>NC_090885.1:15291816-15321816 GCF_036669925.1 Montipora capricornis | reverse complement strand
GGAGAAAATCTCTCGGTGCAGAGTAGAGAACCAACAAACTCAACCCACATAATTATGACGCCGAGTCTGGGAATCGAACCCGGGCCACATTGGTGGGAGGCGAGTGCTCTCACCACTGCGCCATCCCTGCACCTCTAATGACGGCGTGACAGCAAACGGGAAACGGTAGGCTGCTGGCTTGCCAAAAAAGCGTGAAAATTCCCTAATTCCAACTCGACTCTCTCTTTTCAGAAGTAACTTGATGCCTCTAGCTAACAGGCAACAAATGAGCTTGGTAAAACATTTTCACCCCTATAGCCTCCGCTCAAGGCTCGGCCAAGCTAAGTTATGGAGAACTGCATGAGATTTGACCGGCGCGAATGAGAGAGGCGCGAAGAAAACAGGCAAAAAGAGCCGCGTGAGGGGGAATGCTACCGAAGGGGAGGGGGGAGGGTCGAACAAATTAACATGCCGCGTTGGCGAATTAGACTGAAAAGCCCCGAATAAAGCACAAGAGACCTTTAATACCCCAATAAAGCCACGTGCCACGTGGATTAACACTAGGTAAGGTTTCCCCATGAAGCCAAGGGTCTTGGCGTGACGCAAGCTCGCGTTTCACGGAGAAACTACGAGCGAAATATATCGAACAAGTTTCCTCCATTTTTGGCACAACG
The DNA here is from genome assembly GCF_036669925.1 of Montipora capricornis. Taxonomy (NCBI): domain Eukaryota; kingdom Metazoa; phylum Cnidaria; class Anthozoa; order Scleractinia; family Acroporidae; genus Montipora; species Montipora capricornis. The sequence goes on along the minus strand of NC_090885.1, from coordinate 15,321,163 downwards.
TAGATTTGCCGTATGTCGTAAACGCGATACTAAATCTCTCTAATCTCTCGTTCCCGGAGAGACAGACAAGAAAAAAAAAATGATTTTGTTGTGGTAGTTCAATGCAACAAGAAATAAACGCTGGCAGAGCGGGCGTCCGGAATTGAATCCCGAACTGACCCGGGGTTTCAGAAGTGAAATCTAGAGGTTCAACATAGTGTTTGCGGAACTGGGTATGAAGCAGACCAAGAAAGCCTACCCTCCATTTTCAGTCCTAAATGACCTCCATTTGCCTTAGGAGATTACACAAACGGACGGCAAATTTTTGGATACGTTATGCAAGTTTTTCTATTTTTTTAACACTGATTACCACTACCTTGCTACTTGCGACGCCAGCGTCTTTCTGCAGCCTTCTCCTCCGTCTTATCTCGTCTTGCATCTCGGATTTCAAATGTTCAATGTGGACGAGATAAGCGTGTTCTTGAGCATCTCTCGAAGTTATCTTTAGCTCTAAAGCTTTCTTCTCCTTTTCAACTAAATAATTCTTTGCTTTCAATTCGGCCTTTTCTTCTTTTAATGCCATCAATTCCTGCATCAAAACCGCATTCTCCAAATCTGCTTTTGGGTCGAGAGGTTCCAACTTCAAATCCCTGGGCTGCGCGACCTCGTGCAAGCTTTCCAACTCGAGAATCGTTAAGCCGACCGTAGACCTTTCCGATTTCAACTGATGAATGTAGCTCTTTAATCTCGCTTCCTCCTCGGGTGTAAACTCCATATCATTCGACGAACCTGTTGAACTAGTTCTACTATTGGAAGATACCGATTCCCAGGGCTGACCTCCCCCAGATTGAGACTCTAAGTTCCGATCAAGTTTTTGCAGTAGTGAACGGGCGTCGTTTTCCGCGACTCTTCTCCGATTCACGCACGATTCCACATCTTCCGGCACCCGATCGTTGTCTTCGGTTTCGGCTCCTTCGGTGTACATAAGTCGATAAGGGGAGTCTGTGGATGAATTCGCATAGCTATGGAGGCCAGTTTTGACTCCGGCCGCACGACAGTTTGCCAAAAGTCTCGCTTGTTCGGCCTCCGATAATTGCAACAACACTTCGTATGTCTCTATGACTCGATCAGAGAAGGTTAACGCTAGCTTGAGGGCAGTGCAATTCGATTCATATTTGCCCACTAAAACACTCATTCTATCAGCGTTGTTTCTACTCTCATCTAAAGATAATGATATCATATTGTTCTGTGCTTGTATGTGGTCAAAGCGACTCGTCAACATCTCTATTTCTAGTTCATATTCTTTAAGCTTCTTGTCGGCCTGTGCATCGCAATACGTAAAAAGAGCCTTGAAAACATCCTGCACTGTTCTACAGCTCTCCAACAAACGAACAAGATCACTTGGCATTTTGCTGGATGCAAATTCGGGTAAATGGCTCTAAGAAACAAAAAAAAAAAAGGAGGAAAATACGTTATGAGTAAATTTGAGACGTTGATGGCGAGTTGATTTCGCTTCAAGACTTTATTAACTACATTAGTACGTTGTCTTTGAAGCTGTTGCGAAAATTTTCCTAGATCGCGGGCTTCTTTTTATCCCCTCTATTTGTTACAGATTCTCTTTTTTGCACGTGCCACAATGGCCACTTCCGTTTCCGGTACACCAAAAAAGTGTAAGGAGTGACAGCTCAGACTCTAGCGCCAGAATAAAAAGTGACGGGCTCAATGTTCGCTCACCTTTGAAACAAGGAATTTTAACCCCCTAATTGCCGAAAAACACGATCTAGCAAGTATAAGGTTTTACGAGAAAAAAAAGCTTCATCTTGACTAAGATGCTCAGAGTACTTACGAGAGCTCGAATGCAATTCACACCAAAAACTCCTGCCCCTTGCGTTCCATCGTCTACCATTTTTGCCATAACTGTTATTTCTTGTGAAGAGCCGTGCACTGAGGAACCTAGGTCACTTGTGGCCCCAGGCCTCCAGAATGCATGACTTGTGATGGACTGGGCACTACCCGACGGGTGTCGCAACGGGGTAGCAGGGCTACCGTCGGAAGAAGCCCAAGTGTTACCACTCGGTCTACGAACATGCCCATTGGGAAGGGAATGAGAACCGCCACGATTTTGGCTTGTCATACTCAGACTATCAATACTGGAGCGCCGTGAGATACGCGGGGACGTCATACCCGAGATATCTGAGCCCAGACTGGCTTGTCGGCTGTGCGTGCGGGCTCCTGATAGGCTGCTTGCTGGCTGAGTGTTTCGGCGGGGTGTAGTCGGAGATCTGGGCGTGGCTGGTACTTGCATGCTGTTGGCACGTGTTCTCGCTTGTTGTTGTTCATACTGAAGAGATTTTTGGTGAAGAACCTTCAATTGCTCCTGCATCTCCAAAACCTGACCAAAAACATATACGATTCTTTTAGGTAAATAGCTACGACCGTTTCAAGAGCTTATAAGAACGCAAAGCGTTCAATACCCTTCAAAATATGACAAGTTTTGTCTGTCCTCAGAGCCTCAGGGGTTACGGTATGCCAGCCATGCCATATTGAGTTTGGATTTTCCCCGCATTTGTTAACTTCCGATTGATTTTAACTGCACATTGATTTTGGTTCTAGCTTGTAGAATCAGAATTTTCTTCAATTTGAAGGGAATAAGAAAATTTCATTTCATACAGTTCACTAGAGCCTCTTCATACTATTTCATAGTGTTGCGTAATATCGAAGACTGTCCAGGCACGAATATTGACCAGAGTTTTAATTGACAGATCAGTTGCAATTTCAACTTTGTCTGTTTTTAAGGAAAGACGGAGTAGCTAAGAAATAAGAATTTTTCCTGAACATTCATTTGGCGTGTAAAGGGAAACTTGAGTTCGGGAACTAGGCAATCTGGCCCGGGTTGCTCGAACCATGGTTAGCGCTAACCAACGTTACATACCATGGAAACCTATAGGTTTTGACACCTCGTAACCAACGGTTAGCGCTAACCAGGCTTCGAGCAACCGGCCCCTGGGATGCACTTTGTCACAAATTGTAACAAAAACTCACAACAAAATCGGACGCCGGCTACGGCGTCTTAAAAGAATCCTCCACCTTTGTGATGGGTCTGAAATGATTGCATGAAACTGCTTTAAAGGAAATGAAAGCAGGAACAATGGAGATTTTTAACAGTCAAAGCAAGGAACTGCGTGGCTACTTTTTGGAGGGTAATGCTTGCATAATAGGGAGCCGAAGCACGCGACGTTCTTGAGAGGCGGGCGGCAACCGGAAGTGGTCTGCTTTCCCTTTTAAATTGTCTTCAAACAACCACTTTTGTATTGCTAAGTATCTTTTGTACGTTAGAGATGATTAGTTTCAAAATCTGGAAGACACTGCTGTCCTGGCATGCAAAATGTTCACTTCCGGTTGTCGTAGCGTCTCAAAAGCGTTGCCTAGTAGTGAGCTGGACTCTAACACCTTTCGCTCCGTAAGGAATGATATTGGCGATAGATACCTCAATGACAGTAGCGTAATGAACGAACACTGGTGGACGGACGAAATGAGGTAAAGGAAGACATACTGTTTCCGCGCCCCTACGTAACGTCAAAACTACATTTGTTCCACCTACCCTCCTTCTAAGCCTGTCCCTCTCTTCCCTAAATCCTTGATTTTCGCTCTGTATTTGCTCCAGTTCTGCCTCGGACTTCCTCAATTTTGCTTTCAAGCTATCCCTCTCACTTGTAACTGCTTGTACTTCCTACGGAGATAAAAGAAAATTCAGTCATTAAAAACAATACGTAGTCAGTCTAAACAGACTAAGACAAGACAACACAAGACAAGGCCAGACAAGAGGGCGACCGAAGTCTGCCGCAAAATACGAGAGGGATGGGCGCTACTCCAATCACGTCGCATGCACAGCTTGTTCCCAGTAATGCTGGTACTCATTTTATCCACTTAACAAATAGATTCCATTTTGCCGTGCGTCTGTTCAGTAATAGATCACAGATGACGTCAAAATGTGGTAAGAACAAAAAAGTGGCACACGAGGCGATAGCCGAGTGTGTCACTGATGTTCTTACCACATTTTGACGTCTTCTGTGATCTATTACTGAACAGACCCACGGCTACATGGAATCTATTTGTTTTATATAATAAAGAATTAAACTTTATTTGCATAAAAGCTGATGGTGTCGTCAATCGTGCGTCTGTCCTCTAATAGATCATAGGCAAGAACCAATCAAAATCCGTGAATAACTTGGGTTATCATATAACAATGAATGGATGGAAAGCTGAGTGAACTTTGGATAGCACGAGCTCAGCTGGGATTCGAAGTCAGAGCGCTGAGATGCAGTCCGCGAACGATATACTGCACTACGCGCGCTCCGCGAAACAGACTAAATACTACTAAATACCGCCCTCAGCACCAGATAAACGTTCTTTCCAGGATAGAGAGAGTAAGAAGCTTCAGCCAGGAGGAAAGCAAGACCAACGAGAACTTCGCTTGAAAATAAACACTTGCGCAAATGTGACTACTTAGCAATTATTCCATCTTCTTCGCCTTGTACAATATTGGCGATATTGCTACAACATTAGCGAAGTAAGTTGCAACTCAAGAGCAACTGTGATCTATTATGGAGGTCACGAGATCACTTCCCACACTGGTCAAAGTTTTTCTCTTAGCTTGTTTGGGTTTATTTCCATTTCTAAACTAACACTCTGATTGCGTACTGTAGCTCGCGCTGTCGCCAAAAACCTCAGCTTGGTAATAAGGGGTTTAAGTAACGACAACAGCTACGGCGACGAAAACGTCACTAAATTATAACTATGCGCAATCTTTGGAATTTCGCGATTATTCCATCTTGTAAAGGCTGTACGCTTATTGCTCGAATGGTACGAAAGGTTTAAAGTAAAGAGAGAGAGATGAACAATTCACTGTTGCATGCTTCCTTTGTCGTCGAAACCTCGTGGTTATTTCAAGTTGTTAGCGAATTTAAACACGGACAAAGAAAAAGTCAACAAAAACGTCACTCTAACTTAACACTATTGCAAGTTGTTCGCAAGAGACCCTTCGCCAAAATGACGTCAACGGATTGGAATAAGTTAAAATTGAACTGAATGAAAGAATTATACCAAAAATAGAAAGAGTACCTTTGCTTTAGTAACCCTGCAAAGTTTCAGCGTATTAGTATATGTAATCGCATAGGCCCCAGGGCACTTAACGATTAATTTCACGCGTATTTTTAAAGTTTTCACAAAATTCGCGACGAGGGCAATTTGTAAAACTTTGAAAATACAAGTGACACTAATTCTTAATTGCAAGCGGGCACATTGCAATTACATGTTTTTCACATAAAGGGCAAAATTATAGAGGGCAGCCCGTTCAATGCCGCGACAATTGACAATCAACTTAACATGCTTTCATTCGGTTAAAGACGTTTAAGTTCAATTCAACAAATCGATGCTGTCAACAAAAATAGCACTTACTTTAATTAAACTGTATTTTACATGTGGACAAAAAGCAGTTTAACCAGAGTCAGATTCTGGAAGAAGATTCTCTTGCAACTTCGCTTGCTCTGGATAAGCCACTGTTAACCAATCAGGATCAAGTTCATATCCCCAATCATACTTTTCATTCTTCAACTTACATTTTCTCACCTGATATTACACCTCATAGGCTGAAACTTTGCAGGGTTACTAAAGTAAAGGTGTTCTTTCTAGTCCTGGTATACGTTTTTAATTTTAACTTATTTGAATTTTTGACCAACATTTTGGAGAAGGGTCTGTTATTTCGTCTAGTTCACATTGTACAATACGGGCGAGATATCCCGCAACTGGATGGGTACGAACGGTTTTAAAGTAGAGGTAAAGGTAAGGGTCCTTATTTTACGAGGGTAACACGTGACAGTGAACTTGAATTACTGATAAACCTGTGGCCCTCGGTGCGCACCACAAAACTTGCGTTTCGAAGAAAAATGTGTTTTTCCCCCGATTAGATACATGTAGCTGCCTCGACCGTTCGTTCGCTTCACTTTGGAAAAAACGCGCGTGAAATTATTCCCAAATTTACTCATCACCATTTTAATACTCATGCTAAACTTGAAGTTTTTTGGTGGCGGCGCGGTGGCCGTCCTAGTTGTCATGATTAGCTCACGAAACGACGACGTTTACGGCCCCGACAAAGCCACAAAACAATTCTTATTTAATTGGTTAAAAGAGGGAAAAATATCGTACGACACGAATTTTAGTAAAGTTCCCTCCAGCGCCGGACCAAAACAACAACGTGAAATGGCAAAAATTAAGGGGTGCGACGACAACGCGAGTATACAGCCATTATTACAACTTGAGGTGACTTGTTCATCTTTACTTTAAAACAGTTTGTACTAACCCAGTAACAGAATACTTTGCTGATATTGTACCACAGGAACAACATGAAATAATAGCAAAATACTCGAGAAAGCATAGTTATATTTTGACGTGACGTTTTCGTCGACGAAAACCGTCGTCGTCTTAAACGCAAGGCTTACATCTGATGTCCCTAAATTTTCTGAAGACTTCTTTCTTGACACCCACTCCTTTAAGCTGGTTTGCTGCAGTTGCCGTTCCACTGCAGAAGAGACCACAAAAAAGTAGCACTTAAAACTATATTCATATATTTTCAAATAGCCAGCCAAGCAGGCAAGGAGTATTACTAACAATAGATTGATTTTCCCACGAAACCAGACCTTTCCAGCCAATCACAAGTTTTGCACGTGACATTATTACCCATGGGATTCAGAATGGTCACTCGTGCTAGCCAATTCGCTTAAAAGTAGGTTATTCTGTGAAAATGCCGTTACGATGACAAGTGCTCCTGGTTGTGGGCTCTGGCTCCTAACCAACAGACCAAAAAATCTCTGAAGCCATGGAGAACATTAGCCTTGTAATGTAATCTGGGCATGTTGGTGGTAGAGCGATTTTCAACTGAGTGTCGTAAAACCAAAACCAAAGTAATTACTTTGGTCAATCAAAAAGGACGGAAACAATCCAGTAAACCAATCATAACTCGAAGTAACTACACGTCGCCGACACAAAGCGCGGGAAAATGTGCACGCGCGAGCCACGATTGGTTTTTGGTTTTCAATTCTGATTGGTTGAAAAAGTGGCGTGAGAACTTTAAACCAATCACTGAGTGAAGTAATCATAAACCAAAGCAATTCGCTAATTACTTTCGACACTCAATTGAAAACCACTCTATGAACAAGGAATCATTCAATGTTTGAAAGGGGAGGGCGGTTGGGCAAAAGAAATTGCCAACTTGCACTCTCCCCACCCCCTGAAAAATTAATGGCACGTCCCTAACGAGATGACAAGAAAAACCAAGGATATAATTCATGAATATAATGCCCACTGTGAATGTCGCAACATTGACGCTTATTTCTTCTAAACATGTATGGATGGCACTTTGTTCCTCAAGCAACCCCTCATTTAATATATCAAGCTCTAATTCGGTCACATTTTGACTATGGCAATGTTGTTTGGAGAAACTGTGGGATAACTTTGCAGAATAAGGTTCATAAATTGCCACATTGAGCAGCCCGTGTTAGGACTTATTCTAACTATGACGCCGATGCTGGTAACTTGTTTGCGTTTCCAGGATGGAAAAATCTATCTTGCCAGTGGCAAATACAAAGACTTTTCAGCGGGAAGTCACAAAATTTTCCACCACTTTGTTTAAAGCTACACTGCAACAAAATTGCCTACTTACACAATTGTCTTTTCTTTTCCAAGTCAAGGCAATGAACTCTCAGCTCTCTGACTTTGGCTTGAAGCTCTTCATGCTCCTTTTCTGCTTTTTCTGGTTCAATTGGTTTTGCAAGCTGCCAAGAGAAATTAAAATTCACATGTAGCAGCAATAATCTTCATCCATTTTAAACTAGGCAAAAAGTACATTGTATTCCAAAAGCATAAAGAGTACCAGTAATTATATGGGAAGTGTTATTCTAGCTTGAGGCCCTAAGTGAAGGATCTCACTGATTTTCCACTTTCTCTTTCAGTCGTGAAGTTCTTGCTCATCTTTTTACATAAATATTTCTTACTTTTAGCTGAACATTTTTCAAATTTTTTAAGTCAATTATATTTTAGGACTTTTTCGAAAAGAAACAGAAAGTCTCGTAAATCAATGTACCCAAGATGACTCTTTAGAATAGCAGACACTAAAATAATAATAATAAAAACTAGACTATTCTGATGACTCGTTTGGATGTTTTGCCATCGGCTGAGGTGCAGGGGACTTGTGGGAGGTAAATGCCATTACTTATTAACTAGTTTGTGGCTCCTAGAGAATTTTGAACCCAAACCAGTAGTTTAGGGCATGGCATGCTACCACTGAGCCAAACTCCAAAGTAGAACAAATATGTAAATAAGGAAATCAGGTATCAGGTATGAGGAAGGGGCACTGGTGAGAGTACCCTCAACCCCCCCCCACCCCTCCCCCCCCTCTGACTACTGCAACAGGGTATGCATGTTGCCCAGAAAAGTCTTTCCCTTAGAACACTGGTTTTCGCCTCCTCAAAACCACCATTTGCTTTAAAAGTTTATCAGAGTCATACTGTTTGACAGTCACAACAGTCATATAACGACAGAAAACCTAATAATTATTACTTTAATCATCCCCATCATGTTCGGGTTTCAACCACTCAATATGGAAGCTCTCCTTGATTTTGAGTTGACAGAAAGAAGTAGCATTATCAATGACTTTGAAGCAAGAAACATCACAATTATCCCGAACTCAACAAACAAGTTGATCACGTCAGTCTAGCATTACAATTTAAAGCTTTTACTGTTGTCAGTTGTGTTTTCTATAACGTTGTTGATTCGTTTGAATTTTACCTACTTGTAATGAACATTTAATCTACAAAGAATCATTGTACTGATAGTCAGTCAGTCCTTTTTTTTAAGTAAAAGAAAAAAACACCAGCTTCCAAATCGAACAATTCCATTCCCATCAAAGAACAGCACTGAAAAGCGAAAAGCAAAAATAAAATCCTTACAGATTGTAAACTATGCAATGGCTTGGTCTCATCTTCTTGGGCATCTGCTTTTTTCTCACTCTGAGGTTTGCTTTCAGCAGTTATTTCCTTCTTTTGTTCTTTCTTGGAGTCGCTCTCCTGTCTGTCTATTGCAAATTCCAACCCACCCACCACCTTGGACAACTCATCGTCAGTGTTATCATCATTTGCACCTTCCTCAGAAGCCAGACTGTCAGATTCACTCTGGGAACCTGGACAAACAAGCAACAGGTCAGTATTATTCAAGATTCAAGAGGAAAACAGCCAACAACATTGTAACAGCAAAGCAAGCATTGTTGACTTGTTAAATCATCCTGTACTTAATTAGCCACAGTAATTATTATTTGTAATAATTTCTTACTGACAATGTTACAGTATAGTTACAATAACTGTAGTTATTAAAAACTGAACTATGGATATCAGATATCATTGGCTTGCTGGACACAGGCTATCAGTTCATACATCTGCTGTAACTAATAATGGTCAAGGAACGCCTGAGCAATAAAGCAAGCTGAAAACATATTTGCAGCTCTGATAAAAAAACCGACAAAAGCCATTTTGGACTGGAATTGACTGAGGCAGAAATCGATGCTTTAGTCAACGTTGTTGATCCTGGAGTTTTTAATAAAACAATAATATTTATTATTCTACTTGGGCTTTCTGGATATAAAATGATTATAACCAACTCCCCTCTATGCACCTCATTGGTTACATTTTATCTATCACTTCATATCCAGCGTGCCCTCGTAGAATAATCGTTAATAATTATTATTTACATTGTAGTCAGTTTTTTCCAATCAAATACACACTTGGGCCTCAAACTAAGCTGGGAAAAAAACAAGAACCCATAACCAAGCAGCACAGCCTTTAAAATAAGGTTAGAAAGATACTTATGTATTTACATCAGGGCTCCACATTAGATTTTAAGGCAGAGTGTCAACGACGTTTTCTCTTTGTGACGGTCGCTTCTTTTCATAAAAAGTCTTCAATTCCACGAAAAGGCACACCATCAAACATGCAATTCTCAAAAATTCTTAGAGTTTACCTCACCGAATACAAAGGAAGAACTTTCTACTCCTATTTGAAGGGCGTTGCATTACCTGTCACCACTTCCTCTTGATGTGAGTCGCATGCAAATTTTCATAGATCACAACCTCGTTCCTGGGGTCTCTCTTCTCTTCCTCCATTGCCATTTTTTCTTCTCAACAACAATGAAGGGAGAGAAGAGAGACCCTGGAAATGAGGTTGGATCTAGATCATTGTTCGGGCATTCCCTTCTACTTCTGCTAAGAGTTAGATACCGTGCATTCGATGCCCGCTTTTAAAACCAGCAGTACAAACGCTGGTGATATTGCTCGAAAAAATGAATTTGAAGGAAAGACCAAAAGGCGCGAGTATGAAGTATGTAAAGTTTCTGTTATCAATTCGTGGCTTTTTTCAGATCCAAAAGTTCTTTGTTTCACACAACAATGCAACACAAAGGAAATTTATGGTACTGAATGACAAAGGAAAAATCAGACTAGCATGTAAATGCATTCATACATGTTATGCGCACGAATATATGCGTATGTGCAAATACTGTAAATATACGCATATGTGCATACATTGTATAAAATACGTATGCACAGTTAACGTATATCTGAGCAGTACTGTACATTGACCAACAAATCTATTTTATAAGTTAATTTTTGCCAACTGTCCAAATTTATAATAATGTTATACATGTATCAGATAGTTTTTGCTGAAGCGTTTACTTCAGGTTTGTCCAATTTGAGAAAGATCTGGTACTTTCCATCAACCAATCAAAAGTCAAGATAAATAAAAGAACAGTGTATTGGCCAATTCAAGTTGCAGCTATTAAATTATCACTGCTATCAAACTGCTGTTTTCTCCAATTTCAAGGTTCCCATATACATTGTAATGCTGCTGCATTTGCCATGTTCATCTGTTTTTGGATGCTTATAATTAATAGGTAACAGGCCTACATGCTAGTCCAATTTGGAAATAATTGGATTATAAAATTTCCTGAGACTGCCATATTGGACTAACTTGGCAGTGCTCAGAATTTTTCTCATCCAATTATTTCCAAATTGGACAGCATGTAGTCCTATTACAAATACTAATTGGCTACAGCCATGGCCCATCCTTCCAACTATTTGATAATTATGGCACATGTAGGTAATGTAGAAGTGACATTAACATGTCAGACAGTTTTTACACATTCAGAAAACAGTGTTGTCGCCTAACATTCTCACCAACACTTCAAGCAAATTTGCAATGGTGGAGACAAAATCCAGCTTGGGTACATCATCACAAAATAATCAGTCTTTGGCTTCAGCAAATAGCACAAGGCTTGGCATTAATCCACCATACATGTATCAAGCTTAACCTCATCCAATAAAAATTATTATTGTTAATTGTTCCAACTAACCGTGTTCAGATGTCTGAGATTCTATTTCAATTTCCTCAGACTCGTCAAACTTGTCCACAGATGCCTGGGACAGCTTCTTGTTTAGTTCAGCTATAACACTTTGTAGCTCTGTGATGTGTTGTTCACTCTGCTGAGCTTGTGAACTAAGTCTATCTTCATAATCATGAATCAAATCCTTCCTCTCTTGAGTAGTGTGGTCAAGAGATAACTGCAGCTGATCTCTTTCTTCAGTCAACTGCTGAACTTTGCCCGTTAGTTCCACAATTTCTGTCTTGAGAGAGGCCAGTGCTGCCAAGTGAAGCTAAAGAAAACAAACATAGTTCTAATTATGGAATCATTTACTATGTATCACAAACATAGTTCTAATTATGGAATCATTTACTAAGTATCACATACATGTATAGCGGTTATGTGATTTATCAGCTTATCAGTAGAACACACACAGCTTTAATTCAACGCAAACCATTTCCATTATACCCAGAAACTTAGAAAAACTGTCTTGTGAACCAGAAAATCACTCCCTGATGAGCATTTGGAAATTACAAATGGTACAATATGACAGTGAGAACAAACACAATACACAGTACCTCAGCTTAGATGATCTCTGTCTACAACTAAACTGCAGCCAAATTCACAAATAACAAAAATTCCAACATTAAACAAACAAGCCTTGAATATAGTAAAATGTGCTTTGTTTATAAATCTGTATGCCAAATACTTCACACTACTAAAGAATAAAACAAACTGAAATGCTGTGCAGGTACTTAAAGTTAATTCTAACCACAATGCTTTTAGGAATGCAACTTTTGATAAACCAGCAGTGAAATAACAAAATTTGCAAAATCTAGCAATATATTCTCAGACAAAATCATTGACATTTTAATTCAATATACACCAAAGTCGAAAAGAAGGACTTAACATTTAACTGTAGCTCAAATACATGTAGAAAAAATTGTTGAAGCAGCAGTGTCATAAACAGGCTGCAATTGATTAGATCCAAACGAGTCAGAGATTCTTTTGATTTAGGGTGCAGAACATTTTAAAGGACAGGAAACCACAACATTCTTAGGACACATATAAAAGGATAAAGAACAATAAAATCATGGTATATATTAATTAAAAGCAACTGATATAGAATTTAATAAAAATTAATGAGCATGTTATCACTAAAAACAGATCAGTGTCAAAGATGTGCCCCTTCAGATAACAATGTGATTTATCAGCATTGATAAGTTTACTCAATGATTACATCTTCATGTTGCACTGCAGTTTTTCACACTACATCTTAAAAGTAAACTAAAGTTGTTTATGACAATTATTAAGCAACTCATCAGCATGATATCACAAAATTACCAATCTACATTATCAACTTTTGTTGACCAACAAGATTTTCCATACTATGAGGTCATGGTTAATTAAGAACTGAACAACAAATAATTGTTTCCACTTCATAACGATGGCACATTACTACAATGTATACAAGAGCTAAGCAGTTTATCAACACTCAATTCAAATAGAAATATGGGTACACATAGTTTAACCAAACTCATTTTCATCCCTCAAAATAAGTAGCACAGTGAATGTATGATGTTTCTAACAAAATATTAAAACAGGTTTAGATTTTTTGACTCGTTGTTATATTAATTTTGTAAAGAATCACTATTTAGACTAAATGTTTGAAAATAAAAAAATTGGCAAAAAAAATATCTCCAATGTGCATTTTATGAAACAAAATTACTGTTTTGCTCTGAAAGCAATTCAAGTAAAACTGTTATCATGCAAATATCTAACTGATACGCTCATTTTTAAAGGAAATGTTCACAGGAAAATAATTATTTGATTATAACATAATTAAGTAAAGTACGATCGTCAGGATGACTGTACATGTAGTCCTGAGAAGGACTGTTTGAGATGTCACCTCAAACAGTCCATTCAGTCTAAATAGTGATTTTTTACAAAATTAATATGAGATGACATCTCAAACAGTCCTTCTCAGGACTACACTCACCCAGACGATCATACTTTACTTAATTACAATATGACTCCTAGGTTCAAACCATTTACGCTTTTATTTGATTATAAGCAAAAGATTTGATCCATCATCTTACATGAAAGATCAGGATTATGTAACACTGTAGAAAATCAGCTAAAAATTTAAAACAAACACAAGTTTACCCTTTGTAGCCTGAGAATATATACTTTGACATTGGGTGAAAAACATGTGATGTTGTCGCCGCTTGTAACCTGTGATCTGCATGACTTAGATAATGAATCCAAACAAACTCTGTCCAAAGGGTTAGGTGATGAAAAGGTCCTCATAATATTTCTAAAGTCCATGCCACCTAAACATATGATCCTCAGTACAATCAATATTTCGGTACAAGCATTCACAAGAAGAATTTAAGTTTGCAATCGAATGAAAGAGTAATAGCTACAACACACGTGCCCAGATCTGTCGCCCAGATCTGTCCATGTCTATTCTGACACTGTGTGTCACACAAGTGAAAGCTAGTTAACTCTTAATAGGGTAACTGTAAAATCATAGAGTTGCACTATATCAACTGACAAGGAAGAAATAAGCAAAGACTGCGACACATGTACACGTTTCATGCAAACACAGAAACAAAAACAGTTAATTACAATGTACATGCTGGCATTCAATATAATTATGTCATTCAATTATCATTATTAATTTTAAGAACATATTTGTTTGGGTAAAATGCCAAAACAGAATTTTTAAAAAATGTAATAAGATTTCCTCTAAAAGCTATTTTAGTAATGCTTGCCAGTAATCTCAGGATACACAAATATGAAAAAGATGGACGGTAAATATTAATCTACTTGTAAAAAGGAACACAAAGTTGTGGCCATTCTTGTTAGAATAATTGTTTCTCTTTTGATGAATGTTCAGCATAAAGTACTAAGAATAATATTACTGTATGTACACTCATTACATAATCTCAGAGATACAGCAAAAGATAAGGGAAAAAATAAATCTTAAGAACTTTAAATGTACTTGGAATTTAACACCCACGGTGTTCCTTTAAACAAGTAAATATCAGTAACAATGAAAAACTGTAGAAGCATAAAAAGTGCTATTAGTTTAAAGCATCAATATTTCTTGAGAGTATCATGTGGTGTTCAAATCCCCTAACCTTTAAAACTTTAGCTTTGAACTGATACTCCTTTAAATGAATAATGCTGTTTACTTACAAGTTAACACTAAAGACATGAACATTAACTAAAGACTCACATTGGCTGTACTTCTTCTAACACGAACCCACGGCATAAAACATGTACCAGAATGTGGAGAGTGCATGTTTCAGCCATACGATTATTTCAAGGAAAGGAAATGATCCTCTCTCACACAACTAACTGGTAACAGGATTGTCATATCAAGTTTCAATACATCAGGAGTTACCTTTCATGACCCCAGCTTCACCCCTCACCCCCAGGGTGACAGTGCACTGTAATAATGCTGACAGAAACCTTACTGTAAAATACATGAACATCCAGCCAACACAAAACAATTTGACAATGAATTACAAGTAAATGAAAGCACATGTAGTGACAGAAGAGAAAGTCATTTTGAGAAGAAAGTCTTGTTTTATTTTCAAACTCGGAAATAGTATGGTACTCATTACTTTAATTATCATCTGGTTGACTTCATGCTATTCTAGTCAGCAATCTTGAACAACAAATGAACCAAACCCAAAGGAGTATGAACATTTTAAAGAATAATGAGATACTGCAATAATGACCTTTCTGTTGCAAATTTGTCACATTTTGTAATTTCATGGAATTGATAAATTTTCCAAAAAAAATTCACAAAACCACATTATTTACTACATGTAGTACACAGAGAAAAATTAAAATAGATACATGGACATGTTAAGTTCACAGTTCAGTATTATAATAAAATTATTTTGGGCTTTTCTTATCAAACCTAAATAAAAATAATACAACTTTGCGTAGACTACCTTGAGTTTGTTCATGTTTCACTTCGATCCTGGTAATTCCTTTTCCTGACGTACATAAATTCAATATGAATATCCCAGTTATCAAAGCATGACCTATTATTTTCTTAGTAAGTCTCTCATCCACTTGACAATTATCACCAGGGAACAAAAAACAAAACTGACAGACTTTCTTGCAAATAAAAAAGCTGTGACAGCTAATAGATTCCCTCAACATCCACCTATTGTGAGATCAGGATATGAGTCCAGACCAGACATCAGAACACATTGAGTGAAACCAAAACCAATTTAGATGAAGAAAATTTGCATCATCCATCGTCAGAACAAAGGAAGTTTTCTGGTTATTAAAAGCCAAACAATAAAATGAAAATAAAAACTACACGTATGAAACAACATTCAGCTGGCGAGTTCAATAAATTTAAAAAATTCAATTCACATTCAACCACTGGGAAATCATGCTAAGACTAAAAAAGAATCAATAAATAATATTCATTTTCAATTGGCTATTCCTTCATAAACAAAGGAGTATTCCTTTTAATCAAAATTCTTTTTTCAGTTCTGACTAATATAGCTCCCACTGAGGGCTCTGCTCTTCAACTTCATGTATCTCTTTTGATTACTAAATTTTTCAGACAACAAACTTTAGCACCATGTGAAAACAATGCCTTAACCTTACCAACAGAGCTAAAATAATAATAAATACCTGTAAGGCTGTGGTAAGAATAATTTGGGGGTTTGTTCCTACATAGATAAAATTCCATCTTTATTAAAATCGAACATACACTGTACAGTAATAAAAATCATAGCACTTTAACAATAAAAATATGTTTTATGCATTTTCTAAATCCTCATGATTTTGGCATGTAAGAATCACCAAATAGCAAAAAACATTTCTAATCAAGATGTGCTTTGCCAAAAATCACTTCAAGTTTGAAAGCCAGCCATATAATCCTACAAACACTTGTTTTATATCCACCAAAGGTTGACTACACACACGAAATTAATGCATGTAGCCATTTAAGTCTAAACACATGCAATCTTCACAAAAAAAAGTCTGGTTCTCCATTTCTGGATTCATGACGTTCTACAGCTCCTGGGGCAAGGCAAGGAATGTTTTTAAAATCAAACAAAAAAATTAGTAACAGCATTAATATTGAATGTTATAACTTGCCACAGTTCAGTGCAAAAGGTACAAAGCTTTTACTGCCATAAATTTCATAACAATTCAAAAATAATAATAATTCTGTACAATGGTCACTTAAAAACGCTATGCACACAGTACACAGTACTCCTCAGCATGTAAAAAACAAAGGTCACAGGTCACAAGTCATTGTTTTACCAACAGAGAAAGAATCCTAAACATTCATTTAAGCTAACCTTAGGCCAACTTAGACCTAAACAAGAGCGTTTAGGCCTAATGTTTTCATTGGTAAATGGTTAAGGTTGCTTGTGTGACCTGTGTTATGTACCTGCCCTATATTCCTTTCATACTTGTGGAGGAATTCTAACTCAAAGGAACTTTAGCAACTTTAAAATCTACGCTGTCAGACGTATCTATCTTTTGTCATCCTTAGCCTACAGCCTAGAGTAACTCATTGCCAGAACACAAGGATCTCTACAAAGAGGAAAATACCAGAAAACCGATTGATGATTGACTTCAAGTTAGTGTAAATGACTATACTCATTCCTTTAGGTGCCTGCAGCCAGTCCTCTGTTCCTGCAAACTCACTGGGCACCCCAGACACCCATTAACAATTTTGATAATGACATCAACATAATTTTAGGGTGTTAAATAATGAAGTTAAATTCTACAAGGTACTTAAACTGTGTCATCTCCATCTGTCAGTCTCTACCTTTCTGTACAGCTCTTTTAAGAGCCAAAAAACATGTACCAGTACATGTAAAAGCTTGGAGGGCAAATTCAATTGTGAAAAATGCTGATTATGCTCAGTTATTCTGTCCCTGCCTTTAGTTTACGACAACTGGTTATTATAAATGCCTGAAGCAAAACAATTTAACAAGCTACATGTATTAAAGAAGATCTCAAATAAAGAAAACCAAATAAAGAAACCAACCACTGGAAATAGCTTCTACTCATAAAAATTTTTGCTCCATTTTGGTTCAAAAGTTATTAACTCATGCTCCAAGTCGTGTGATATACCCGGATAAGGGTATAATTTTCCTTCACTGAGAACAGAGCACTCATTTTTGGTCATCAACACTTACGTGATACAAGATAGGTGATCTGCTTACCCTCATTACTCCCAGTCGGAGACTGAATTGCTAACAGTGTGGCTGACGAGATCGGACCATGTATTACTTTGGACCACAGTACCACAGCCAGTTGCAATAGCCTGGGAGTCGATTTTGCTGAGGGAGGAAAACGGGAGTACCCCGAGAAAAACCCTCTGAGTCGGTTGAGATGGACTGAAACTCAGCCCACATATGATCTTAGGGCCAAGAGTTGAACCCGGATAGAAGAGGTGGAAGGCATGGTTGGGTTGATAACCGTGGCACATTAAGGTGAATACAATCTACAGTACACAAAGTTTTTAGGTATTTCCCAGTGAATGTCACATAAGTTTTGGTGGTAGCTAACTTGGGCATAGGAATTATATCTGAATCAGAAGGCTTGTGCTGGACTCCCACTAGTCACACCTTACCTAAAAGAAACCTTATGGTCTTCTAATGAAAGACATCATTCTGTTAGACATAAAACATGGAAGAAAATACTTATTGGAAGAAGGGTGGGAAATGATGAAAAGCTGACAGTCTTATAGTTGAAGGCAAAAGAAAACTGTGATCTCAAATAAGAGCTACAGTACAATCTTGGACAAACCAAAATGAAAAATTAGCACCCTCCTCCCTGCAAAAGCAATAATGAATCCACACGCAAGTTGAAGCCAGTCATTTTTTCATCCTTGAAATAAAATTGGGGGAAGGGGTGGTCTTCATTTTCCATTTGAAAGGTCCAAGATTTAAGGTAGAGTAAGCAAAGGTCATTGGCTTTGGACCTCAAAGTAAGAGTAATTGAATTAACTGAGAATAAAACAAGAAAGTGGCTGCATCTAAGCCACTTCAAATGCAAGGAAGTACACACTTGAAAGTCTGAAATGTGAGACAGATTTCTAAAGTTGGGACATACAACTGTATCTCTTGTCCCAGGGACTTCCCTTCAATTTAATCCAAACAGACTCAAATTTCCTAATCCGAGTTGTGCTTACTGTCTCTTTTGGAATAACATGTAGGTACACCTTTCAGCATTGCAGAATCCACTTGAAATTCATTATTATTTTGTTCCCAGAAATTAAATAAATAAATTGAAAAAACTGCCGTGGACTTGGATACACAGGGAGCCTTTAGGAAAGGAAAAGGAACTTTATTTGAGTGTCTAGTCATTCTAGCCCTGAAGCACTAATTTGGGACACTGTAAATTGAAATTAATAATTAACACAAATCAAGTCAAATGTTGGTTTTTTGAGGAGAGGGGAAACCGGAGTACCCGGAGAAAACCTCTTGGTGCAGAGTAGAGAACCAACAAACTCAACCCACATATGACGCCAAGTTTGGGAATCGAACTCGGGCCACATTGGTGGGAGGCGAATGCTCTCACCACTGCGCCATCTCTGCACCCCACTAATTTAATTTTCAATAAAAAAACTGACTGATGAGTACATACCAGAGTAACAGAATACAATAATTATTAATACGGTATATGCATAGAGCAACTTTAATTACGGAACAAAATACAATCTAGTAAGCGATTATAACATTCTGTGAACACAAACCTATTGACGGCTTGCTAATTACATGTATGCAAGCAACTGGGTTTTAATAACCTTATAAAGTACTTGCAATTCTCACAATATTTAGATCCAGATTGTCAGCTTTGTCAATTAAAATACTATATCATACTGTTATAATCTAATTTTCAGATCATTATGTGCAATTTTTGGTCTGTTATGTCCACGATTTTGAGGTTAAAATTTTATCAAGTTGTACAAGTATACAGGTGCTTTTGAGAAAAAAGAAACCACATGATCCATTTAAAATACTACCGGTATATCATGCATTTACAGTATTTCCTATATTGGAGCAGGGTTTTTTTTCCTAATTGATCAATGCAAATGAGGATAATAGAACTTTTGCCCTCTTTGCCTTAATATGACATATCAAAGGACTAAACATCTCAGTATTCTTGAAGAGTAAAAAACGGCTAGAATGTAATCAAATAATTATCATGTTCTCCTGTCCTTGTCAAAAATACCAAGACATCTTCAAAAAGCCTTTTATAAAAGGTTACCATGGGGCTCAGAGATACTGAAGCCACACTTTTGATGCTCTTGCAACTTGGAAAAAGAAACTAAATTTGCTATTTCTTAGAACCAAGAAACCAAAATGGCTTAAATAGTTAATTCTAAACAAAAACATTACCATAAACATTGATCAGACATAATTGTTTTGGGTGGTATATCCCAGCAGGCTAAACATTCGTCATTTATCTCAAAGATAGCGGCATTTTTCCGTCATGTCCGCTGAGGTCTTCCCTTGTGGACATCAATCATTCTTTAAGTGTCAACGACTAGATCTACCTCGCAGGTAGAGACCCTACGACCTTCCTGAATAAGTCTGAAAACGATCAGGGCTGGCATTTTGGAAACTCGCGTTGAGTAGGTTATCGTGAACATAAATAAATACACCCCAACATATATGTAAACAATGTACAGATTCCTATTTACAAATGATACCTTTCACACAACCGCACGAAAAAGACAAGAAGTCTATGCTCGGCAACTAACATAATTAAGTTTATAAATAACTTGTGGCTGACGCTGCATAAAATGCCAGATAAAATGAAAAGTGCTTTTTCACGTTAGCGAACTCTAAAAGTAGAATGGCTTCCAGGAGGAAAAGATTAATGCTTCTCGGGAAGTTTCAAAAAGTCTAACGAAAAACTGCTTTCTTCTTGTTTCACAGGAAATCGCGAGACGCTGAGGCCGGAAAAAAAAAACTAACCAATCTTTTAAAAACAGCAATTAGTGGCACGATGGCATTATCTCGCTTTAAAAGATGCAACACCCTCATGCAGATTAACTAATTGTTCGCATTTATAATACGAGGCTCCACTACCCTGAAAAGGTTTATATCGCCATAAATACGGTTTATGAATCAAATGATTGGCGTAACTCGATTTTCTTGGACTGGTCTCGAGCGAGTACATTCGTATAGCGCTACATAAGACAAGGATATCGATTTCATGGCTTGCTCTCTACAAATGTTGATTCACCACATGAAACCCACGGTGGTTTTGCTAATGAAAGAGTTTCCTTGTTTTGTACATTTGTTTAAAAAGCCTTAGACTTAAAAACACTTGATATATGGCCAAATGAGTTTTTATTTGGGTTTTATATCCCAGGGGAACTTTTTTATTTTAGAAGATCGAGTATTCCGGAAACGATAAACGAAGTTTTGCGGCATAGCGCTGCCATGCGATATAAATATTCACGCCACGAAATTAAAATGAATTGTACCAATGCGCTAAAAACACTGAAACAGTTTACTCACCGTATTCGCTAACTCTAAGAAATTGCTTGAGCGCGACTGTCCTTTTGAATTGGCTACAGACATGATTTGTTGAAGAGTGGGATCGACGTTCAAATCCTGCGCGCCGCTGTCGATCTCCCAGCTTTCTTTACCATTCGCCTTCTCGTTCATTTTCGATCCGCTAATTTCCTCCATTGAATTATACGCTACCACTACTGATTTCTCATTCTCCTGTATCATTAAGTCTTTTTCTTGCAAATTTTCGAGGGAAACCATTCCATTCCGGTTTTCGGAACCCAGTTGTTCGATGATCTCTCGCACGGCTTTGTCTTCAAATCCAAGTTGCTTCAGATCAGGACTGCGAAGTCAAAAGACACAACCTTAAAGACATCTTATCCCCCTGTGGGCTACTAAGAGTTTACCAGAAAAAGTGGCAAGGCGATTAACAAAATCGACTTTGACAAGTAAGTTATTATAAAACACAGCATAAGCGAAAGTGTCACGTTAATGCATTGAACCGAAACCCGACCGCAATTGGATAGGTCGGCGGTTGTGATGACTTCAAAAAATGTCCTTAGGACAGGAATTTCAATACTTTACACTCTTGAGACATAACGGCATACCTTTCGAGAAGACCAATGACCCCCTTTCCACCTGTATTTAGAATTTTGCGTATGCTTTCTTCCAAACTTTGATCACTCGAAGTTCGCCGAGAACTTGTCGACGAGACGGAAAGAGAAGGTGCATTTTCGTTGTCGCTCATAATTTATGGTTGAGTTGTTAACGACACCTTTGAAAAACTTTTCACGACCACTATACTAAGCTTAAAAAAGAGGTTTTCACCACTTAGAACACGTTTTAAAATTCAAGGAGCGAGAAATAAACCAAATAGCCCATTTTGAAAATGGTTCAATCAGCAGGATGCCAGAATTTGATTGGTTACCAAGCAGTTTCCTCTCGTTTACTTCCTGGGGTGGGCATAAATTACCCGTTAAATTTCTGGATTGAAACGGGAAATTATGCCCGTATTTCACTCCTTAACAACAAGTGATCCTTTTAAAGGGATCAAATTCTATACTCATTAGTCGGTTGTCGGCGTATAATTCTAGAAATGCGCTATCATACAAGACAAAAATCACCCCCACCCTCCCATATACATGACATCGCGGAACTCAAGGAAACCGCAAAAAATTTCCTTCATTTCATTGTATTGTTTTGCCTAATGTACCAAAAGAGCGCGGGGAACGTTCTAGGGTGTTTTCTTTATCATTGAAATTAAAATAATCTCCATTCGCGACGCCCGTATTTTGCTAGAAAACAAATAAAAGTGTATTTATTTTTCGAAGCGGCCTCTACTATTGATACTATTCCTGATTTTCCATATTGAACGAGTTTATGTCATAATTTCAAATAAGTTGTCCTCTTTAACACAAAGAAAAACATCGGAGTATTAATCTTAATATCCCGTTTGTGAAAACGCTTTTTCAGTCCATGAAGGTGATCATTCAGGTTGCCAATAAGAAAACAACAGAAACTTGTCTTTAAAAATGGGACTTCTTAATCTGCGAAACGTGACTGATTTATTTAGAGTGTTGAATATTCAAGTCAGGATCAAGTCTTAAAAGGTCAATGTGTTTATAAATCCCAGAGTTTGTTTTGTCTTCGTCTTTTCGATTGGTTGCACGCTTGTCTGTGTTATATTTTTTCGTTCGTTAGAGTTCGCCACTTTAAGACAAGCATTGAGGTGTGACAGTTTCGTAGTCGCGTAGTTGCGTAGTGCGAGACTTACGTACCGTCTCCAGTTCCGAAGTCTTGAAAAGATTTTTAAAAAACCACTAAAACCCCAAGATCAATAAGAGAGACTTCACTTTCTAAAAAGACAGGCCTATGCAGGTAAACCGCTAGCAGAGTCTTCGCGATTTTTTTTCTCCCGCGGTTTATAGTTTCGTTATTTCGCACGCGATCGAAAACTAAGCTTAAAAGAGGAACAGTTCCAGCAGAGTGAAGCAGAAACGGTTCATGGTTGCCTTGATCGACTTTCAGGAAGTCAAGATACTTACATAAATAAGCCGGTAAACATAACCAAAAAAATGTTGGGCTTAAAAGCCCTTTACAAGAAAAAAATGTCACTGAGTTTTTAATCTCACTGTAAGGCACGAGTCGACACTACTTTTTCAACTGATTTCCGGCCCTATGTCGAAAAACCAGTGACTAAATGATTGAAAGCAGGAGATAATGAGGAAAGTGAACAATATAAGAAAATGAAATGCCACTATGTAAATCAACTCTACGTGATGTCGCACCTTTGATTAAATATAAAGTGCTAACAATAACTTAATCCTTTTTATCCACGATTATTGAAGTGACCAGGTCAATAAATGCAATGTCTGGTATTTGAAGTGGAATACTCTAAAACCTTGACTTACTTACGAAGTTCTTGACGCTGGCTGACTCAGACATGTGACTCGGACATGCGACTCGGACATGCGGACATGTGCTATTAGTCATTCGGATTCATAGAAACTACACCAGAAACTCGTGGACGCTTTTAGGGAAGAAGGCGATCAAACGTTCACAAAGAGCTTGGTAGTTGTGAATCTAAAGATCAGTGGAAAATAAATTCAGGGACGGCGGGGACTACCAATCGAGCACCGTAGACGCTAACTCAGCATTCTCAATGGGATATCAACGTGGATCAACCGTAAAATGACATATATATATATGTTTCATTTCTTATTTTTATTTTTTGCCTGACACGGGGGAGGGGGAAGGCTCTAAAGCCCCCACCCACCCACCCCCAGGCTCCGCCGTCCGAGAAAATTCCAATCGAATATGCCTTTCTTTTGTTCAAGGTTGCATTTATCAAGGTCTTATGAATCACAGACGATGTTCCTGCACATTGCCTGATTTCAAGCCGAGGGGGACAAGGTACGACTCTGCAAATAATGGCATTAGCAACTATTGATCCAAAATAGTCAGAAAGTGCACACCAAGCTTTACAAAATCCCCAAGTTTGGTGTTAATAGACCCAATATTGAGCGAGATACAGTGATTTAAAAACGTCAAAATTTACAAGGAAATGCGTGGCCATCCGGATGACCACACATCAAAATTAGCCTGATTAACACCAAACTTTCTCGGTTTGCTCTTTCTAACTACGTGGATCAATAGTAGCTAATCCCATAATTTACATATTGGTACCTATTCCCCTTCTGCTTGACATCAGGCAATGACAGGGCAAGTTTCGTGCAAGTTCTCATTTTATTAATCGCTAACCATAGTTAGTAGAGGGGGGGGGGGGGGGGGGTTGAGTGCCAAACGCAAGTCTTTTATCTGCATAGCGGATTGGAAAATTCAAAATAACGACCACTGTAAAACAGTGAGCGAATGTGACAATGATCTACACATATTAAATGAAAGGTTATACAATTGAACCCACTGGGAACTCGGAAAAATCTGAGCCCCAAATGGGATTCGAAACCACTACCCTCCGTGATCTAGTACAGATGCTCTAACCACTGAGCTACTGGAGACTCTATGGACGGTGAGCAAGGGTGAAATCACGGATCGTCGTGGGTTAGAATCGAATCTGGGGCTCGGATTTTTCCGTCCGAGTTCCCAGTGAATTCAATTGCAAAACTTTTCATTTAACCACTGTAAAACAGTACGTGACAATTCACTCCTGCCCCCATTGTCATTCAAAGTCGTGTACGGGAGCTTTATAATCCTTGACACTGTTCGCAGTTTCCGCCTCGAACCTTTCTGTACTTGTAACTTGTTTAAAGCTCAGCATCATTTACTGTAATCTAACAACTCCTTAGGGAGAGACTCCAGGAGGGGAATTTACAGTGATATGAGCCACCTCTTCTGTGAAATAATACAACTTTAAAATATCGGCAATATCAATTTCAAAGTTTCTTCAAAACAATTGTCTGTTTGACAATCTCCCTGATGAAAGGACTATGTCCAATTTTAGTCTGACACATTTCGGTTTCAAAGAGTAGAATTTGTGCCAAGTAAATAGCTTTGCACGCAATCATGTAGTAAGAGAAGACTTCGTTTTCAGAAATTGAGGCGCAGACGATTCCAGATCTGTGAAGATAGATAACGGGTTTTACTTGTATATGAACTTCGTAAACAATTTATCAATTTGATAAAAGGAAAAAACCTTGTTCATCATTAGTTCCAGGAGAATAAACTTACCAACAAGTTTATAGGCGGTAAACAAACGGACAATACCACAAAGGCGGAAAAGGGAACAGAGAGAATCCAATCCAAACAAACAAAGAAAAATACCTTCGGTGCTTTCGTGGCCTTTTCCCCGATGTACATGAAAAGAATGTCTTAAGTCTGGCACCCACTCTCGAGCCCATTTTTCTTGGCTTCAATCTACAGTACATTTATCTGACAGAAGTTTCGCAGAGCAATCATAATGTGATAACATGGCATCACACGAAGCCAGGCGGGTCGACCACTTCTCTCGTCTTTGGCCAATCTTGGCCATGCAATGCAGTCGGATATACTGTATTGGGCTGTAATCGTGTCGAAAACTGGGTGTATAATAGCTCGCGCGTCGACGGTACGTGTAATATCAAACATGTAAACAGCTAATGCCTCATAATCGAGGGCTCCAAACGGACTGAACGACTGATACTTCTCACTCAAATGGGCTAAGCGGATAACTACAGCCAAAGAAGAAAATTGGATTTTTGGCCTGTATGTCCGCGTTTCCTGCTTAATGCTTTCTTGAAGACATAAAGGAAGAATTGAGGAACGAGATAGAACACAGATAGCGCTTTTTATAGGAGTTCGAAAGTGCATAATACTTTCGTGCTATGATTTAGCACTATGCTGTAAACATAGACATAAAAACTGTCTCTAGCATTGAGGGTAAGCTTTCAGATGAAAAAAAAAAACTTACGTCGGGCTCGAAAATGATAAGAATTTACCTGTTTGCGCTTTTCAAGAGGATTATAAAATAATACGCTCAAGGGAACTTGATCAGTTTGAAATATTTCCCACAAATGCTTTGAGTCGGTGGCTACAATCGCTCATTCTGTGCCAATATATCTGCGCTCCAAAGTGAAGCCTGATTCGTCCAGACCTGTTCGGGGCTTGATTAGGAGTCTAGTGAATACCTGAAAAGGGACAGGCCGCCACGGCACATGGTGATTCGAAAAAAGATTTGACTTGTTGGATCTTATTCTGTTTCGTTTTTTTTTTTTGTAATCTTTCGCGTCAAAATAAAAAAGGTGTTACCAAAACATTACTCAGTTCTCAGTACCAATTCACATCGCAAGACAAAAATCAAATTAAGTACTGACCTAGTTATGATTCAGAAGAAAAGCTGCCCTCTTGATGGATGAAATAATTCAAATTAGCTTACAGTTAATCCATACAAAAGCTCAAAAAGCTGAGATTACTTCTGCCAAGACCAATTAAAAAAATATGCAACGCAATTTTGGGCTTGAGATAGAAATTATTACAGTAGAACGTTTGAAAAAATGGTGATAATAACAAGGTGATATATATAGCGCTTGTGCTTTCAGTAATATGGCAATGTCTGTATTCATCTAAGTACAGGCGAAGCGTATCCGGTCACATGGGACTCAGCATCTTGAGTCAAAACCTCTGCCACGTGCACTGCATATTTATCATTACATTGAAAATAGGCCTTTTTCGATATATTAAAATTCAGCTTGATAGCGAGTCAGTGAGGACAAAGACAAAGGAAAGTGGATGATATGTAAATATTTTTCACATTAATTCCCACGTGTTTTTATTGTCTTTGTCCTCACTGCCTCACTTTCAAGCTGAATATTTAATATATCGAAAATGGCCTATTGAAAACGCCCTGGAACAGTGCAAAAGAACCGGTAAGCTGAGGAGGAAAAAGGAAACAAAAAGAAAACAACATCTGACGTTGCACCGTTCCGTGGAGCAAGTTGTTTTCACTTCACTCAGTCTTCTCCACCGATTGCGTTTAAGTGATTTTCACACTTCTCTCCGGATCCGCAGGGAGAGATCAGGGGGTTGCCTTACCTATCATGTAAATGCGAGGCTGAAAAAATATGAGTTTATATGAACAGGCCGGTTACCCCACCTCCTAGTTTTGGGAAAGTGCATGGATAAGTCGTAGACATACCGTCAACCAGAAAGGCATATATTTGGGGGTTGAAATCCATTTTACTCACAGGGTAAAGTTAACCGAGACCTCGTCAAAGCCACGTAACAGGCCAAGAGAAGTTCGCTCTTAGGTGCATTCTCGTCAACATGACCTAGCATCTTCTGTCGGTGCCTGTGCAAGAAAGAACAGCTTAGGGGTCGAAAATGGTGTGATGTTGTTTTTTTGTGGTTATTCACAACTACAAAATCAATTTCGTAAGAAAATGAGCCCGTGTCTTCAACCGTACAATATTTTTTGGGAGAAGACTTTGACAGAGACAGCCTCAATTGATGAGCCCATGTTCCCGGTAGGTGTCTGATTTCATTCATGCGATCGATAGCGTACATAATCCTATTACGTGACGGCATGTAGGCAAATGCGAGAGCGCTCGGGTACCGTTCAAATATTAGAACAAAGAGATCAAGAGCGTTGAAAAAACTTAACGTTTAATAACGGCTTTAACTTTATTCATTTAATAGTTCATTTATGTAATTAAAATACAAAACTATTATCGCGATAGATAGAACTGAGCGAAGATCTAAGTTTTAAAATACTATACTGAAATCGGAATTTCCTTCCCCTTGTTCGATAACTGAGACCGTGAATATGTCACGTGAATATGTCAACGACTATTTTGCGCATGCGTTTTTTATGTCTACGTAAGATTATGGCAAAATAGTCATGGCGGTTAAACTCAGGTCACTTCCAAGGCGACCATTTTGAAATAAGGTATCCGAGACATCTGACACTACTTTTACATCACTATACTTTAAAAGCACACCGGAAAAGTTGGGGTTTTGACGAATACAAGTCCGGAGTTTCTCATGCTTCCTCCTTGCTCTTTCGACCGCTATGATTCTAACTTCGATGTTATTAAATTAAATGCTGTATGGGAGCAAGTAAAAAGTACAAAGAAATAATACCTACAAGGATACTTTTCCAAAGGGAAGACGTTTCAAGAGGGGCGGAACTCTAGGACCGACCACCGACTTAATGATATGACTTGCATAGCTGCAATCTAAGAATACATTGTAGTCTTACCCAAAAAAAGGCGTGCAAGTGTGAACGCGATCTAAACAACATGATCTACTATTTCCCTTCAGAGTTTAAGTAACTACTGAAACAGCAGAACCGAACCAATCCGTTACAATGTCTTCGTATTTCTTCAGCCACTCAATGTTTGCCTGCGTCTTTTCGATTGCCTGGTTTCGCGCATTCTCGCTTGTTCCGGCGTCAGTACGGTTGAAAAATGACTTCATCTGCAAAAAGGTAGACAGTATTTCACAGGTCTATTCAAATTGTTCTGTTGTTTGGAGTTACCAAGATTTCAACAAATGTATGCAAAATAAGTTACTAAAAAGTAATTTTACCTGGACTCGGCCACAGACGCAGCACCACAGAGTCTTAACAAACAGGATCTCTAACCATCAAATGTCCCAAACTGGAAATATCTAGCCCTAGCCCCTCCCCCTCCCTCTTAGGTTTGATTGGTAACGCAGCCTCAAACATAAGATGGTCTCTTGTGCAGATAATGCATGTAACAACTCCTATTTGCTAGAAGGAACGAAGTAAAATTTGCCCGAAATTTTGTGTGGCAAACTTAAAACTTAAAAAGTTGAGGCTCCACCTTCTATGTGGCAAAATAAATATTCAGAAAGGAGAAGTGATCCTCGCAGTGACTTATCAGGACAATTAAAGCAATTGTCTCTCAGGCCCCGTCCACACCTATCTGGATATTCCGCTATGAATCCGGAACCGTGTGGACGCTAAATCCGGAATGTTTTTTATCCGGATGACGTAACAAGATCGAGCCCAGTTCCCTTAGAAAAACCTTAAATAACAATGACTACAACCAGGTTTTCGGAGCCCGCGAGACTGAGCACCCTCAACAAACCATTGTTTTAACGAAAACCGCTGATCAGCAACCTGGTTCTGGTCATTGCTGTCTAAGGTCTTCCAGTTCCTTGCCGTGAAATCAATAGGTCATTTGCAGGATGACGCCATATGACTACAAGTACCAGAATCCTTCAGGTTTCGCTTGTCTCATGTTAATTAGAGCTATTGTTTTTTTACCCCACTCGGAATACAAAATTTAACTATGAAAAGAAAAACAAACTGGATTGTGGTAGTTGTAGTCAAATGACGCCATCGTGAAAATTGCCTATTCTGAAGATGGCTCTGATGCCTCTGTGTACTTGAGAAGTCCTGAGTACTAGAGTGAATCCGGGTA
>NC_090885.1:15249316-15289316 GCF_036669925.1 Montipora capricornis | reverse complement strand
GAATAATAAATATCAGTCCGATCTTTATTCAAATGTAACCCATATGAGCGTCAGCCACAGAAGGCGTTAGAGATCTCTGTTGAATCTGACAGCTTCAATGCCAACGTTTCAATACGCCATTTCCGAGATCAAGTTTGTCTCCTCATCAAAGCGAGTCTAAGTGCGAAGTTTTTCTCACGCAAATTAGTTTTCATTCATATGTGAAGTAGAATTAATTACCATCACAAAAACTTCGCACTTAAACTCGCTTTGAAGAGAAGGCAGATATGAACTCGGAAATGGCCTATTAACACTGACGAAGCCACACAAGGGAATCAGGTACTAAACGTGAAGGGAGCTCTCTAGTGACTGGATCTTTCTCTGCATATATTGTTGACAGGTCTTCTTACATTTCAAAACACTTATAAAGCTCTGAAACTTGTAGTATATCCTGCTGTACAGATTGCTTTGAAATTATAGCGTTTGCCTCCACAAATTTCAGCTAAAGGCTAAGGAAGCTTTGTACAAAAACTGAAAACAACTTAACCACGTCAACCTGAAACTTACGCCTAAGGCTTTGTCTCTATGAACTAACATGCCTGTTTTCCAAGTTGTTCTAAATTGAGACAGCTATTTTGTAATTGAAGATGTGATACACATGACATAAAAAGGTTTGCAATCTTTATATCATTCCACGGTTCATGTATACTGTTATAGAGTTCATTTTCATATTTAGCATAGAACATTTACTTACATTTGAAACAGAGCCTTCCAGTTATTCTGGACAAAAATCCAAGCCAGGTATTTTCCAATTGGATTCGACGCAACATATAAGATTACGCTAACAGCATCCTGGGAACGAATCTTGGATGAGTCGAGGGAATACTCCAAATACCTGGCAAAAATGGCAGATCACTAGAGTTATTACATGCCGCTGGATTGAAAAGGAAAGCCAGCCAGGTAAAATATAAGAGTGATCCCCTTTCTTCTTTGTCCTTTCTTGTTCGATATTGAATCGGAAAAAGTCCGAGTGTTCCTTTGCAGGAACCGAACCCACGGCCTTCCGATGACTTCTTCGGATGCTCTACCGCTGAGCTCGAGAGGCGCGGTGGCCTCATGGTTAGTGTGCTCGACTCCGGATCGAGTGGTCCGGGTTCGGGTCCTGGCTGGGGACATTGTGTTGTGTTCTTGGGCAAGACACTTTACTCTCACGGTGCCTCTCTCCACCCAGGTGTATAAATGGGTACCGGCGAAATGCTGGGGGTAACCCTGACATGGACTAGCATCCCATCCAGGGAGGAATAGAAATACTTCTAGTCGCTTTATGCTACAGAAACCGGAGATAAGCGCCGGCCTGATGGGCCTTCTAGGCTCGTAGCGGACTTTACCTTTACCTTACGGCTGAGCTCGAGGATTCTCGTAGGAGCAAAGCAATTAAACATAGTTCAGTTGACAATTGTTCCGCTATGCTGGAACGGCTCAAATTGCCGAAATGGTGGATTCTCGCTATATTGTTAAAAAGTGTCAAATGTTAACCCCCGTCAATGAAAAGAAGAGATTATTTTTCCGATGGTGACTCTGGGATACTCGGAAAAATCCGAGTGCTTATGTCGAAAAATCACCGAAAAACAGTTGCTTGAAACGACATGGCCCAGCGGTGAGGGCATTAGCTTTGCATGCGGATGCAACGAAAACTTAGACCATTTAAAGATGTGCACAGCTGTGAAAAGTGATACCGTGATTAAATTGAAGGTAGTGGTAGTGGTAGTAGGGGTAGTGTAGTTATATTGGTATTAGGTATTAGTAGTGGTGGTAGTAGAGGTAGTGAAAGTGGGAGTGGTAGCGGTAGTGGTAGTAGTAGTGGTATTGGTATTGGTAGCGGAATTGGTAGTTTTAGTGGTAGTGGTATTGGTACTGGTAGTGGCAGTAGTAGTGGCAGTGGTAGTGCGTAGTGGGTTGTAGTAGTTGTAGTGGTATTGTTACTGGTAGTGGCAGTAGTAGTGGCAGTGGGTAATGGGTAGTGGGTAGTGGTATTGGCAGTAGTAGTGGTAGTGGTAGTGGTAGTGGTAGTGGTAGTGGTAGTGGTAGTAGTAGTAGTGGTGGAGGTGGTGGTTTTAAAGGTATTGGTAGTGGTATTGGTAGTAGTATAATAACTCATTGGTTTTGCTAGTGTTCATCTGCTGGATAGTGATTTATCCTGTGGATAGCGTTCGCCACTTTTTGAAGCGAGGGCAGGGCCCAGTTGTTTAAACGATGGATAGCGCTATCCACCGGATAAATCACTATCCTTTGGATAGCGTAATTGGTTTCGCTCTTACTTACACACTGGATACTGATTTATCCGGCGGATAGCTCTATCCATCGTTTGAACAACCGACGCCAGGAGCTAGTTGCTTGAAGCTTGGTTAGGGCTAACCTTTGGTTAAGAGGTATCAGAACCTAGGTTTCCATGGTATTCAATGCTGGTTAGCACTAACCATGCTTCAAGCAACCCAGGCCAGGTCTTAAAAGAATGAACACCCTAAGAAAAGCAATATTTACCAGTTTAGGCCAGTTATTAACACGCTATGAATTATCTGTCCAACTTGAGTATCAGCGCACGGATTGTTGTGAAAACAAACACTCTATCAGTCTCGGTTCTCCAAAAAAATTTGTTGCGATGCGCTGGTCATGCAAACAATTTCAGAAATTGCCGCTTAAGCCTTCAAAATCGGGTCACAGTATGAGTTATCGAAAACGCATTCCACTCACGCAACGATACTGCAACATCAAAAAGTTCAGCCATAAAATGGGCCCTTTACTTCTTAAACCACTTAATATTTACGCCATGATAGTATCTGGCCCACAAGTCGAACAGACCAACCGTAGCGAGAGCCTTCAATTAGGGACCTTAAAATCTACGACGTGGACGAAAACTCCACCTCAAAATACAACTTTTCCCCGTCATAGATCATTACACGATTATTCCACCCCTTTCACGTCCTGAAATGTGGGCGAAGTATCCTAAAAATTAATTAGCCGAGTAAGAGCGGTTTCAGAGTGAAAATAGAGAATACAAGATTCTCTGTTGCATGTTCACGTTATCGTCAAAACTTCAAATTTGGTGATTTCACGTCTTGGTTATGCAGAGGACTGCAAACATGTTTGCTTAAATTATTTATGTTCCTTTAATCAATGATATCATTGCCGGTTTTGTGGAGTTGTTGTTGCCGTCGCCCTTCAATGTTCATAATCCTGTGGGACGTAAAAGAACCCGCACACTTGTCGTAAAGAGTAGGGCATGTAGTTCCCGGTGTCGTGGTCTGATCTTTCTGGTCTGGATGGGGTAGGGTGGAGCACCTCGCATAGGACCTCGCGTCCTGTTGGTGCTCCTTCCCTCTGGGCAGGTTTTTCCAGTAGAAGAGACAAACCAGATGTCTCGTAAAACAATAAAACAGTTTCTTAAGCTCCATAGGGAGCTTAAGCACGAGCGTTTTTGAGACGCGGACTGCAACCGGAAGAGACCAATTCGCGTGCCAGGACAATTGTGTCTCCCAGATTTTATGCTAAACATCTCTAATGGGAAAAAGAAACTTGGCAATGAAATGTGGTTGTGTGAAAACAAGTTAAAAGGGAAAACAGCTCACTTCCGGTTGCCGTCCGCGTCTCAAAAACGCGCGTGCTTAAGCTCCCTAAAAATTTAAGAAATGACGAAGGCAACGCCAACGCCACAAAACAAGAATATCATTGGTTAAAAGAGGAAAATGATCATGCCGCACGTGCGGCACGCATTTAGCAAATGTTTTTGCGGTACTCTGCGTAAGAACGACGTGAAATCTCTAAATTTGAGGTTTTAACGACAACAGGGAATTTAAGAAACGGCGACGGCTACGGCTACGATTACGACAACGCCACAAAAGAATAATATCATTGGTTAGAAGAGCATAAATATAAAGAGTGCTGCACGTGCGGTCCTCTGCATAACGACTCCGTGAAATCACCAAATTTGAGGTTTTGACGACAACGTAAGCATGCAACAGAACATCTTTCATTCTCTCTTTTCACTCTGCTACCGCTCGTACCAATTTATTTTTATGCCCATATTGTAGGACGTTAACGAGGTCTTGCAGGGATGGCGCAGTGTTGAGAGCACTCGCCTCCCACCAATGTGACCCGGGTTCGATTCCCAGACTCGGCGTCATATGTGGGTTGAGTTTGATGGTTCTCTACTCTGCACCGAGAGGTTTTTCTCCGGGTACTCCGGTTTTCCCCTCTCCTCAAAAACCAACATTTAATATGATTTATTTCAATTTACAATGTCCCCGATCAGTGCTCCAGCGCTAGAAGATTAGACACTTAAATAAAGTTCCTTTCCTTTCCTTTTCTTTTACTGATTAATGGCGAAAGACTTATGATAGAGCCAAGTCAAATTTTGAGGTGACGTTTTCGTCGACCGGCGCCGTCGTAGATCTTAAATTGCCTAACATGACCACACAAAAGCGAACCTTTCATACTCTACTTTTATCCTGAAACCGCTCGTACCCAGTTTATTTTAGGAAACTTCGCCCAGGCACATTGTACCACGCGAACGAGGCGGACTAATCGCGAAAGACTTACGATTGAGCGAAGTTATATTTTGAAGAGACGTTTTCGTCGACTTCACGGTCGTTGATCTTTTAAGCCCCTAATGGCCCATTGCGCATCTATTCCTTACGTGTTTAGGATCCAAGTCTGCGTTGATCCAGCCAGCGCAGACATCATTTTGCTCTTTTCAGAAGCGTCAGTTGTATTGAGGAACTTGTTGAATAACCATTGCCACTCGTCCAAACCAGTGTTGGCAATTCCATAGTAGTAAACCAGCGAACGCAAGTCTACATCTATTTCTGACCTATCAAAGATCCAATTCAGTTACCGTAACTGTTAAGTTGGTATCCTCGTAATATTAGAAAAGCGCATTCAAAATGTTCCATATCAGAGAGTTACCATAATAGCCATAGCCACTTACGAGCCATTTATTCATAAACAACCTCAGTTCTCAGTTAAGTCTAGAATATTAATTATACTCATGAAAGAGAGAAGCTATCCTAGCACTTATCTCGACAATTTATGCAACTGTCTCTTAGGGCAGCTGAAATATTCAGGCGTTTTCAACGCGAAGCGAACCCGTGAACTCTGCGATGCCGGTGCCGCAGCGAAGTCCGTGCTCCATGACCTCGGGCGAAATATTTTCCTGTCCGCTGGCGTAAAAGCTCAGTTGTGAATATGTACTCTCCAAGTCATAAGCCACAGTCGAGAGAATTTATCAAAGACAGTAAAATGTACAATCGAAGCTGCTACCCTCATAAATTGCTGTGCAACCGGTAACAGAAGTTGCATGGTCGAAAATAAACGGTGGAGTGCTAAAATCTTCATAATTTTGAGAATAACTATGAAAGTGACACTTTTACCTTATTCCGCTTTTCCACTCCTTAAACATCTGAGTTGCATTTGCCAACGCGTCTGGATCACCCGATCGACAAGCGGCACTCAAAATTGAACTTCGGAGGTATCTAATGGGACAAACAAGTTCAGACTAAAAATCCACGACAACACAATGTAGCATAGAATCTCAAAAAAAGTAATCATAGATAGCACCTTGTTTCAAAATCGCCCTATATTAAGACAATCAATAAACATTTCCTTACGAAGCGAGACTTGAAGAGAACACGCAGAAGAGTTTCCGCAGCTCCATTCTCCACTGAGCTTTCTTCCCGTCTTTCACGGTGGTAATTCGACCTTGATCAACTAGTTTGAGAAAACCAAATTTTCATGTTTCACTCTCCCACCGACGCAGCACCACAGTTTCTTTAGAAACTAGAAATTTGTAGAAATATCTTGACCTTACACAATGCGTATACTCACTTGTTGATGTGCGAGTCATTCTTGTCGTTCTTCCATCCCAGCTTATCTGCAAGTCCCTTTACTTTGCTTTTAACAAATTTCTGTTGACACATTCACAAAGAGTTCCTGATTAGTACACGAGACCTACACATGTACTCACACAACGTGCCTCACTAAGACTGGCCTTAAGACCTAAGACTTAAGACTGGTCTTGATCATGTTATGCCTATGCGCACGCGCAAAGTACATTCAACCGAACCACCTTGGATAACATCATCCTTGAAGAACTTGCTACAAAAGCGGCAAAGTGCCTTATCGCGTGGCGACGACCAAATGTTTCGTGAGTTGAGAAATCGTATTAATCGCAAGCGAAAGATGTGCCGCGCAAATTATTACCAAGCCAATGTGGAACATCTGAAGAAATGTAAACCATCCGAATGGTGGAAAGAAGTGAAAAAGCTTAGTGGGCGCTCGCTTGCCTCCTCGGCGCAAAGTGACACATTGCAATCGCTTCAACATCTGTATGAGAGTATTGACCAGATCGGCCTAGCTAACATCATCAATGAGGCTTTCTTATCGCCAATGCACTGTTACACATCGCTCCTTGCCGCTTTTCCGTGCACTACTTTCAGTAACTACTCCGAAAACCCCCTTGTTGTGTCGGTCGAGTCAGTCCGCAAGAAATTATCAAAGTTGAACCCGTGCAAAGCTAACGGCCCAGACAACATCCCTGGATGGTTGTTAAAGGAAAATGCAGATATTTTAGCCGGACCGGTATCTGACATCTTGAACTACTCGTACCGTGAAAGACGCCTGCCATCGTCATGGAAGCACGCAGATGTGGTCCCCGTGCCAAAGCAAAAGCCCGTCCGTGATGTAAATAAGCACTTACGCCCTATCTCACTAACCCCCATTTTGTCAAAGTTGTCTGAAGATTATGTAGTTGACACTTACGTTAAACCTGCTGTGCTGGAGCGGATTGACCCCCAACAATTTGGGTCTGTACCTAAATCTTCTACTACGCATGCGCTTATTAGTATGTTGCACTCTTGGTTGGAATCGACTGACGGAAATGGGGCTACTACGAGAGCGGTACTATTTGACTTTCGCAAAGCCTTTGACTTAATTGATCACCAAGTCCTAGCCCCAAAGCTCTCCTCGTATGATATTCCGGAGTCGATCATGTGCTGGATCTTGGATTTCCTAACGAATAGAAGGCAAAGGGTGAAACTGAGTTGTGATTGTGTATCTGAATGGCGTTCTGTACCAGCAGGTGTTCCTCAGGGGACTAAACTCGGTCCCTGGTTATTTCTGATTATGATCAATGACCTGAGTGTGGCAAATACGAACATCTGGAAGTGTGTAGATGATACTACCTTCGCTGAGTGTGTGGAAAAGAACGGAAACAGCTCGATGCAGTCGCGCGTTGACGAATTTGTTACAAAGTCACGAGCTGATGGTTTCCAGTTGAATGAATCGAAGTGCAAGGAACTTAGAATATCATTCACAAAGTCAGAGAGTATTTTAGAGCCTATTACTATCAATAATACGAACATTGAGATTGTTCCATCTGCTAAATTACTAGGTGTTATGATATCGAATGATTTGAAGTGGAATGTGCACGTAGAAATGATATGTAAGAAAGTCGCAACGCGTCTCTACTTTCTTTGGCAATTAAAGCGTGCGAAAGTGCCAACTAATGACCTTTTGAGCTTCTACACCACTTGCATACGGCCAGTCGCAGAGTATGCATGTTCAGTCTTTCATACCGCTCTACCGCAATATCTCTCCGATCAGTTAGAGCGCCTGCAGAAGCGAGCACTACGCATAATAAGCAATAACGAGTTATCTTATCGACAAGCTTTAGAAGTTTTTAGCATACCTACCTTGTATGCCAGGAGAGAGGCGATTGGTAACTCAATGTTTCAAGACATATGTAATAGCAATAATCACAAGCTTCATTCACTCCTTCCGCCACCTTACTCTGGCACTTTGCGTACACGGAAAAATCGCAAGTTCCAAGTCCCGCGTTTTAAAACCAATCGTTTCAGAGACAGTTTTATTGTAAGCCATTGCCGATAACATGCCCTTTTGCAACTCATATATATTAAATGATATGTTTTTGAAAAATTTTAGCTGTATCTTAATTGTAATTTAGTGTTTACAAAATAATAGCTTTAGTATTGTTAAATTCTTATCAAATAACTTTCTTAATTTATCATTTTATAATTTATAGTTACAATTAATTAACGTTGTACATTTGTAAAAATTATCGTAATTCAGCCCTCGGGCTGCAAGGGTAATTTTAATAAAACTATCTATCTATCTATCTATCTATCTATCTATCTATCTATCTATGATATTTATTATTTATGCACGGTAAAATCATCAGCTAAGATTACAAACACTGCTAAAATCTATCTATCTATCTATCTATCTATCTATCTATCTATCTCACTGACCGCGCCCCATAGCGGCTTTTCAGGGCAAATAAGCGGCCGAAAACATAGTTTACATCCATAAGGCGCCTCTGGCAGTCCGTGTCTGATGTCGGAGCACAGCACCACGGCCAGATGTAATTAGTTGTGAGTCGATTTTGATGGGGAGGAAAACTGGAGTCCACGGAGATTAACCTGCGATCGGGCGTTCTTCGCGAAAAGAACTTATCACGTCCTGTCTTAAGAAAAGAACGCCTGATCGCAGGTTAGGTTGAGATCGACTGTAATTCATCCCACATACAATCGTACAGATGAGAGGCACCACTAGTGACGCCCAATGGTACAATAACAAGGGGAAAATGGTAAAAGCGACACCAAGTACAAACTGTTCAAGTTATGTCTGGGTTATTACGAAATTTGAAATGAAGAAACCCTATAAATGAAAGAAATATATATGAATTTCGAAAAAATGATTGATATTTTATTATGATTCTTTCCGCAGTTCAAATACGTCTTTTATGTTAAGTCTGTTTATTTCCTTATCCTCTACTCTACGGGCTTCATATGAACTCACAAAAATGGCTATCTCCCAGTTGGCTAGGCTCGATTACCAGCCGCTGTTCGGGAACTGGAGCTTGCGCTCCACTCTTCTCGGGGAGGAACGAAGACCGGACCCGAGTGATTCCCGAGTGAGGGGCGGAAATCGAGCCTACCATGCAATTGGCTTGATAACTCAATTGATAGAGCACTGCGTGGTCATGGGTCCAAATCTCGTTCAAGCTTGCATTTTTGTGGCTATCCTTTAGTCACCGCATAAATAACATTAGGGATTGGCCAGGAACTATCAGGGAGAAGAGGGTGGAAATCAAGGGAGGGTCACAGTTTTTTGAGCCCTTCAAAAGGGAGGACCCCCATGCAAAAAATAGACAGTAAAAGACGGAGGGTCACAAGAAATTAACCCATTGTGATCATAAAGGGATGCTTTATGTTATAACACGTATAGTGTTACAAACCATGTATAAAAATCATTCCATACAGAGTATTTCCTGTCATACAAACAAGACAATTTGTAAATTTCCACTTCCGTCCCCCTGCTTATTTCTGACAAGGCCTTTAAATTCTCGAATCTGGTAAACTAATAGCGTGCTCGTAACCGATCCAGCTTTTTGCGATACGGACCACGGTCTACAAATTTCCCGCGCTACTTGAAAAGTGTTTACAAACAACGGCAACAGTTACTCATAAACAACTTCCCGAAATGACAAACATGTAAAAGGAAAATATAACTCTGTAGTAAAGGGATTCAGACGAAAGTGTGCACAGTGAAAGTGAATTTTACTTTGCAGAAAAACAACCTCCAACAAAACGTGAACTTTCAAATAAACGACGGCTTTCAAGCAAACAGAAAAAAATAAACAAATTATTTACTAGTCTTGGTCGGTCCGTATGGGAAAAAACCGTGCTCTTGGTCTTGCCAAGTAGGGCCGGTGCAGACATAACTGCGATGATCTCAAAGTCTTAACACGAAATCTGCAGCTGCATACAAAACAGTTAATTTGGTATTTAGGGTTTTTCAGTGAAATACTCTTCGCCATGACCTCCTATATAACAAAATTAAATGAACAAGTACAAATGCTAACCTGATAGTAACCATTTCCTCGTCTATCACCCAAGATGCCATCAAAAAAACTGAGACTGTTCAATGCTGTCTTCCATGGAACATAATCGGTTTCTTTTTCAAGATACTGCAGGGTACCCAAGGCAATTGAGTATTTCAGGTAACCAGCCCTGGTAAATTAAGACGACAATTAGCTTCGAGAATGCCTCGGGTTAGCCTACAGAGCTGGCGTATTTAGTCGAGGAAGCGATGTATAGTCGGCTATGCCCATCAACGTATATTTTTTTGTGACCACTTTTTGGATGTAGCTTAGTAACTGGATGTCACTGGTATAAATTGGGCAGCTGATCAACAATATAATAATGGAGACCAACGAAGGCTTGCATTTTGCCCGTCAAATAAGCCTTAGCAAGGCAATTTTATACAAAAGGAAAACGACAGTTTCTGTCGAAATTGATGGCAAAAAATCTTGTGTGCTTTATGATCAATAAATAAAATACAATTTACGTTTCCAGCAATCAAAGGCAAGCTTCATCAGGCACTCCTTCATCCACACGAAAACCGCTGCCGAGTATGGGAACCAAACCCGGGCCACATTGGTGGGAGGCGAGTGCTCTCACCACTGCGCCAAAAATCAAAATCAACTATCACTTGTTGTAAGTCAGTAATACTGATCCAGTAAAGAAAATTTCCGCACTGCTTCCTTCAAATTGCCTAAAATTAAACCAATTATCGGTAAATGTGGCAACATTTGCCGAGATGGCACCAAAGGCGTGAAAAGGTCACTTTCGGCGCATTCCAAGTACAAAAGGGGCGCGTTCGCTCCAATTCTAAAGCATCATTGTTAACCGCACTTCAACAATCCGCTTCATCCCTATTGGCAAAAATGCCGGAAAGAAACTACACCAAGGAAACTAAAGGCCACTTTTTGCTTAACTTTGTCTCAAATGCAATCTACAAAGAGATGACAATTCCCCGAATAGATACATGTTTGCTTGACATACCTTGCCAAGCTGAAAGCATCGTTAATCAGACTTGATCGGTCCGCGGCAGTAAAAACCTAAAAGTTAAGTTTTAAAGTTGTCTTTAAGGTTATCGTCAATGACCCATGTTTATCATAACCTATTAAAGAAAGACTTCCCTATTTTTCCTTTTTTTTTTCTTTTCACTTTACTTAACTTTTTATCCGTGCGGCACCCGACAAATAGCCTTACTTCTGGCTGCATTTTTGTTTTTGTGGTCTCATTTGCTCAGAAGCTCTTAAAGCGAATCCAGCCAGGTCGACCAACCATATGCTGGGAGACGTAAGACCACAACACCGGGAACGTCAAACCCTTTTCTTCGCAAACAGTATGTAGCTTCTCTAGAGGGGGCCCTTCCAGGAAGGGTGGGGGGACTCATTGTTCACTTGAAAAGATTTGCTTGTGTTCCCTTGTCTTTGCTCCCCTGTTCCCCAGTTCAAATTAGCCATGTTCTCTTGTTCCCAAAAACCCACAAAAGGTCCTCATGAATTATAGTCCTTGTGGAAGTCAAACCATTAGCAGAAATAATTCCAAGGGCAGCACTTTCTCTTCAATTATTCAATTACCCGAGTGTTGACCCGGCTGGGGTTCCAACCAGCGATCTCCCACAGAGTAGTCCGATGCTAAACCAACTCAGCTCCGCCCAAACAGTCGGCGGTGCCCATGCCTGCCACCAATTGAAAGCAACTAAACCCGCCTTTGCTGTCAGCCCTCCTTTTAAAAACTTCCCCAGGGAACAGTACAGAAATTGAATACTTACTGTAGGGTCTGTGTCCAACTGCGTGATAAGTGCCTGCCAGTTGTCGTCATCATAGTGCACTCTGTAGAATCCCACTTGTTTAAAGTTTCCCTTTATCCATTTTTGAGCAGGCCAATTAAACTCGACTGTGAAATATTCCGTTTAAAAGAATAGTAACTAAACATGCTAAATCATATGGATACTTTTGCTCGACCGGAGAGCCTGACTGAATAACTGTGAACGACCTTCCGACTGACTGGCAAAATGACTTGAGGAACTGAATGACTGACCCCAAGAGAGGATTAGGAGAGAGAACACATCCACCATACACGGGCCTTGTCCAAATCTAAATTTACCAAAAGGTCATGATGCACGGCTATTCTATTTTAGTATAAATACACAGGTGATTATACAAAATCACGCGCTCTCATTGGCTCGCTATCTCGGATTATCATCCGATAATCACCTCGACGGACAAAATGGCTGCCAGTAGTCGTTTTGCCACTGTACACCTAAATTGAAGATGATTTCGTGTTGAAATGTTTTTTTTTCTCTTTTTTGAAATAATCACCTGTGTATTTATACTAAAACAATTATTCGCCCCAGGCTCAGTGATTATCGGTGAATATTCACCGATAATCACTTTGCCTTCGGCGAATAATTGTTAATTAAGGAAGACACCTGATTGGTTATCATTGGCTTCGAGACCATGGGCACGGGACCAAAATAACTTTCACAGGATGGGGCATGGGGATGTGTTCTCTCCCGGACCCACAATCCTCTCTTGCTGTCCCATGACTTACTGACTGACCGACCAACGGGACACTCCGGATGGGTGGCTCACTGACGTACAAACAGGAAGTCTAGGATGCACAGACGAACAACAAAACTGACCAACTAAGTAAGGGATGGACTAACTGATTGGTTGCAAAGAAATGCCCTTGAGAGACAACTTTCACCAAACATTGCCAAAGTGTTACACTTGACGATGGAATTGTGAAGCTTGTCTCGCTACGTTGACCATGAAAGCCTGGAGAGACTTTTGAGTCATCAAACTGCTTCCAAACTGCTTCCACTGATTTAATAAAATGACATTTGATTGACAGAATTACTTTCTACCTGACATATAAACAAAGACGAAGACATAATCGATTTACGTGATGAATAACCGTTCTGATTGGCTACAAACTGATTGTTATTGATTTGTCACCGAAGGATTTTTTGATTGGCACAAGGAGAAGCATGATGAATTGGACATAGTTTACTGCAACTCTGCCAGGTTTGTATAAATTTGAATGTAACTTAGAAAGCTACTAACATTCAAATTTATTCAAACCAAAGTTGCATTAAACTATGGTTGCAATGTTAACTGTAACTGTTGTCAGGGCGAACTGATTAATAGACTGAACACAGGCTCTCCGCTCAGCTAATTGTTGCTCTAGAATGGTGCACAGTCATTGGGGCTCTCCTTTTCCTCGCTAGCCCTAATGCCCCAGCTGGTAACTGCAAGCCATTCCAGAGCAACAATTGAGTGAATGGAAAGCCTGCATGCAGGTTAAGGGTGCCTTTTTTTGGGAAAATCCAAAACTCGGATCAATATTGGGATTCTTCAGTGTCAAAAAAACGCAAAATCCGAAAAAGGATCATTTTCCATGACAACGCAAACAAACAAACCCAGAGTTAAGTTTGTTTTGGAGAAAATACCTTAGCGATATTGATGAAAAGAAATAACGAAAACCATACTTTTTTAGCTGTGGGAAAGGTGCTAACAGTATTATTGCAGTCAAGAAACTTTTAGTGTAATTTCTGGTGTGAAATTTGCAGGAAACCGAACTATTTTCGACCTATTGATGTCTTCGATCGTGCGGTAAAAATGGCGAGAGAAAAACATTTGGGCTTAACTGCCACGGTAACTGTTGTGTATCATTTTTGTATGGAAAACCGCATGTCAAAAATACATTTTTCAAATCCTTTCCCAAAAAAAAAGCGCCTAAGTGATAAATCTCAAAAATCCGGATTTAGATCCTCCTCGAGTGTGGATACTTTGGATTCATGATCCGTTTTTGGACTTCGCCAAAAAAACGCAAAATCCATTTTTGGATTCAAGAATCCGTTTTCGGATTTCCCAAAAAAAACGCACGCACCCTAATTGATTGATTGCTCGGCAGAGTCAACTGGATAATAAACTGACTGCTCTCTCTGCGTTTGAGCAGCAATTTATAGCACTTCTAGTCAAACCTTGATCACTTGAAATATTCATCCACGTAGTTTTAGGGTCTTGAGCTGATCCTTGAAACACATATGTCAGAGGAATGTGCCACTTGTAACTGAGGGAACAAAAGGATTAACAAAGGATTCAGTTTTGCCCATTGAATTGAAATCCAAATGCAACTTAGATTGACAGTAAAGAGAAAGTCCAAGTCAAAACTGAAGGGCAATAATTAGATTGCTAAAGGAAAATCTTCCCTGGTCAATAAAAACAACAACATCAAAGGAACCACAAACAGGGACAAGGGATAATGCTTTGAAAAACTGAGCCCCGGTCATTAAAAGCTGTGAGAGCAGATTTGATGATAAAAATCTTGATGACAAAGTCTGTCTTGTGGAGCATGGTAGGGTTGTTGGCAAAGGGATGAGAGTACAGTCACCTTTCACCATTACAAGTTCGACAAGTCCGGGTTTGATTCCCAGATATGGAGTAAATAATGGTGAGTAGCAACTGGTTTGAACCCAGCAATCACATCAAAACTTGATAAAGTAAGATCTTCCAGGTGAGAGAAGTCTTGAGAATGACTGTTGTTGTTGTTGTTGTTGACATCAATAATGTCGCCATATAAACATTCCTTTTACTAAGGATTACCCCCATGTGATCAAGTTCTCATTGATCATGATGTGGGTTGAGTGTCATATGGTTCTCTCAAAGATTTTCTTTAATCCAAACTCTAG
Organism: Montipora capricornis; assembly: GCF_036669925.1. Lineage (NCBI taxonomy): Eukaryota > Metazoa > Cnidaria > Anthozoa > Scleractinia > Acroporidae > Montipora > Montipora capricornis. The sequence continues at coordinate 15,274,715 of NC_090885.1, read as the reverse complement.
TATTAGCGTCTTATCAGATACCAATATTCAATTATTCGATCAATCAGCTATAAACTAATTTAATTCAAAAGCTACCATTAACACAAACAAGGCAGCAATTGACTAAGGACAGTAGTTAGGGTGCTAGACTTGTACTCCAGAGTTCCCAGGTTCAAGTACTTCTCTGCTCTAGACCTTAGGGTTACCGTAGTCCTTGTTCAACTTCTCTACTTTGGTATTAAATAGACTTCAACTAGCTGAGATTCTTAAAAGATTTGTTGCATGTGTCAATTTCAATGATATGTTTCATTGGCCCTTAAAAGTCAATTACTATAATACTCGTGCATATGCAATGCAAAAGTGAATCTCACTTGAATGGAGAAGGCTCTTTGACAACTGCATTAGGATCCAATAAGAAATGTTTCTGTGTAGCAGTGGCTTTGTCAGTGTCGCCGACACGTTTGATTGTCACCACTGGAAATCCCATTTGAAGCGTCCAAGTGTCCATGATTGTTTTGACATCCATTTCAGCTTTCTGGTGAACAACACAAATAACAAATTCAGGACTTCCACTGTTGCTCTTAAATGACCACAGTGACTGTCCTTGGGGGCCACATCCTAAGTCACATTCTTATCAACATGAGAGTCCAATTATTTACTGCAATTTTTATAATTCTGTGGAATGTCACCTTCAAGCGCTAAGTGCCAAACTGCGTTTTGGCTTCAATCAATCAACTTTCCGAACATAGCCGGAAAGATCGAATCCGCCTCCGGAAAGTGAAATGGAGGTTTTCTTTAGTTCACAGTTTAGACACCATAAATTATAATATATTTTTCTTAGAGGCTCTTTAGTAAAAAGATTTGTACAGATTCCATTGGTGTTGAGTTCAAAGCACAGTTATTGTAGGAACCAAAGAAGCTGATTGGTACGTTATGTCATGCATCAATTGATTCCGGCATTCACGGTTTCAGGTCAACTCCTGACTTGATGTCAGAAGTTTGATAGATGGAAGCCAAAACACATTCATTTGATTGGCTGTTAGCGCTTGAAGATGAGATTCTGCAGATTTATGAAAATCAAAGTAAAGGCATCAAAGCAATGGCAGTCATTTGTATCTTGAGTTCGCTTTCAGTAATTGTTGGACCGAGAAAGGGTCCTACACCAAGACAACAGCAGTCTTTGTTAAGGACAGAACCCTCCAAAGAACACACCAGACACTGGCATTGTCTGCATGGTATTAGCAAAACAGACACAATGTCTGGTCAATTTGGTATTGGTTCAAATTTTGCCTCCCATTTGGCCTGCTGTTAACTACTGTTGATTTTGGACATCAGTAACAATAAAGGCTATAAAAAATCAAGAACTTTATTTCCAAGGATTAAGAAAAAAATCAATAAAATGACAATGAAACTAATAAATAGGGTTGATTGGGACCCTTTGTGTGGAAACCAGCAGCAAAGAAATCAATGGACTCCTACCTTTCAGATTCATGACTATAGTGCCATGACCTAATAAGTTTAAAGTCCTAGGACTTCTAGAACTCTAAAGAAATACTTGCCTCTCCCAAAGCATTCCAAAGGTCGTTTGTCTCAGCATTGCTAAAAGCATACTTCTTCAAATAATACTGTTAAGAGAATTGAAACAATTTTATGCGCAAGATGACTTTGAAAATTAGAACTTTAATTTTAGCTCAAAATGTAACTACTTTCTTTACTTTTTACTTGTACTGAAACATATTTGTGGTGTACTTACGCGTAGACCTTCTTTGAATTTTTCCCTGCCAACAAAACCTTCAAGCATTCGAATGATAGAGGCCCCCTAGGAAAATCGAATCAATTTGATATGGATTAAAGTCTGGAATGAGAGAAAGGCACGACAAGTAAAGTAGCAGGGGAGGAGTGAGGGTGACAAAAGGTGTGGAGTTGGGGGGGGAGGGCAGAGTTTTGTTGGGGGTGATTGATAAAGGGGAGAATCAGGAATGTGGTGGAGAATGAGAGGAAACCGGCCGTTTGAAAAAGCCTAATCTGGGAAGCGATTACATAACTACAATTAAATAAACGAAATGAATCTGACCTAACCGTTTTCTGTCCTGAGAGTGAGATTTTACTCTGTCTTACACCAGATGATTTTATTCATCGATGGGAGCCACTTCAGGGGTGACTGGGTTCAGGGAGGAATTATACTGTACATGAAGTGTGAAAACAAGAAGAAAAAGAATGCCACTTAATACCTTGCTGTAAGAGATCCTATCAAAGAGTTGTTTGATTTTGTTGGGGTTATCAACTTCAACAGAGATGGGATGAGAACTTGCCAAGGCATCCATTGGGAAAACACGTTGAAGATCAGAAAGGAGAAACTGTTCCATCTGCAGGAAAATCAAAGCAACATTGAGTTTGTTCTATTTTTAGAGATCTATGAGATGGGTTTCAGGTCAAAAAATCTGATTATAGCAGAGCTTTGCGTGCCTCAGAGTAGCAAAATTGGTAAGAAAATAATGTAACCCATCTATGCGAGAAAATTTGGTTTTGATCACCATACAACAGTATGACCATACATCCACCCCTTCATGTATGCCAATGTGAAACTCTGTGGTGCAATTCATATCCTGGGCTCAAGTTTTAAACTCATCGGAGTCAGCTGTTTTTTTTTTTAAGTTGACCGCTAACCAGGCACTGGTTTTTGATTGGATCACAGACTCAAGCCAGGTTAACTTATTGTAAGAATAAATACAATGGGAGCTCTGCTTTTAGGCTTGGCTAAATCTATATATTACCGATAACTGACAGAAGAAAGACCTATTATTTTACGCTGAACCAATAGGGCCTTTGCAATGGTCCGTTAGAAAATAATTGCAAGTAAAAAGAGTACCGGTACCTAAAATACACAGTAGTCACAGTAGAATAAATTCAAAAGAAATAGACCTCACCATTTCCCAGTCAGGATGGGTGTGGTTCACTCCTAGATACTCCACAAAACTGGCAAATCCTTCATTCAGCCACAGATCATTCCACCACTTTGGAGAAACAATGTTGCCAAACCACTGTGCAAACAATAATAACAAAATTTAATGACATCCTTTTCCCAGACTCCATATTGCTCTTACGCCTTTTTTTTCATTTTTCAACTGCATTTATAATAGCCAACAAAACCAGACAGAGGTACAAAAATAATTTATCGACTTTCAATAGCAAACTTTAAACTCATCTGCTTTTACAGGTTTTCTTTTGTGTTTACAGAAAAACCTGAACAAAAGAATTTCAAAAACTCCATAAAAAATTGCAATGCCTGAGTTTCCACTGAGGAGGTATAGCTAGAAGATGTGGCTTGAATGAGATACAGGTGAAGATGAGACAGAGAAGGCTTCGGTGGTTTGGGCATGTGAAAAGAGAGGTGGAGGAGAAATGTTGCAGATGGTGGAGGAGATGGAGGGATCCCAGGGAGAAGACCAGTTGGAAGACCAAGAAGAACATGAAAAGACACAGTACAGCAAGATTTGGCTGACCTGGGTGTTGAGGAGAGAGTGGCACTGGCCCAGGCAAGATGGAGACAGATCATTGCAAGTCCAACCCAAAATATGGGAAACAACAGACTATAAACGAATTGTTGATGATGATGATGATAGTCTGCTACTGTGCTTTCCACTAATGCCAAATGTTGATTAACATTTTAACTTCAGAACAGTTATGTTATTGAAAGGCACAAAGAGTGTCAAAGTATTGGGACCATGAAATTGCTGCCATGAACATTACCAATATTTATTACTGCAGAAAAGATGTGACACTCACTGCATCACTGCACATATTTCAGGGAATACTACCTGTAAATGAATTCAGGTTTGGCTTGGTGAATTAAACTGAGTTCATCACGGAAATACTAAATTTTCATGGTGTTAAGCCTTTTCTGGGTTTAATCTTAATCAGAGATCCACATTCGCAGTTGTCCGGTCGTCCCAGACAACTAAAAACCTGTCCAGACGAGTAAAATAATACATGTAACTCCAAAGGTCATCTGTTGGACGAGTGAAGTTAAAATAAACGTGCATGTGTTCACGAATGTCATCAAGAGCTATAATATATTAGACAGACTGTCCTTTGGTTCTGATCGCTTTTCATTCAATGGAAATAAAAATAAGGAATAAACATGCAGCTTTCTCAGTCATTGGGCGCCATCGTTGACCATGCAGTATTTTCCATGAAACGATTGCAGGCTCAATTTTCATGTATCTCAGCATTGACATGGTTGTTAGTAATCTTGGTAGCATATAAAAGGAAGACACTAGACAGGAATGTTGAAAGTTTTGGGTCGTTGAATTGTAACTTTGTAAGCAACATTCAAGTATACCTTTTGTCGTGGCAGATATGGACCACTGTAAATCTGGTTCCCAAATAACCAAATAACATAATATACCAGAGTCAAAATTCGTAATTTATGATGAGAGTGTAAAATAAAACACGAATGCTCAAGTTACAAGTAATTTTATCGACCATTTTTCACAAATTTGTCCAGGCAAGTATATCATAATACGTACTTGCCTGGCTGACGACTTTGATAAAAGTGAATATGGATCCCTGCCTTAATAGTACCAAACATAAAGTGCTAGAGGGCAGTCCAGCTATTTGATCAGGACTGTCATTTAAGGAGCCTTACCCGTAACACCTGTTATGGCTGAGCCCAGTCAATGTTACGAGTGATGGTTGCTGCAGAATGAATATTCATGGGGCAAAACAAATTGAAATTTATTTATAAACATTTACTTTCTAAAGAAAATATAATAATATTATTAATTGCCTTGTGATGTCTGTGTTCCTGATTCTAAGACGTGTTTTTGGCAAAAATCCAAACATTTTCTGTAAAAATCTTTGGAGAACACCCCCGACCGATCACTGTTGGATTCCGACGCCATTTTCAGTAACAAAATATTATTATCAATGTACCGTACTTGATATAAATGGGATTCCGCTGACCATAATTTTCATGGTTCTGTGATGCAGGACCATTTCCACATGGTTAGTATCTTTCTTAAATGTGAAGTTTATCTTTTTGCCCTGTTTTATTTCCATCACTTTTTGATTGATTGTTCCTCAGAGGGCTGGAAAATGCATTTCCAAGGGTCTAATTTGAAGAAGTTTCTGGTGGAGCATGCCCCCAGACCACCCTAGGAGCTCAGGCCCTTCGGGCTTCCTTTACATGTTACAGGTGAAATCTTGAGTGTTACACCTGCTTCAAAACTTAATGACAACCCTGTTTGGTAACTATAAAGTTGAAAAAATCTGATTGACTTCTTTATTTTCACAATGTGCTGTTACTGGAAAGTCTAAATATCATAGATATCAGTACTGTAACTAAGTCTAAGTCAAAAATCTAAGATTCAAACATTGATTTTGTTTTATATGATTTTAACAAGTCACCTCCAACACACATTGTTGACACAGAGTTCCTCCACTGCACAAATTAAGGGCTTCCTACCTGATGAGCCAATTCATGAGAAACCACCACAGCAACTCTCTGCTTGTTGCTCTCAGCAGACACACCTTCATTGAACAGCAAAGCTGTCTCACGGAACGTAATTAATCCCCAGTTTTCCATGGCACCAGATGAAAAATCAGGGATAGCAATCATATCTGGCCAAATACAACAAAAAATGTTAACACCAGTTTTTAGTAACTATAAAGATCACTACCCAAATTATTACTTAGCCAATTTAAAAGTACACTGTAACTGTGTGCCGACTACCAGAGCGGTCAATGACCCTTGACAAGGTTTACCACACTTGATTGAATGCGGATTGAATCTTTTTGCTCCCAAATGGTTCCACATCCCTATAAGTGCCACTATTTTATTATGTTTGTAATACAATCTTGGCAATAACCAAAGAGAACAATCTGTCAGGCAACAGCTAAACAACTGTGGACAGCCTTAAATATGGCCATTAGTCAACAAACAGTTAACTGTATTTATAAAACTGTTCTTTCATTAATAGATGTATGAAAATACTTTGAACCATTAAATCTGAAGTGAAAACTTCTTTACCTTGTTTTGGAAGTGGATAGCCTAGGTCATAATATTCCTCATAATATGTTATTATGTCCTTGCCAACACCCAAGGCATACTCAGTTTGGTCAACTTGTTGGGGGGTTGTCCATACCCTGAGCTTTAAGGAAAAAATCTTTATCAATAATAATAATAATGACAACAGCATTGATAAGATAATAATAAATGATATTAAAATAATAATTGAAATGTCCTTTAGAAACAAATTTGGCCTTCATATCATTCACACACTGGTTTATAAAAGTTTATAAAAGGATATTGGCAACATGCATTTCTGGGCATCTAAAGACAATATAGACAAAATAATAATTTGACCAATCAATGTGCAGAGAGAAGTGGCTAGAATATGTTCTTATGGGACATTACTAAACCACGAAACACCGAAACACCAAAACAGTGAAACAAAACACCATGTATGACCCCACCATACATTGAATACTAACCGACAAAGGTTGGATTTTGAGATTAAATATTGTTTTAGGCCTAATTAGACCTAAATTAGCCCTAAAACGTCATTGCTCCTAATTAATTGAGATTAAGATTAGGATTCAGGTTAAGATTGAGATTAGGAGCAATATTGAATTAGGCCTAAAACGATATTTAATCTCAAATCCAACCTTTGTCAGTTACAGTATTCAATGTATGGTGGGATCATACATGGAGTTTTGGTGTTTTGTTTCGCTGTTTCGTGGTTTGGTAATGCCCGTTCTTATGCTATGCATTTAATAGCTTTCCCTTTTTGACCACTCAGCATCATGTGTGTGAAGGAAATGCTCTGTCAAAGATAAATAACTACGGTAGTCATGGTCATTGTCGCCACTGGAGCCAACCGTTATCAGTGGTAAGTGGTGATGGCAGTGGTAGTGGTAGTGGTAGTAGTAGTAGTAGTAGTAGCAGTAGTAGCAGTAGTAGTAGTAGTAGTAGTAGTAGTAGTAGTAGTAGTAGTAGTAGTAGTAGTGGTAGTAGTAGTAGCAGTAGCAGTAGCAGCAGTAGCAGTAGCAGTAGCAGTAGCAGTAGTAGTAGTAGTAGTAGTAGTAGTAGTAGTTGTTGTTGTAGTAGTAGTAGTAATCATAGTAGTAGTAGTAGTACTGTAGTAGTAGTAGTAGTAGTAGTAGTAAAGTAGTAGTAGTAGTAGTAGTAGTAGTAGTAGTAGTAGTAGTAGTAGTAGTAGTAGTAGTAGTAGTAGTAGTAGTAGTAGTAGTAGTAGTAGTAGTAGTAGTAGTAGTAGTAGTAGTAGTAGTAGTAGTAAAGTAGTAGTAGTAGTAGTAGTAGTTTTGTAGTAGTAGTAGTGCAAAACTGCATCTCCACTTTTCATTAATAGAAAATAATACAAAATAATCACACATTAATGATAAAACAAACTAAACAATGCAAACTGAGTTTCTGGGGGATCACTCATATTAAGCTCTCATGTTATAAACTTAAAGCACATGACCAAAGTAGTAAGCAAAATTATGAAAATTAAATTGCTGCTTCTAAGGATCATGATAATGATGATGACAATTGTGATAAGGAAGATTAACGAAATTATAATGATATGGCAAAATTATTACGGTGATGATGGTTAATTAAACTAATGTTAAAAAAACGAGCAGCATTGTTTTCTCACATGTTTTAAGACCGGATAAAACACATGCTGTGAGTTTTTTTGACAGCTTTAAAAAACATTCCACAAAAAGTGTGTCCCTCGGGAGTTTGAACAAAGGTTCAAATTGTGAGAGAAGAATATTACTATACAAGAAAAACAAGCTATGTCACATGCAGTAACTTTATACCTGATAAAACACCGCATACTACTGGGGCAATAAGGAGGAGCTTTTATTGATATACAGGTAAAGTCACTGCATGTGATGTAATATTGACCATTTGATAGGTCAATGAGCTTATGAATTATCAATGAGACTTAATCAATGATGGTTATTTTGCACTATACAAGAGAGTTCTATGCAGTCACTTACTGTGATGTTATCATGCACTCCAGTTGATGCATTTGTGTATTTGAAGTCACAAACAATAAATGCTAGTAAATACGTTGACATAGGAACTGACTTCATGAAATGTGAGGCAATTCTCCCATTTGGCAGTGCTTGTTTTTTAACCACTGGCATATTCGACAGCGCAGTGTAGTCCGTATCATGGACAATCACAGTAGAAAATGTGGCTTTCATGGCTGGTTCGTCAAAACATGGGAGTACTTTTCTGGCATCTGTGGGCTCAAAGTCAGACGTAGCAAGGTGTCTGAAGGGAAAACAAGAAATCAAAATTAAAGCACTTGAATTCAGGTAACATATGGCAAATTATAATAAACCTTGATTTACAACAGTTTAGGCATTAGGAATGCCATGCTTTCTAACAAAGCCTTTCCACGCAACAGTTTGCTATGGTTATACCACAGTTAGAAGTTTACATTCGTGTAAGATATGAGAAATCTTCTCTTGAAAATTGTGGCTTAGTACATGTACACTGGGGCATTACTGAACAACGAAACAGCGAAATGAAGCACCAAAACACCATGCATGACCTCACCATACATTGAATACTAACTGACAAAGGTTGGATTTGAGACAAATATCGTTGTAGGCCTATTTAAAATAGGCCTAAAACGTTATTGCTTGTAATTCATTGAGATTAAGATTAGGATTCAGATTAATACTGAGATAAGAAGCAATAACTTTTTAGGCCTCATTAGGCCTAAAACGATGTTTAATCTCAAATCCAACCTTTGTCGGTTAGTATTCAATGTATGATGGGCTCATACAAGGTGTTTTGGTGTTTTGTTTCGTGGTTTCGCTGTTTCTGTGCTTCGCTGTCTCGTTGTTTAGTAATTTCCTGTACACTGTACATGTATCTTGGCATAGGGACGGAAACAAGTTTGCCGTTGATAAGTAGCTTTGATACATTTTCTGCTTTTTGTCAGTAAATACAAAAATTAATTATAATCATAATTAATATGACAACAACAACAGCATGCCTTACAATATATTATTGATAAAATCACTAAAATTGTCCATCTTAAATTTCAACCATTTTTTTGAGCATGACAAAAGCTTCAAAATTTTCTATTAAATCAATATTACTCATTAATTATTTAACACTGGGAATTTAAAAATAAAACTGGCTCTCGGTCACCCATGGGTCAGGAGACAAGAAATCAGTTAGTAGGCCCACTTTATAATTAACATTTACATAACATTACACTTTGTTCCACGAAGTTACATGGATGTTGGGCAATTTAGCAAGGAAAAACAAATTTGCTCAAAGGCCATTTGAGCGTCAACCCGTTAAATCTCCTGCCAACAGTGGTACCAACACTTTTTTTGCAAGGAATAAGAACAAGAATTTACCACAATCACCTGACCAGAACATTATGGATGTCATAACTCCCAAAACCAGGACATCCCCCCAATTGATTTGTATGTAAAGATTGCGCGTTCTGGAAAAATACTCAGACACTAGCAAACATGAATGATACAAAGCCCACCCGACCAATTTTCGCATTAAAAAACACGTGACTATTGTGTCTGCTTTTGTCATGCTGCTCTACTTCATGTAGCCCTTGCAAAATGTGTATAAACTGCGAGATAACAAAACATTACCAAACAATGTACACATGCCACAAAAACTAAATTGATCAAAGACAAAATTGGCATTTGCTTTAGACAATTAGAACTCCCATTTGATTAATATGTACCGAAGCAAACAAAATTCATTCATATTTATGATGTTGGCCATATTTAACAATAACTATCAAAATTTTACGGAAAACGGGACACTTGGTATAAAAACACAGGGGTTTTGCTAAAAGCAGGCCCGCGGCCCACGGCCCGCCACGGCCCAGCGGCCCACGGCCCAGCGGCCCGGCGGCCCGAAGGCCCAGCGGCCCGCGGCCCACGGCCCACGGCTCACGACGGCCCGGCGGCCCGGGGGCCCGGAGGCCCTGTGGCCCTGAGGCCCACACAGTTTTGTTGTCCAGTGGTAAATCCACGCGCATGCACAGCTTTGCATCGGGTTTGGGCGCGCAAATGAAAGACGGTGAGTTTGAATTCATTTACCATTTTAATAATCATTTCAATCCTTTTCGATCCTTTCTTTCATTCCATGTTGCTAAGTGAAAAACGTTGTCATTCTCTGTTGTTTTCGTCTGTTTACAACAACAAACATAAAAACAAGGATTCAAATGATTAAAATGGTAAACGAATAGGCCATTTCCGAGTTCATATCGGCCTCCTCTTCAAAGCGAGTCTAAGTGCAAAGTTTTTGTGATGGTAATTAGTTCTACTTTACATATGAATGAAAACTAATTTTCATAAGAAAAACTTTGCACTTAGACTCGCCTTGAAGAGGAGGCAGACATAAACTCGGAAATGGCCTATTCAAACTCACCGTCGTCAATTTTGCACGCCCAAACCCGATGCAGATCTGTGCATGCGCGTGGATTTATGCTGGACAAAAATACTGTGGAAAATCAGGACTGGGTTACCGGGCCTCCGGGCCGCTGGGCCGTCGCGGGCCATGGGCTGTGGGCCGCTGGGCCGTGGGCCGCTGGGCCGCGGGCCTGCTTTTAGCAAAACCCAAAAACACAGCAGCGGGACAATGTAGTCTAAACCGGGAACAGTCCAGGGTAATACTAGCTAGCCTGATTCTCAGACGGTCCAGGTCGCTCGTGTCACGCACTCTACTCCTAATGAGTGTGTGACACAAGCCACATGGACCATCTGAGAATGAGGCTAGGGTAAAAAGGGCTGGTTGGAATGTTTTTGAAGAGCACTATTACCCCCTACCCCCATCCAATCCTACCAAAGTGACAATTGACAGCAGCACCATGTATTCCAATCTTGAAGACTGGAAAATAGGACTCTAATGGTGATAAATACAAGGGGCAAGATGAACCAAATCCCATGCTGTGATTGGCTATCCGAGCGGGTAAGATGGAGCGCTACTGCCCGCTCGGGATTTCTCACTTGGTCCTGCAAGATCAGATATCATTTTTTTGGTGTTTTATCCCATACAATAAATCCGTTTAGAATATTGACCACGCTTGTTTGGTCCAGATGGCTGGATATTGGCCTGATTCTTTTTTTGCATGTTTATGGGCTGAGACCAATATACACTCCAAAATATAACTTGGCCAATATCCAGCCACCTTGACCTCACGCTTGGTCAATAACCCAAATGTATTTGTATCCAAAACTCAGGCTGACTGACAACATTGCCTGCCACTTCAACATTATAGTTTGCATTCACATTTAAGCCAGAGTGCTTTAACCTTTAAGCCCCGAGGGTTCCCCATTGACGAGTAAAATCGTCTGGCGTTAGACAGAGTAAAATCTATAAGTGCCATTTGGCACTATCGGGGCTGAAAGGGTTAAACGGGGACATAGTTTTTTCACGCTGTTAGCTTAACCCTTTAAGCCCCGAGGGGTTCCCCATTGACGAGTAAAATCGTCTGGCGTTAGACAGAGTAAAATCTATAAGTGCCATTTGGCACTATCGGGGCTGAAAGGGTTAAACGGGGACATAGTTTTTTCACGCTGTTAGCTTAACCCTTTAAGCCCCGAGGGGTTCCCCATTGACGAGTAAAATCGTCTGGCGTTAGACAGAGTAAAATCTATAAGTGCCATTTGGCACTATCGGGGCTGAAAGGGTTAAAAGCTCCCTTGGTGCAAAAAGGAAGCCAATCCTCACCTCTTTTCGCCCTTTTCGTTGGTGTATGTGCTAATATACAGACCGTTCAGCTGACTGGAAAAATTCGCGTTATATGACATCTGTATAACATATTTTCCTATTTCAAGCTCGCTCTTCAATACGAAAATAAAGAAATCGTTCTGGGGATATTCAAATGTCCTATTGAGGGCCACTTCATTACCAGGAGAGGGAGTGTCGGATTTCGCGTCGGATAAATGTTTGTAAACTTTCGCTTCCGTGACATTCATGTCGTTGATGTGAATCAGAATGTACGACATGAACTCAGATTTTGCGGTGACTTCAGCCAGAATGGTCACGTTTCCTTGAAAAGTGTTCTGCTCCAAATACGGATCCAAATAAAAATCGTAGTGAATCGGTCGAATATTTTGCGGTAATCGGATTTTGTGCCATGGCTTCACATCTGTCAGATCTGTGGGCTTGTGATGGGTAGGAGAGACAATTGTAGTTGACTCTGCGAGCTTTGTGGGTGCCACATCTTTAGAAGCGACAGAGGCACTTGTCGTGCTAGCATTCGTGCCGCCAAAAATGTCACCGTGTCTCTTTTCTCTTTCAAATTCCTTAAGTGCGTCCTTTCTTGCCTGCCTAGCACTGAAAACACCCGATATCACACCAATAAAGATGATGATCACGACCACGATTACAACCAACGCGATAGCTTTGCTCCGAGTGACCACAAACACTTGTCCCTTCTTCTTGAACTTTTCTTGATACTCATCATCTCTTTCTTCTTCCAGTTGAAGCCTGTCACTCATGTCCTCTTAGATAACTTCTACGAAGAAACCTGCTGCAATAAAGGAAGACAAACCAGCAACGTTCCACGGTCCACCAACTCTCGAAAATGGGAGTGTTTTCGATGCAAATTTCAAAATTCCGTTCTGGTCAAAAAGATCTAGAGTTAGGTTGTCGCACCAGACTGTCAGTCATGAGCGCGAGTCATCTCCGAGTCAGATCAGGTTAAAATTTCTGGAGTTTTCCCTTAGCTGAAACTGTACCCACGTGTGGTTTGCAACCAATCTCTACAGACGCAGATAACAATGCTGCAACGTACAATTGCTGGTGGACGAACAAAAGAGGTAAAGGACAGATGTTTTCGTCCACAAGTGATGGTGGTAATGACGCAACTTGAAAACATTCTTGCGTGACAATTATGTGTGTCACACATTCTTGACTCGAGGATGACATGAATTGTAGTGGATGACTCATACGGACTCATGCGGCGACACAACGGAGACGTAAGCGTTTTTTCCAACAAAAAGCAAACACATTGTTTCCATAATGAGGTCAAATTTGTGTGCAATGAGTCCAGTTTTTACCTTTTAAATAACCCTAAACCCAGCGGCGGGGTGGGACCAAAAATTCAATGACGTTAGCCTCACTAATTACCAAAGGCCAGGAGCACACTCATGGGCTCCTGCTAAGGCCCACAGGACCCCACGCCTCAGCCCGTCTCTCACTCTCTCTCGTTCCACTTTTTCAACGAATTTGGACATGATCGAGCACGATGCAAGCAACTTAAGTCTTTATTTTTACCTGACCAAACTGGACGACGACGTTTTCGAAACGACTCATTTTGGAAAACTAAATAGTTTAAGCAAGAGCCGATACAACGTCGATTTTTGTACCTGAAGAAGGCTGGTTTGGCCAGCCGAAATATAGTACACCACTAAAATCAAATCTATGTTGTATCGGCTCTTGCTTAAAATATTTAGTTTCTCAACTTGTAATTACGCCGATCAGATCAAGCCACTGATCGAACGTACACCGAGAGGAAGATTGTCCACGGTTGCTTGCTTCAAAACTATCATTTTGGAAGAATCGGCCACGTTTTGAAATGTTCTCGCTTTCATCTGTGGCTGACTGCAAACTGTTTTTTTTTAATGACGTATTTTCCAAAGTCACGTCTTCTAAAACTCTTTTCAAATGCTGCTTCGTTTAATTTTTCATCAGTGTTTTTTAAGGTGGGTCATCGGTGCGTCAAATCGGTATGCGTTTTTAAAACCGTAAACGCGGTTTGTGCGGATGACAAATGCGAGGATTGAATCGGCGGAAGGGACAAATGTCAAAAAAGGTATGCAGATTGGCTAAAAATTCTTGCGTCATACCAGAGGCAAAAGCAAAACCAGTGTTTTCCCGCTTTTACCACTAGGCTATGATTGGCTTATTTTCTTGTATACCCAGTCTAGGGCACTAGAATAACAGTGTAAAGATTTTGACGCCATCAAAGGAAATAATCATTTATAATGCGCTTTTAGTGCGAATTGTTTGCCATTTTGTGTCCCTCTTCACGTAAAGCTGAAGTAACAGGTCGATAAGGAATACAAACGGTTTGAATCTTAAATTCGGCTGCGGTGGAGTGCAACGGTTGCTCCGGAAAGACACCGATTTAGACTCGGCAAACTGGTCATGTACTACGGATACGCACTATTGGGATCCATAGAAGAAGCAAGATATATTGTTGTGTAACTACGCATCAAGACCAGTGCACGAGATATAGGCAAGGCGCCCTCAAGACTCCGATTTTTAGAGAGTTGTGGAGAGGTCTTTGATTTGTTCATAATACTGCTGCTTGCGTCATTTCGTGCACGCACAACCACGAACATATTACACCGGTTTTTGTTAAGCTGTATTGTCGATATAAGTGGGATGGGCAGTTCTCTCTTTCGTCTGTAACCCGAACCTCAGTGTACTATTTAAGCAATAGAGGAAGTTTTGCGTGTTTCCATAGCCTCATCTAAACACTCGGGGGAGTTGGGAGAATTCTGAACAGTTATGCAAAACCGAGACGCAGTCGAGGGTTTGCATAACTGTCGAGAATTTTCCCAACTTCCCTGAGTGTTTAGATGAGGCAATGGAAACACGCAAAAAAGTCCTCTAATGCTTTTATAAAATATTTGTCAAAGACAGGAGCCCATGGGCTCCTGTCAAAGATAATTTGACAGATGTGGGAAAATGCTGGTTTTTTTTAAAGTCTTGATTGAGACATTTTTTCTTGATACACGCTCGTATTTCCTACCAGCCAATCAAAACGCGCGGCTGACAACACATAACCAATCAAAATTCGTGTGATGTCACGGCCGTGTTTCCATACTCTCATCTTAACACACCTATTGACCAATGAGAGTGCGTGTACTATCCTAATTATTTTATAATAATCCATAACTGAACACTCAATAGTGTTGTATATCAACATAGCTCTAATTCCGGGGGCTGCTGAATATTCCAAACTTTGACTTCAGGGACAAAGCATTTTCAGTTGCGTGGTGTAAACCATAGAACTGATGAGTTTCCACTTTCAACAAGGAAGGCATGGAATGCTTGTTAAACAGGCGTTTATTACATTTAGCTTCCTTTTATTCTTTAAACATGTCAGTTTAAAATTTATGTCTGAATGTGTTTGTAGACAATTGTAACAATTGTTGACATTTAGCTACTTTTCATTTTATCGGACTTTAATAATTGATCCATAGCCATTTTTACCGCTTCTCTGAATTATGAAGCGCGAAATGGGCACATCAGGTGAAAAATTACTTACTTTAATAAAATCATTATTACTACGCATTGTAATTGCCATCCTGAAAGAACGTACAACCTTAATGACGGACATCACGCAACCTTTATATTATTGAATCTGCTTGTCCCCTGATCACTTACAGATCACTTCATATCAGCCCCATATCGAGAGGAGCTTCACCAAATTTAATTTGTTTACCCACGGAACACCTTAGAGAACTCAGGATCGGAGCTCGTTTAACATGTGTCCGTGCACATGCGTGCATTCCGGATCGGAATTTGACAATGTTGGTTTTTCTAGAGAGGGGAAAACCGGAGTACCCGAAGAAAACCCCCCGGGGGGGGGGGGGGACTCCCATATGAAAAAGACGGGGATGCTCGTCGTCTCGCTTAGGGGTGTAAATTCTTGATTTTGGTCTCGCTTAGGGTGTTCCGGGCAAAGCACCAATATTTTAAGCCGCCAAGGTCAAAATGTGCTTAAGCCACGCCCAGATTGGTCTCCTTTACGGGTCACAAAAAGCTTGAGCCACGCCCAGATGGTCTCCTTTAGGGGTTAAATTTAAAATTTCCGACGAGCATCCCCGTCTGTTCCATATGGGAGAAAAACCTCTCAGAGCAAGGAGAAACCAACAACAAACTCAACCCGCCTATGATGCCGGGACCGGGAATCGAACGTGGGCCACATTAATGGGAGGCGAGTGCGCTCACCTTGCTCCTCTCTGCTTGTGTTTGTGCGTGTTCATTCACTGGCTTGCGATTGTGCGCTTATGCTGATGTTTATGGCCTAACAGAAGACCATGACGAGGAACAGAAAACTACAATAGACCGTCTATATATTTAGAACAGCTTTCCCGCAAAGAGTTCTGGCTTGGCAAGGCAACAAACACACGATTCCGTTTCGGTCACACATACATATAAAAATGTGCATTGGACAGGTCTGAGAAAATAATCACTCAAAGTGGCTTGAGTAACAGTTGCTCCAAGTGCTCCTGACGAAAACCTCTTAGTTATAGTGTTTTCATGTGACGTCACGGCGGCCATGTTGGTAATAATAATAATAATAATAATAATTTTATTGCTTCTATAGCGCATGATACATGAGAAGATGCTCTCGTGCGCTTTACAATGACAAAAACTAGAATTCTACTATTTACAATCAAATCAGTTACATGAAAAATGGAAAAATCTAAAGCTAATTAATATTCCAACTATAAAATTGCATAATATTAACTATAAATTCATACTTGATCAGATATTCTGTAAATTATAAGCTTTCCGAAATAAATGAGTCTTAAGGGCTTTCTTGAATGTTTGTACGTTTTGAGAATGGCGGACTGCACGTGGTAATTTGTTCCATAAAGCTGGTGCAGCCGCTACAAAGCTACGATCACCTAATGTCTTTAGAGTTTTTACTCGAGGAGGCTGAAGAAGAAGCTCATTTGTAGATCTGAGATTATATGTACACTGAGTCCTTAGGGTGATCAATTCAATTAAATACGCTGGTGCAAGACCATGGATTGCCTTAAAAGTAATGAGCAGTATCTTAAACTGAATACGAAATTTAATGGGTAACCAATGTAACATTTTAAGGGAGGGGGAAATGTGATCGAAACGCCCTACGTTACAAATAAGTCTTGCTGCTGAATTTTGTACCCGTTGGAGTTTGTAAAGTTCAGTGGCTGGTAGACCATATAGTATACTGTTACAATAGTCCAAGCGACTCGTGACAAGGGCATTTACCAGGATCTGCGTGGTTTCACGACTGAGGAATTTCCTAATTTTTCTTATGTTATACAAGTGAAAGAAGGCAGATTTGCATAGGCGATTGATGTGGCTGTTTAGTTTGAGCTGATTATCGAGCCAGCATCCGAGGTTCTTGACTTCAGAAGACGAGGAAACTTCCACCGTTCCCACATTGATCGAATCAATGTTGACTTTCGCCAGTTGCTGCCTAGTCCCAATAACTAAAAATTCTGTTTTGTCATCATTTATCTTCAAACGATCGGCCAGCATCCACTTCCGTATGTCGTTGATACACGCTTCCATGGCTGCCACTGCGTTTGCGGCATGTTCGGGATCGGGTTTAAATGCAACATAGAGCTGAGTATCATCGGCGTACGCATGGACTTGGGGGAGGTGTCGCTCAATGATAGTAAAGAGCTTGCTGGCGTAAAGAACAAAGAGAAGAGGACCTAGGCAGGAACCTTGAGGAACACCACATTTCACTTCGAACTTTTTAGATGTATGACCATTGATCGACACTGACTGGGAGCGCTGGTATAGATACGACTTGAACCACGAGAGCACGTTACCAGAGATACCAAAATCTGACTTAAGACGGTTTAACAATATCGCATGGTCTACAGTGTCAAAGGCAGCACTTAAATCTAGTAAAACTAGAAGGGTTAGGTGCTGCCTATTCATATTCATAAGAATGTCGTTCTTGATGCGGAGAAGTGCAGTCTCGGTACTATGGCACTCACGATACGATGACTGGGCTTTCGGGTAGAGGTCATGAATGGTCAAATGATTGTGAGTTTGACTAAATGCAGCACACTCAGTCAGTTTCGAGACAAATGTGAGATTACTTATGGGACGAAGATTAGGAAAGATGACTTCAGCTTTTGGTTTCTTCAGCTTTGGGTGGACATCAGCGTGTTTCCATCTATCTTGGTGTCCCTAAACAATGGAACGTCGGCTATGTTGGTGTACCCAACTAATCCTCCGGGAATTGAACACTATTATCAAGCAAACGTTTTCTTTTTGGTGGAAAAACAAGGTTACTGATCACTTGAGTGAAAACACTCCATAGTAATGGTCTAAGGCTCAAAGTAAACTTCCCTGGCCTCCCCAACCCCCCCCCCCCCCCCCCCGTTTCAACAAACCTGGAAGTCTTCTAGGGCCTGGAATTGACAGATTTTCTATTTGCACAAATACCATAATACACCATTTTTTTACCGACTCCAGAATTTGCATAGGCATTGTTTTCGATTTCTCTTGAGACATCTTCATGTACCAGGAGAAAATGCAAACAATGATTATGCAATTCTTTTTGGTGGGAGTGGGGTAAAAGAGGTGTATAATGGGATTTGTGCAAGTAGAGAATGAGTAAGTTACATTTTTGATCACCTTGAAAACCAATTATTCGATAAACAAGCCAAGCTTTTATCCATATAACAGTATTTAGACGAGGGGGACAGGGGGGTGGGAGCCCGAAAGAATAGGGGCGGGAGGGGTACGGGAGTCAGAAGAGGAAGGGCCGGGAGAGAAATGCAAAACGGTACGCTATTAATGCGTTACAATACTTTTAAAAAACAAGAACTCAAATGATATCTGACTTGCATTAGCAATCAAGCAAACAAAAGTTCGCGCTTGGGCTGAAAAACAGGCTTACTTCCGGTGAAATTGTAAACCCTTTCACAATGGTTGTGTCATAGGTCATGAAATGTCAAGCGGCTGTCGCGTAACGCCTGCAAGATAAGCGAAGCGATGCGACTTGATTATAAAAATGTCGTCGAAGGCCATATTAGTATTTTTCGGTGCGGTAGTAAAAGGTCCGAGTCCGTGCATGGAACACCTTCTTGGGAGCTTGCTCCTTATGACCGAGAATCAGAACGGAATAAAGATTTCACTACGTGGCGACATTCAAGTTCGTCATATCCCACTTCCATATTTTAGTGACTTTATGATCCCAACAAACTCCAGACTGATTGCTGAAAACGTGTTTCCGAGGACTAAAAATTCCAAAATTTCCCCAACAGGGACACCGCCTTTAATCGGACCCCATTGTGTAAAAACCTGAATCCGCCTCAGGAAACGCGTATCAGTATCAGAACACGCGACAATGCAGAACTGCAAATTGGAACAATTAAGACCGTCGTCACCTAAGAATTACGTAACTGAATGACCAAGATGTGTTTTGAGTCGCCTAATATATATGGGACGGGAGCAGGACTGAATAGGGCGTGAGCCGGGACATAAAGGTACGGGAAGTGGGGGAACAAGGTACGGGAAGCGGGAGGTTTTCCCCCCCCTGTCCCTCCCCACTATTTAGACACGAATCCGAAGCCTTTTTGCAAATCAAATTTCGGTCTCTTTTTTTACGTCATGTCAACAGGGATTTCAACTCAAGAAATTAAGACATCTGCCCTAAAAGCCATGTAGATGTGTCTGAATATATGATATATAGAAAGTAGACCTAAGCCTATTTCACGCATTCTTTAATAGTCTGCCGAGTGCTAAAACCATTGCAATCCTCACCTTTTTTCGCCCTTTTCATTGGTGTACGTGCTGATATACAGCCCGTTCAACTCAATAGAAAACATCGCCTTGTAGGACATCTGTAGAATGTATCTTCCTATTTCAAGCTCGTTCTCCAATTCGAAAATAAAGAAATCGTTCCGGGGGTATTCAAATGTCCTTTTGAGCGCCACTTCATCACCCAAAGTGGGAGTGTCGTATTTCGCGTCTGATTGTTTGTAGACCTTCGCTTCCGTGACATTCATTTCGTTGATGTGAATCAAAATGTACGACATGAATTCTGATTTTGCGGTGACTTCAATCAGAATGGACACATTTCCTTGGAAGGTGTTCTGCTCCAAATACGGATCCAAATAAAAGTCGTAGTGAATCGGTCGAATATTTTGCGGTAATCGGATTTTGTACCATGGCTCGGGACCTGTTGGTTCAGTGGGAGCAACAGCTGTTAAAGCCGTCGTAGGCGCATTCCCTTGTCCGTTTTTTCTTTCATGTTCCTTCAGTGCATCTCGCCTTGCCTTTTTAGCACTGAAAACACCCGATATCACGCCAACAAAGATGATCAGCAAGACCACAATTACGAGTAGTATGATCGCTTTAGTCCGACTAATCACAAACACTTCGCGTTTGTTCCTGAACTGTTCTTCAGGCTCACCTCCCATGTCGTCCTTCATTGGAAGTTTTTCGGCCATTTTCGCTTTTTGAGACGACTGCCTGGAGGACTTATTATAAACTCGGCTGATGCAGTGACTGAGTGGTGACACGGTCGAGTGATTCTCGAATACAAGTGTTGCTAATTGCGAAACAGTCTCGAAAAAACAAATTGTATTTAGAAGACGCCTTTTATGCCAATCATGGCAAGAAATACTTAAGGCTGGTAAAACGCTTTTCACGAAAAGATAACAGGCTAAACGCTCGAATTGACAACACTCAGGGTTCCATAATAACACTCAAACTACTTGACAAATTTCAGATCACCACATGTTCCCACACGAACCTTATGCCAATCTTTGCAGAGGTGCAAAATCAGATCATATCAGTGTCGCCAATTCCAACGGGCAATACAGGACAGATGAAAGTAGAAGAGAAATGCGTAGGAGTTGTCATTTTACTTGTTTACTCTTCTAAAGTCGAACAATGGTACCTCTTAAAACATTATCAGTCTTTAGTTTAATTAATCCTTTTGTGAAAAGCTTGTCAAGAGAGATTGTGATGGGAAAAAAGATTTTGAGAAATTCTCTCGTTTCCTTTCCCGAGTGGGGGTGGGCCCCCCCTACACACACACACACGAGCCGTGAAAATACCTTTTGCCAACTTCAGGTTCAATAATGAACGCATGGGGGTCTCGTTAGACTGAGAGGGGGGATCGGTTAAAATTCTGAACTACGCTCCAGAAAATTCGTTTGGAATTTTCTCTGATTTTCTGCGTGTCGATCGCTAATATGACCTTTCCCAGTTGCGGCAAAAATAGAGTGACATTGCAATCGAGATTGCCCAAGTATTTGAAATTTCTTGCCGAGGTATTTGGAATTTTATCATCTGAAAAATCGTATACCGTCTTTATGCGAGAGAACTGTCAGTTAATATTTTAAAGTAGAAGTAGAGAATTTTGCCCAATTGCCAGATTTCTTTTAACTGATCCCCGGCCAAACAGGAGAGGAATTGGCATTTTGTAAATTCAATACGTTTTATAAGCAGAAAAATCTTTACACGAAAGAGATCTGGACAATTTAAGCAGGAGCACTTGACTAGGAGCAAACAACTCCCATACTCAGGGCTTTCAACCCACAAACTCTTCAAATATTGAGAATTGACAGAGATGGGATGACAGAAGACGGCATAAGACTCTTAACGTCATTTCTGGAGTCTCCACGATTATCCGGAAGAGTTGACAGCCCTGCATACTAAACCTACGTCACGATATTTTTAAAGACCAGGAGCCCATGTACGATCTATTTTTAGACTGCATTTTCTGCAGAAAGACAAAGACAATTCCGGTTTCTTGTGATAGGTCATCGGGCTCCTGAGTCTCATTAGCGGGAAATTCAATCCACAAAATAAATTGCGGTCTGTGAAAACGCCGAGACAGGATATATAGGGCTGTTGTTCGTTCCTAGTTATGGGCTACTGATTTAACCAATAGCCTGTTATAGACACTTATATCACCTATTTGGTGGCGCCATAACCCGCGTCTATAACCCACTTTTCAAATAAAAGTTCGTTTCATTCATCGAGCCCTTCACCGGAACAAACACTTTAGGGTTTTCGATAGCTTTTCAAAGTACCGGGTTTGATAATGAAAGTACCGTACATGGCTATTTTCCTTTGTAAGGCCGATTGCAAGTTGGAAATGCAGTTTACATTCTTGAGACTGGAGAATAAGAAAAAAAAAACTAAACTTATCACGCTGAGAAAATGCCATCAGAGCGATTATTCCGTGTAGTGTAAAGCAAAATAAGGCGATGTGACTTCTTGTTAGTTTCAAGGATTTATTGCGTGATCGTCTTGTGTTTCTTCTTCAGCCCAAGTATTAAAAGCAAAAAAAAGAAAAAGGAAGAAAAGAAGACGAGTCGTAAAATTTATAGCGTCCAACACAGGACGTAAAATGGTAAACAACAGGACGAAACGTCCGGCCTCAAACGAAAACCCTGGTGGAGCCTAACAAATTGACCTGCTCCCATGCAACTGAGTGGCTTTAACGCTCAGTTGGTAGAGCGTTGAACGGCATTGCAGAGATCATGGGTTCGAATCCCGTTGAAACCGCTTGAATTTTTCAGGTGTTATAATTAGAGACTATTCAAGATAGAGTGGTTTTCAATTGAGTGTCGAAAGTAATTAGATAATTACTTTGGTTTAGAGCGGTTTTCAATTGAGTGTCGAAAGTAATTAGATAATTACTTTGGTTTATGATTACTTCAATCAGTGATTGGTTCAAAGTTCTCGCGCCATTTTTTCAACCAATCAGAAGTAAAACCAAAACCAATCGTGGCTCGCGCGTGCACGTTTTCCCGCGCTTTGTGTCGGCTACGTGTAATTACTTCGAGTTTTGATTGGTTTACTGGATTGTCTCTGTCTTTTTTGATTGGCCAAAGTAATTACTTTGGTTTTGGTTTTACGACACTCAATTGAAACTCGCTCTATGATTACTTCACTCAGTGATTGGTTCAAAGTTCTCGCGCCACTTTTTCAACCAATCAGAAGTGAAACCAAAACCAATCGTAGCTCGCGCGTGCACATTTTCCCGCGCTTTGTGCTGGCTACGTGTAATTACTTCGAGTTTTGATTGGTTTACCGGATTGTCTCCTTCTTTTTTGATTGGCCAAAGTAATTACTTTGGTTTGGTTTTAGGAAACTCAATTGAAAATCGCTGCAAGTGTGAAGATCATTTTCCTCTTTCGTCTAAAGATTTTTCTGCTTGTAACTTTGCAAAATGAGGGGTGGTCCACAGGGTTAGTCCATGGACCGGGTCGGGTCCATAGGGGTGGTCCATGGAGCTGGGGTCCACGTTTTGTATACGTCCCGAATAGTCAGTTACGTGGACCACAAAAAAACTGCAATAACGAAGACATTGTAAAACCCTAATCCCCCACTTCAACGAAAGGAAGACATTGCAATTTTGACTGCCGCAGTACTAAGAATTTTCTGCTTTGATTACAACAAACGATGCCAAGATCTCGGGTTATCGAAGCCATACATACATACATACATACTTAATTGACCACTCCCTATAGGGGCTTTTCAGGGCCAATGAAACACAATCAACGAAACGAAAAAACACAGCAACAACTGTTAAGAATCCCAACTGGCCGGAGGCAAACCAGTTGACTATTTACAAGTGCAGCCGGGAAGTTGAACCAGAGACTACCAGGAACAAATTCAACGAGTGATTAGAACGGGTCTTGAACCGGGGATCTCCGGATCTCAAGGCAAGCGCTCTAACAACTGGGCCACACTGCCTCACGAGCCAAAGTGAACCTCGGATAACTTTGTATAACAACCAAAGAACACACATTGGAAACATCATCTCGCCCATGTATTGTCTCTTGCTGTTCACGTGAACGTTTCCTTTGCTATTGTTTTGTTTTGGTATTTTTCTCTCTCCAGTGCATCCCAGGAGGCGGCGTTGTGATGTCGTTTGCATTCGGTTGGCCCCTGTTTTAAAACCCGTTTTCGTTTGGATTTGTTTCCGGCTGTCCCGGATTAAGCTTGAATCGTTTCTTTCAGATTATTAAAAATGGCAAAAATGGGGTGCACGTGGACTAGCTTGATAGCAAATTGCACTTCCACTATAAACAACGCATTTACATTAATGCATTGTTTACATCCGAGTACTGAAGATTCACCGTCAGCACTTTTTTGGGGATGTCACGCAAAATGTCATGTCATGCCCATTTTTTCTGCGATTTTTTTCTTCAGTTTTATTTCTTTGGCATTTCTCTCACATTTTTTTTCTCTCTTCAGAGCATCGCAAGTTCCAATACCCAATAAAATTATCTGTTGGCGGTGTCACGCAACCGTGACAACACCCTTTCAATTCAGCCACAAAAAGCCACCGTTTGCTGGTACAGCAATCAGAAATTTAATGGTAAGCCTTCCAAAAACTGAGAAAAGCGTGCATTTTAAACAAACCCTGAAAAAGCAACCACTCAAATAATGAAGCTCTTATTTTCTAATGCCAACAAAAACACTTGAAAGTTAATTGTGACAATAATGATTACTTGCAAAATGCCTTAATTTATTGTATACTGCTCAATGAAGTAAATATGTTAACTTTTCCTTGCTATCATCTTGCAATACATCACTTTGCATACATTGTCTCTCAATCTTTGTTCCGCTTAATATTTATTTTAATAGTTACTGTACAAAGTAAGATTACCAGATAATAAAATCTTTACTTGCCCCCACTGATGAATCGCCAAGTTATTCTCATGGATCAACTTGATCAAATTTGCAACTTTCCTTATCCATGCATTTTAAACAAAGCACAACACTCGTTTTTGTAAAGGTAACACAACAGCATTAATTCCACGGTAGTTTAGCCATAACTTTCACTCAATAAGTTCTTAAATGTTGAGAACAGATCACACAACACTCCAAGAATATGCAGAAAGATGTAGAAGATCTTGAAAAAGAAAGAAAGCAGCAGTGTACACAATGTAGGTAAACAAAAATAATGCTTTGTCACAGGACTCCCACTGTTGCATAATCAAGCTTTTATCAATATTATTAATTTAAAATTCATGCACATCAAAAGATTATCTTACAAAAAAGCCACTGCCATCATGTTGATACAAACATGCACTCCTTCTGTGTTTTGACACTGCGACCCAACAGACTAACATAATTTTCAGGGCACCAACGAAATTCTTCACCAATTTAGATCATAAGGATTGAGGTGTGTATCAGAGTGTTGCCAGTTACAATAAATTTCCAAGGCTGATCCTAGTTCAAACATGAGAATACTTGGTTTTCATAATTATTATTATCAATAGTTATTTTTAATGCTTAATACATGTACATGTACAAGCAGCAAGTCAAAGTTAAGAACCAAAAGAGAACAAAGTCATGTCATATAGCAAAAATAATTAATACAGAAAATAATACCTGATGCATCTAGTAATGAAAAGAAAAGATGACTATCTGAAGTGCCTGCAAGCATGCTGCCTAAACAATAATATCACCTGGGCAGATTCCACAGAAATTCACCTCACTGTATTTCTAGCAAAAAATCTTGTAACCCCAAAATTTACATGTGCAGTTTCTGTTTCAATTACATACCCCCAGCAATGAAAAGTGACCTTTAGGTAGTAGGTGTTAAGAATTTTTTTTCCAATCACAACTTGACATGCATTATATTTTTGTAAAGAAACAACAATTCAGAATGTTGAGGAAAAT
>NC_090885.1:15241816-15244316 GCF_036669925.1 Montipora capricornis | reverse complement strand
ATAGTTCAAGCACTGTGATGTAAAGAAAGCTAACAAAATAGATGGCGACGGCCATTAAATTGAAAAGGTACATGTACACTACATTAAAAAAGCCAGCAACTGGAAAATGTTTCACCTGCAAAAATGTGCATCTTGATTCACACCTATTAGATTACCATTATAACCCATGCTTTCTTGCCACAGTAAATTTCATTATGACTGCTTCATTTTATTAAAACCTACACAGCCAGAAGATAAAAATTATATTACCTGTTGACTGCTAATTTTACAAAAGTTTTGCAACATTTTTCATGCATTTATTTTTTAGAGTGTTCTCTCAGTATACATATTACGTTAGCCTAAATTCTAACGTTGTAAACAAGGTGTTCTTCAAATACCCCAGATGTATAGCTGTTTTTCAGATACTTTGAGACCAAATTTTGTTTTATCATTGAAAAAGACAATCACCCGAAACTTAAAATTATTTTCATATTGCTTCTACTTACAAATACATAAACATGGAGACTAAAACTCGCGTATACAAGTATATATCACTTTTTATTACGTTCAGGAAAGAAAAGATCGAAGATACACATTAAATACTACCACAAGGTTCAGACAAATTACACACACCGAAATAGGGACCAAAAAGGAACGCTTAATAAATGTAAGGAGTAACTGCAGAATAGCCGGTGACGCTATCGGATGCCTAAATGTGCGAATCCTCAATGCAATAGGAATTGTTGAAGGTCATGTCCATGATAACATATAAGCTTGCATGTGTTTGTATCAGCCCTGTGTAAAAGGCATAGTATGTACAAGATCGTAGCCACTGCTACACAACGAAGTTCACCTTAATGGCGGTAGAATTAACGTCCAATACATAGAGCAAACAACTGTAGAATCCAACGAAGGGTTACAGATCCAGTAATTTCGTGTTGCATGAATAGACAAAATATCAAAATTACGTACCAGAATCCATCAACGAAGATTTTGTCACGGAAATGAAATGAAGTTCGCTTACCTTCAAATAAAATAACTTTTGAGTGCTAAAATTTCGCAATAAGCTGACAGCGATGAACTGTGGTGGGTAAAATTATCGGAAATGGAACACGAACGAAAATCTGCACGGAGGACATCTTGAAATGGTCGCCATATTTGTTCAACATTAATAATTCCGTGTTCTTTTACGGGTCGAATATGACGCGACGCCATAAAATCGGACCTTCGTATCATTCCTTAAATCGAAGATTATTCTCACGGAAAACACTGAGCTACAATTTATAAAGCTTTAAAAAGAGTTTGAGCTTCACTCAAACTCAAGACACTTGATAGACAGGATAGAAGACCTGCTCTCCCGAAGGTTTATGTGAAGTTAACATTACGAAAGATAAATTAAAAAGGAAGCCCGGGTAGCCATCGATAATTTCACAAGAACTCGCCCTTGTTTTCTTAAATGTCGTAATCAGGAGGGATAGAAAGTGCAAAAATGAAACTGAAAACGCATTTCAATCGACATTTTCTCAGTTTCTTTGTCTCCTTCAGCCTTAATATTTCGCTTCAAGCACGAAGCCGGGTAGGTTGGAGCTCTCCGGTTATAAGACAGAGAAGCTTTCTTTAGACTCAGCTAACTATTAGAGCTTTTAAAAAGGAGTTGTGTCGCAGAACTAGAAAACCTGTCCATTCGAAAACAGGGTAGACTGTGCGCTTTCTCGCACAGCAAAGATATTAGAGAATGTACACGGTTTTAGTTCGACTGGACGCTTCAAAGCCGTGCTAGTCACGCGTGTTGTTGGGAGGGCCGACATAACCTCAATTTGAACACAACCTCTTACAATTTTTCAATGTTCTGAGGGGTTGGAACGAAAGAAACACCATATCCTTGAACGTCAGTAAAGTCATAGTCTCGGAGGACGGAGGTTGCCATCACGTTCAACTGCTGACAACAAAAGCCAAACAAATATGGCACGATTTTCTGCCAGCGCCCTTGTGAAGTTTGTATCGTTCTCAATGATTTTCGTTCAAGGGGAAAGGTAAACACTATCCGCAACTTTAACATCGTCAACTTACCAAAAAGTCGATGAAAAAAGCGAGGAATACCTCCCAAATCACGATCCGTTGCCCTTCGTACCTTTTTCTCTCCCGGAAAATGAAGCGATTTCCTTTTGTTATGGTCACTGTGACGTCAGCTCGGAATGCCAATCAATCCCAATTTACCTCCTGTGATTGGCTAATTGTACAAAGGAAGCCCACTGTGAACCTGAGTTGCCTTCAAATAACCGCGCAACACACCAAAGTTACATCACAAGTTCTTGAAACGTCGAGAGTTTTCGATCTTTGCTTTTACCAAAATTTTACTACCAGCCATTGTATCTCGATCTACGGAACATCTCTGAATTCTTTTGGGAGATTGGTGCCCTCAATTTTTCCGTTAGAGAGAGTTAAAAGCCACCATTGTAAAGTACGATTGCAAATAACACGTCACTGCCAGTCATGCCGGAAGTCACGAACATTGCATGTG
>NC_090885.1:15229316-15234316 GCF_036669925.1 Montipora capricornis | reverse complement strand
ATTGGAAAAGAAATATTCTCACCATCTTGAAACAAACAAAGAGACTACGAGAAAAAGGAACGACGTGGATAGGGAGGATTGGGTAAAACCGCTGCTTGCTTGCTTCGGAGAAAATGAGGAGTGAACGGGCTGGACGGGCAAAGATTGGGAACCAATTTTTTTTCACAAAGGCTCCATGTTTGTTTGGAAAAAAGCATGAGTTCGAAAAAGAAAAGAAGCGAGGGGCGATCTGGGGAATCACTAGAAAAAGCTGAAGAGGTTTTTCAAGCGGTGATCCTTTCCGATAGCTTCAACTTCAGATTTTTGCCAATAACCCTTGAAACGCCCAGGGTAAGTGACTTTTAGATCTGTAGCACATAGCTCATGACATTACGTATTTTATTCCAACTTCCGGTGATAAAATCTGGTGATTAAATTCTGTGAGTCTCACCCATTTCGTAACCCAAAGATTGCGCCAATCGCAAAGTTCTCAACGTTTATTGATACAGTAAACCTGCTTATAAGGTAAGGAAAACTGGAACACCGGAGTGGATCACTGGAATACAAAAAACCGAAACGAAACGGATAACCCCAAAGCCTGAATCACGCCCACCCCCCACCCCCCCTTTTTTGGAAAGTTGCCAAAAAAAATTAAGATGAAGTGTTTACTGCTGGTAGTCTCTTGTTTCAAGAAACTAACGGGGAACCTTTCATCTCCCCAACCCAAGAGCGAGCGATGAAAGAGCCTGGGAACGAGGTTGCATCCTTGGATGGATGGGTGGGAATGGGGATGAAAGTTTGGATGACCCAAGTCCAGAACACCTCAGGAATCTTTTTGAACAAAAATACTCAGAAACCCAGCTTTTTTTTGTGGTTTTTCCTTCACTTGGTGAATGTTGCTAGTTGATCCCAGGGAATTTAAGACAATCAAGTGTCAGGGATAAAAAGGAGATGGATTTGTGTGAACTGATCTTGTTCCCCACGTTATTGCAATAATTATAATTTTAAGCTTCTTTCTTTCGATAGTACCAATAGTATCACTCCTACACTTAATTTTGTACGTAGTGGTCGCAATGTTTGCTGTTATTCTATGAAATCCTCTGTAGATTTTATGTTTTGCTGGTAATGCAGAAACACATGTGGAAGATGATAGTATTAGAAGATCATCTCCTGTTGTCATAACTAACAATGAAATGATACATGAGATGAACTATACATGTATATTAAATTGCGGATATGAAATCAAGTGGCAATGATCCTTGCAGTTATGAACTCTGTCCTCTGTGGTGTATCATGATTGGGAGGGTAAAAGCTCGGAGCTACTAGCTACACCAAGCTACTTTAAAATCAGAGGGTAAATAAACTTATGAATGAAAAATACTGTTGTGATAACTTTATTCTGTTTATTGGTGCGTGTATGACATACTAGTAGGTCAGTTTTCCCAGGCTAGAAATTATGTGATGATCTAATTTGTTATGTATACAACAGGCTTTGCTGCCATTGGTTAATGTTCCCCTTTTGGATTACACCATTGAATTTCTTGTTGAGGCTGGAGTACAAGAAATCTTTGTTTTCTGTAGTGGACATGCTGATCAAATTAAAAAACATCTCAGGTATGTGACTGTGTAACGTGACGCCTCTGTGGTTCCTTCAGACGTCACTCTACTCTCCATCTCGGGCAAACTCTTTACAAAGATCCTTCTCAACTGTTCCTTGCTACAATCTAAGACATAATTGTTGGCACAGTGTTCGCTCTTTCCCCCCCTCAATGTTGACAAAAGTCGGAACGGTATAAATACTTAGTTGCTCAGGCAAGAAAAAAATAATTCTAAGGCAACATTGAGGGGGGAGAGGGAACAGGCATTATTCGTAAGTTAAAATCGAAGTGCGGCTCTACAAGTGTCCCAACTAATTACTGGGTATGTCTTAGATTGTAGCTGTCAGAAGCAAACACTGTCCGCAACTGGCAGGCTTTGAAAAATGATCCCCAATCTCTTCACCTCCGATCATATTTTCATCCTCTGCAAAAACAGACATCTCTATATCGCCTTTATAGACCTTAGACCTTTGATACCGTGGATCACACCTCCTTGTTGCAGATTTTTAAGACCATTGGCACACTGCCCAAAATAGTTCTCCTGTTTCAGCAACTGTATGACGATGCTGAGAGCTGTGTTTGGGTGGATAGAATGGACTCTGGCTGGTTTCCCATCAACAGCCGAGTCAGACAAGGCTGTGTGGCTGCTCCTGACCTTTACAATTGCGTCATTGACTACCTGATGATCAAAGTCTGTGAGAAGGCCCTTGGAGTGTCCTTCAGTTTGTACCATCTTGCCGACCTTGAATATACTGACGACACCACCTTGTTGACATCCTCCGTTGAGCAGCTCAGCCAGGTCCTGGCCATCTACCACCAAGAGTGTCAAAACTTGGCCTCAAAGTCAGCTGGCCAAAAATGAAAGCAATGCGCATGGTGATGGCCCAGATCCCCCTCCCCTCTGTGTAGGCACTGATGAGGTATAGTTTGTCTACTCCTTTACATAGCTCAGCTCCACCATTACCCACACTGGAGACCTACAACCTAAGATAGACTGTAGATGTGCTCTGGCCGCCTGAGTCACGAATGCCCTGTGGAGCCCCCTATGGCGTCTACAATGTTTCTGTCCTTTCTGTCCTTCAACATGTTGCTGAATCATGGCCTATCTGCAAGACCCTGGCTGCACGACTCGATGGGTTCAATAGCAGGTCCCTTTGAGCCATCAGCTACATGTAGCACCCTCATGTCTCTAATGCCACACTCCGGGTCCTTATACAACAACTTCCTGCATCTTGTCTTGCTGCCCAGTATTACATCCATGTAATTTTAATAATGATAATGATAATGATAATGATAATGATAATGATAGTACTTTTCTCTATACTTTCCAAGTGCCTCCTAATGGCTCCCCAAAAAAGAACAGCGTTGATGATGCACTTCTTCTGGATGTCTTGTACAATGTCCAGCTTATTGCAATCTGTGAGAGCCTTAGCTTTCTATGCAAATGACGCTGTATCTATTCCCATTTTGGTCATTCTTGTCTTTCTATTATAATTATGTTGTATTAAAATTGATTCTTAGAATGCTGTTCAGAACTCATCAAATTAGATCTGCTGGTAAAAATCATTCCAACCGATTTTGAATAAAAGTTACAATCATCTGTTATTACATTGTAGTTAATGAAATAATCTTTTTCTGAATGTGATTAAGTGAAATACATGTACATGTAAGTCTCCCATGATTACTGCTAGTGTTTTGTTTTTCTTAGCCAATCAAAATGGCAAAGCTCAAGATCACCTTGTGATGTGAAAACTATCAAAGTTGAAGACTGCTTTTCAGTTGGTGATGCTCTTCGAGAAATTGACAGACAGGTTTGAAATCTAGATGTTACAGTAATAAAAATCTGCAAATACATATGATGTATTATTAATTTACAAAAAAGTAAATCAAGATAGAAAAAGTCAGTTAAATTTCTTGTTCTTTTAATACTTTTCAGTCTCTTCTTAAGAATGACTTTGTTCTTGTGAGTGGAGATGTTGTTTCTAACATGAAACTAGAGCAAGTCTTACTAGAACACAAGTAAGTTAACATCATTATTATTGGATTGATGCCTTTAAGCCGCTTGACTGTGTAAGGCACTTGTGTTAGGATCTTGCAGGGAGCTGGCTTGGATGCCATAAAATAACATGTACATGTAAATTAAATTATTTAGGAAGAGATATATCTCTTTCATGTCTGTGTAGAATTTTGATGATTGTTGTTTTCAGTTTTGACAGAGGGCAAGGTTGTTGGGAGAGATCAGGGTTGGCCAGTGCAGGGCCGTAGCAAGCCTGGAAAAAGTTTGGGGGCACAAAGATTTTAAGCAACTTGTATTTTGAAATTTGAGGGTTCTGGGTTTGGAGGAGGGGTGGGGGAAGTGGGGCTTAATGGCCCTTCCCCCAACCCCCATGAAAATATTTGAAAATGAAACAGCAGAATGTGCATTTCCCATCATTTTGGGCATTTAAATTTCATGTTTTTGATATATGAAAACTCTTACACAAAAGCACACTACATTTCAATGATCCAAGAGGCTTAATGAAGTGATAAGTGATCACAGAAACATGAATATTTTGATATTTCCATAGAATTCTTATTGGAATTACACTACTGTATCCCTGTTATTCCCAATAAAAATCTAACGGGAGTTACAAAAAATCATCGGCTGCCATACTCAATGGAAGCACAACAGTTGTACATTGCCACAGCAAACCAATAAAATTGAAAACAATACACCTTATTCCAAAATGGCCGCCTTTTAAATATTCTTTTGTTTCTATTTAAATTAGCCCTTGATGCCTCATTGTTAAGCTTAAAATTCAAAAGAATATTTTATCTTGAATGAGGCAACAAGGGCCAATTTGTGTGCGCATAAATCACTGGCCATTTTGGAATAAGGTGTAATATGAAACAAATCATCAATAAGGAAGGGTTATATTTTAACAGACTTAACTATTAGAGGGTAATGCGAGGTGCTAGTTTTCTACCCATATACGTGTAAACCATGTGAGCGTTAGTCCTACTGATAGAAATGGGCCCACACAAGGACAGAGAAAAAGCTGTTAGAATAATAATGACATTGATTGAGAATGCAGATACAGCAAGTTATGTCTTTTTGTTTCTTTCTTCTAGAGACAGGAGAAAAAAAGACAAGTCATCACTAATGACAATGATATTTAAAGTTGCTAACCCTGGACATCGAGCAAGGTATCAAGTTTCTTGATAAATTATACAATGCAATACAACCTGTCTTGACACTCCCTAGAAAGGGCTTTTCATTGATAATAACACAAATTTAAAGCTTACATGTAGATATATTAAGCGAAAATGATTATGCAACCAAAATTCCAATAATTTAATAGAAAATAATTATGAAATAAAAATAAATTATAAATCATGCTAAAAACTAAATGCTAGAATTTACTGTATGAAAAGTTGCTTAAG
>NC_090885.1:15219316-15226816 GCF_036669925.1 Montipora capricornis | reverse complement strand
ATAGTAATGAACCAGAATACTCACCCAATTTGGAAAGTAAATTTTTGATTAGGACAGAAAACCAATTTGTCTTTTTAAGGCTTTAAACCAAATGTATGCAAATAAAATGAGCATGCAACCCCTAAACATTGAGTGATTAGAGTGGCAAACGTTTGCCACAATCACCTCATTTTCAGCCACATTGAAGATCTCCTGTCTGAGGACAACAACACATGAAAAAACTGAGATAAAAAACATGTTGACAGTACCAAGACAGGAACCATGAGCTCATGGACTCCTGACCTAGAAACATTCTGCAGTAAGCAACTTTAATGCTGTAAT
Organism: Montipora capricornis; assembly: GCF_036669925.1. NCBI lineage: Eukaryota > Metazoa > Cnidaria > Anthozoa > Scleractinia > Acroporidae > Montipora > Montipora capricornis. The sequence continues at coordinate 15,226,495 of NC_090885.1, read as the reverse complement.
CCAGTTTGGAAAGTGAAGTTTTGGGGTGGAAAGTAAATTTTGAAACCTACTCTCCAAAGTAAAAAGTGGTGTCAAAAGTTAGTGTCAAGCCCTGCTGTGGATAAAAATCAAAGCTCAAAATTTTGCCAGTCAATTGTTAAGCAAACACATTTTCAAAATCTGAAGAACAAAGGAAAGTGATTTTTTTTTTTAGTCACAAGGGCACTTTAACAACTATTTTCCTCAGTGTCGGTGGCTATAGTGGTGGATATTTACGAAGCTACAAATTGTTTTAGTATATACTAACATGGTTGGATAGTATAGCTCAAAAAGATGATTTTAACTCGTTTATTTTTGCAACGATTACAATATTTTCGGGTGCAAATCCCATGCGAGTTGGTCGGAAGTGAATAGCAAAGGATATCTGAAATTTGAGTAACCGATCAAAGAGAGCCTTCAATGCTATTCACTGTTTTTGTATATACTACAAATAATATTTTTGTTATTGCAATTCTGTTTTTTTTATATATCCATTGCATTGGAAAATGGTGTGAGAGATTCAGATCCTAGGGGAACAAAATGCTCAATAGAGAGATTTTCTTTCAGTGACTTGGGGATACACAGAAAAGAATCTGAATTTTCCCAATGGGAATCAAACCAATGACCCACAAGTTTGGATGCTTTACCACCTGTAGCTACAGTGTATACTGGAGACTCGCGAGAATTGGCTGTTAACAAATGTCTTGAAATGATTTATGAAGTGACAGCACTGCCCTTGCAAAGACATTTGCAATTGGTTAACAGGTCTTTCTTAATCAGATAGAGGCTATCAATAATATTAAATTTTATTTGTAACCACCCTATCCAAATTCTTTTCATTAACCTTTGTGCAACATTATAAACAACAAGAGGCTACGGGTAGTCTACCCTTTGTTCGAAGGATTTTTGGCCGACTTCCTTTAAGTTCACATTATTTCATGGGTAATATGATTACATAAATGCCACACAAGCTCTTCGTAACAAATTACGACAGAGGTTTGAACTTCCACTTCTCATGAAACTCATTTTGAACTCGTATTCTTGCCAGTGATATACAGCTCTGTTGATATTTTTGCATAGGATGTGCACTCGCTCATAAATGTAAATGCCACTTTATATTTATTGCTTTCATTTTGTTGTTTAGGTTCCACAGTTATTTACCGATAATTTTGATTACCAAACCAGGGATGACTTTGTCAAGGGAATCCTTGTAAACGAAGAGGTGCACCAATAAAGTTTAAAGACAACTATATTTACTAGATATCTAACTGTTAACTGACAGGGAATGATCTCCAAAAACAGTACCATGACATAGATGCCTTTTTTTTTAAGGGGCAATGAAATGGTTCCCTCTAGGAGATGTAATATTATCAGTATGGTCCGTCTACAGTGTTAGTTTAAGTCTTAAGAAGCCAGGGACCTGGTGTGTCTTTCTCAGTACCATCATCAGGTCATTAATTGGGTTGCTTGACCTCATGACTTGTAATACATGAACTTTGTAAGTTTTGTGTATGAGATGTCTGTTAATTAATTTCTTGTTAATCACTTTTCAGTACTATAATGAATACAAGATAAACAGGACACTCAATGATGGATTTGTCGTCATTTTCAGATAATGGGCAATCAAATTCATTCATTTCTGATCACTGACAAATATGCTACAAGAGTTTCCAATCCATATATGTATGATATAGTCAGGTCAGTGTGAGTCTCAGACTTCTTTGTTAGTTTATGAACTCTTTGGGGCTGGGCAATCTGCGAGCCAGAAAGTCAAGTGAGCCATGCAAGTCTTGCATTTAAGTCTAAGCACTCATTTCAAATAGCGCTGATAAACAGTATAGGTCTAAGCACCCATTTTAAAATGGTTAGTTTTCAATAATTGTGTGACTTGCATTTTCACTCGCATGTTGACTTGCATGTTGACTTGCATGGCTTGCATTTTGACTTGCATGTTGACTTGCATGGCTCGCATGTTGACTTGCATGTTGGCTTGCATGCTGACTTGCATGGCTTGCATGGCTCGCAGCCATGGCTTGCATGACTCACATGGCTCGCTGGCTCGCACATTGTCCTTATTCAAACTCTCTCATAAATTAAATTTTTACAAAATTGGGACAGCTTGTGTTTAAATTCTCAAAGGCGATGTTAAGCAAAGATGGAATGAGCCCTTGCAAGGAAAAATTACGTACATCCTCTGGTCAAGGTCATACATAACGGAATCCTGACCATTCATCTCTTTAGGAGACAATTGCATCCACATGGAGATCTGGCATGAAAGAATCTACCCATAAACCTTGAATGTACGTCATAACAAATAATAAAAATACATCAGCAAACCACTGCTTTTTATAACACTACTTTGAAATTAACCCAATAGGGAGCTTATGAAACGAGGACGACGACGGCTACAGGGACTTCATTTAAACGTACGAGTTCGCGTTATTCATATCACTACGAAACTATTTCATGTAGTTCCACGTTAAAAATGTGTAGTAACTGTCGAGGAATTAAACTGGTATGAGTGAGTTGGAAGTGTAGAGAGAGAACTGAAAATTCATTGTCATGTGCTAACGTCCTCCACAGAACCTTGAATTTGGTCATTTCACGTCGTCAGTTAGGAGATGACGGCAAAGAAATGTACCACAATGTAAAACGCTCGTGCAGAGCGTCCAGAGGCATTGTTTTTGCTCACTAAACCTGTTGTTTTGTAGTGTCGTCGTTGCCGTCGGCGTCGTCGTTTCGTAAGCTCCCTATTGTCTCTTGAACCACCCCCTTCCCCTCCCTTCCTTCCCTGTTGACGAGTAAAATCGTCTGGCATTAGACAGAGTAAATCTATCAAGTGTTACTCCCTGGGGTTAATGGGTTAAGATCCACTAAACCCATGTGAGATCCATTATCATCCTTTATGTTACTTCAATTCTACCATATAGCAAGGATATACTCAGTCGATGGGCTTATCCAATCACACCAGATAACAGTGTGTTTTTCATGGACTTTTCCTACTCATTCACAAGACACAATGTCTATTTGGACACTGAGCTGTCTCTGGCTAGGTGAGTGGATTTGAAATTTACAGAAGAAAACATTGTTCTGTGCATGTTAGTTAACAACTATCCACCACTAGCCATAGCACAAAAACGTGATTTTAACTCATTTACTCCTGGATTTATTCTGAGCAAAAATCCTGGGCGAGTTGCTTGGAGGTGAAAAGCAAAGGATATTCAGAGTTTGAGCTGCCAATCAGAGTGTACCTAATTAACAATTAGACCCGTAGCCCGCAAGGGCTACGGGTCAATAGCCCATGAGGCCTGTGGCCCTTGAGGGCGAAGGGTCTAATAATTATTGTTTTAGTATCATCCAACTAGTCAGACAGAAAAGGCAATAATAAGGTTAGCAAATGCAAGTTGAAGAAATATTTATTTGGGAATAAAACGCTTTTCGCTACTCGAGGACTATTACTAATAGTCCTCTAGTAGCGTAGCGAATTAAAATACAGGATTTGCATTAGTCCACTAGTTGGGTCATACTAATCATTGCTCTCGGTACTACCACAGGTTTACTAAGTACATGTATATACTTACGATATGTATCCATGAGTGACTTTGAGTAAGATAGCAATTTATCAATCGTAATATTAAGCTATGTTAAATTGCAAAAATATCGATCCCATTCAAATATCAATATTGAACATTACTTGTGGTCACTACATCATGTAAGTGTTTTGTCAGGGGTTTCAACACAGAAAATATTAGAATATCAAAATGTTATATTTCCTTATCCTTTGAGAAGCAGAGTTGGAATAGATCGTTTTTATGTCACGTCACAGCGGCCATGTTGGTGCACAAGAACAATAGACGTTCTCTCCTTTGGGAACCAAACTCTATTTTTATGCATATTCCATGCATACATTTTGTATTGTTTTCTACACCAATATGGCTGCCAAGTCACGTGAGTGAAAACCATCTATAGTGGTGAGAGACCCCCCCCCCCCCCCCCCCCCCTGGGGAGGGGGGGTAAACTCTTTAAGGGCTATATAGGTATGTGCGACCCCAAAGGGGTATGCTTTTTTAGCCGTTTTGGCCTGAAATAGGGAATGGTTTGAGCAACAAGTGGTCAACAACCGCTAAAACACGCACGTTGTGTAACATGAAACAATAATAATGGAACTTTATTTTCATACAATAATGTTTAAAGCTGAAGAGCTTATGGGGTTGTGCACAAATGAAATCAAATGAAACCAATACATATCAAATCATATTGGTTTTTGCTGAGGAGGGGGGGGGGAGTACCTGGAGAACAAAACCGGCCAGTGTACTGCTCAATGAGCCACCTCGTCAGAAAGTTTGACCGTCTCCTTCCAGTCAGAAAAGGTCTTATTTTTATCACGACGAGGTGAGAAAGAAAAAAACAACAGACAACTCAATTTTAGCTCTAAAGTAAAGTCACTGGAGATGATATAAAGGCTTGAAAAAAAGCTTGTTTGAAGTACAAATTCGCGTCCGCAATATTTTTTTGCGTCGTGCACGTGAAATATTTATTTAACTAACATTCCAGTACTTCTTATCAGACATCATGCAAGTGTCAATTCCATGTGTGAAATTTCGTCACTTTAAATCCCCCAGATTGCTCTAAATTGCATCTGTGAGTGTCTAAATTTCAAAAATTTCCAAGGGGAACATGCCTGGCTTGCGCCCCTTGGGCACCCGCTTGGGTGCCTTTGGCACCAAAACCGTCTTCACTTTCCTTGTAACATGCTCCCCAAAAACATTTTGAGAGGGCTTATTTTACTCAACCCACATGTGACACCGGAAATAGGTCGTTTCGCCAACGAGTCGTTTCGCAAACCGTCAGTTCGCAAACGTGTTGGGTCGATTCGCAAACGTCCGATAGTCGTTTCGTTTTTTTTCACTTTTGTATGATGCATTTTAATTTGACTTGGCGTTGCGTATGTTGCAACATACATTATCAAAAGTATTCGTCATTCAGTTTTTTTTTTCACTTTTGTATGATGCATTTTAATTTGACTTGGCGTTGCGTATGTTGCATGTCGTAGGCCTGTTGTGAGCTTGTCGCATGCAACAAAATCGTATCGTGTAAATCGGCCCTTAGAAGTTTGCGAAACGACTATCGGACGTTTGCGAATCGACCCAACACGTTTGCGAACTGACGGTTTGCGAAACGACTCGTTGGCGAAACGACCGACATTCGTGACACCAGATCTTGGAATCGAACTCGGACCACATTGGTGGGAGGTGAGTGCTCTCACCACTGCGCCATATTGGGTATGATTTGTTTGTGAAAAAGAATTCATGACAATGTCAAATTTTGCAATAGAAATGCTAATCTAGTGGTCTGCTGGCAGCCGGTTTTTTCTCTAAGGGGCACTAGGACGAGCGCTTGGTCATCGCGAACTCGAAAGGGCGGTATGGCGTTGGCCGTGTAGAGAAGAAGGCGAGACAAGGGTGGTATGTCCCATTCCCCTTTAGCCAAAACGTCTCGCCTCATAACCCCTACTGAATTACGAGAGAAAAACAGAATGCCAGCAGTCTACTAATCTAGTAGAGAAAATTATATTACAGCACAAAGTATCTCACAAGGAAGGGGAGCTCGCTTTTTATTGGCTAATCGTGTTAGTTACCGTGACGACCCCAACATCCTCACGTGTGAATTGTAGATAAAAATAATATCTTCACTGCGCGCTGTGAAGATGTAATTTTTAAAAAAGGAAAATCCTAGTTCTTCATCAGTTTTTAAATAATAGTACCTTTTTTTACAGGGACTGTGTCTTAGAGGAAAATGTATTGATAAGTAGAGGAACCTCAGTTGGGACAGGAACCGTCATAACGAACTCTGTTATAGGCAGAAACTGTGTTATAGGTAAGAAACTCGACTGCATTGCGTTTGGGAATACTCCTGCCGTGAGCAATGAACGGAACATACAACTGCTATGGGAAAAAGCCGTTCCCTGGTCATGACCAAGGGTACTATTTTTCCGACGGACCGACCAAGATCGGTAAATAACGTATTTGTTTTTAGTGTGTGTGTTTGAAAGCTGTAATTTGTCTTCAAGTCATCGTTTCGTTGGAGGTTTCCGCTAGCTACCATCCCGAATCATTAATGAATCTAATGTGGTGTCTTGCTGTTATCGTTTTCCAGGCGATTTTGTTCGATTAGATGGAGTCCATCTTTGGGATAATGTAACGGTGGAGGAAAAATGTAACATTTCCAAATCAATCCTTTGTAAAAATGTTCATATAAAAAGGTACCTGTTAGATTAATAAATTTTGTGATGTAATTTTCTTTGAGAGGTGCACATGTCTTGAAGAGGCAGTGGATCGCTGTCCTATTAACTCGTAGTCTTAAGACAACAAAATGTATCGATAGAGACCAAAAATTAATGCCATTGTCCCGTTTCAAAGAATAATACATTTGGCCCCACAGAAGTCGTTTTTTTTCGCTTACGGCTGAGCGCAAACATTCAAACACAAACACAAGAAATGGAAAATTTTGCATTTTCTTGCGTTTGTATGAACCGTGGAAACGCAATGCAAGTTAAAAAAACACACAGATTCATCCTTGCCCACCATCTTGGAAAGAGGACTTGAACTGCACCTGGTCTTACTTCCCTTTCGTTTGCATTGGACGTGTGAACTTCGTCTGCTTTTGCGTCGTACCTGTGAACCAGGCTTAAAGTTCACTGTTTAGCTATATTAAACAAATATTGGCGGGGGTTCAATTTGAAAACATCTAGGACCATTCCAATTGGTTTTATTGGAGTATGTTTTGAACCCGTAGCGTCCTCATGTCACTGCCGCTCGCAGAAGCCATCGGGTCTCTTTGATTGAGATAATCTACTACTCTATACTATTCTATTCTATTATCAGTGCTATTCTATTCTATACTATTCAAATCTACTATTCTATTCTTGTGTTACAGGAACGTCACTATTTCATCTGGTTCGTTGATTTCCTTCAATGTAAGTATTAAGCAGTGCCACAATGGCACTAATTTACTACGCCCAGTTTCCATTGCGAAATACTGCAAATTTGCCACAGCAAGATCAGCGACATTTACACCGTTTTCTACAGATGTTCGGTTACTCTTTGAAATCCTCAGAGTAATGGCTAAAGTCAGTAATGTTTGTGTCGTGACAGGTCGTCG
>NC_090885.1:15179316-15214316 GCF_036669925.1 Montipora capricornis | reverse complement strand
CTTGACCTCAATCAGTTTCGATTGCACGAACATAATCCCAGTTTGTAGTGAATCATGAACAATTTCTTTTAGAAATGGATAAGAATCTTAGTTTAATCTTCTCTTAAATCCCGTTGTATTTACTGACTTTGGTCCAAATTGAAGTTATTTTGGGCTATTGATTCTATTTTTAACAGGCAACAGAGCATCTACTGCCAGTCATCTCGAATTACATCAAAACACGAGAGGACCAAAGAGATGCACTCGCCGCAGCAGAGGTTCGTAAAGCTTTACTTGTAATTTTCCATTACTCTTGTTTTTTGTGGCAGTAGTCTCAAATGGCCTGACTTAAAATGCAAGAGAAGTTTGTGAAATGCCTGAATTTACGGACAATCGAAGGGATATTTCAACTTGGGGTCTTCCCATTATCATCATATCTTTCTTTACTCTCAGATTTTAGAGTATCTTGGTGTAGCTAATATCTCCGACCAATTACCCTCCTAACCATGACATGGATATGTGGATATGGTTATGTTTATTCACACTATTGCAGATCATGAATCTGAATTACAGTGAGGGTCAGGCATACAAGACTACAAACATACTACATAAATTAAAAAAATTAAAAAGAAATAAATAAATAAATAAGATTTACACAGCGCAAAAAGATATTTTGAGGTGATATTTTCGTTGACATTACCGTCGTAGATCGTCCAAACAAACGGTCTTTTGCTCCTACGGTTGGCACCTTTGAATAACAAATTATTATACTACCATTTACGTGTTTCTAGTTTTTTGGTTGAATGAATCTCCTTGTTTACCTATATTTTTGTTCCAGCATTATTGGCTTAAGGGCCCACAGACGGATTTTTCGCGCGTTGCTAAGGAAGTGGAATGTTACTTCCGGTAACTGACGTCATTATATCATGAGCTGACAAGAAAACCCACTCACAAGCAAAAGTCACCGCACAAACGGTTGTTTCCATCGAAGGTTTTTCCTCGCCCTTCCGCGCGCTCGTTCGCAGATCAACTGCGCATGCGTAAACGAACTGACTTCCGGTTTGAGAAAAAAGCTAAATTTCCGGCGGTTTTAAATTGAATTTATTTTCTTTTTACATGGCACGTTTCACCCCCAAATACAGAATATAGCTAAGCATTGATTTTTTCAAATCATCTTTGTTGAAAAAGTTATGGGTATTTCAGTATCGTTTATGTCTTTAAAAAGGACATTTTTCTAAATAAAAAGAAAAGCATGCTTGGTTGGATGCAAAAACGAACACAAATTATTAAACCATCGATTAAATACCCAAATTGCGTAGCACGGAGACAAATTTAGAGTTTTCTTTTATTGGTTACGTGACCATGGGCGTGGTATGATGACGTCATAATTAGGGTCATTGGCTTACAAAAGTTGGAAACTGACCAAAATAATGCCAAATTCTCTCAAATTACTCAACATTACATCCTTAGCAACGCACCCCAAAAAATACGTCAGTGAACCCTTAATGTAAGTAAACTGAATTGTTCTGTTTTATTTGAACGGTTAAGCTTTCTTACAAGGAACGTTTTGCCTGTTCAGGTTTTCCCATATCCTTTCCCAACAGCTTCTCTTTTTACGGCTGTTAACAACATGAAAATATAAGAAAAAGTAAAGATCTTGCGCCATCGAACGTGTGGCTCTTACTGCTCATTGCTAACGCTCGAAACGTCAGCTTTTAGAATCTCTGTACGGTGGCCAATTTACATTATCAACTCCGTTGATAAAACCAAATTTTTGCTATCTGACTTAGTGTGACAGTCAAACCGTTGCGCGTTGAGGAAAACGTTGCTCCGTCGCTCATTCTATCTAACTCTGTAATCGCTTTTCTTTCACGAAGGAATTTTTCCTTCATGCCATGTGGGCTTCTTCCATGTTTCAAGCCTTCCTGCATATGTTGTACGACAAAGAAGTTCTTGACGAGTCTGTCATTCTGCAGTGGTATTCACACAAAGGAGGAGATGTGATTGGCTTGGAAACTCAACGGAAACAATTGCGGCAACAGGTATGTAAGCCCGTGACCCTGTGCATTCATTTTATGGGGACTGTGTTTTTTTTTTAGAAATTTATTCTGCTTTCGGGATTTAAGTGTAACATACCCTGCAACGGCCAAAATCGTTGCGAGACAAGTTGCAAGAGCCGTTGCCGAAAGTAGAATTAAGTTCCATTTTTTGTGCAACTTGTTGCCGTCAAAAGCTCGCCGCAAATCCTTAGCTTTTGACGGGTACCATTCAACGGCAATTCTTCGAAGCAGGCATGCCTGACGAATCCCATGAAGAGCGTGTTTGCAGGCTAAACTCGTCTGAACCAGAAGTCTGTAACCCATATGTCTCGATCTGCGATGGAATGCGGCCCGCGGTCTTTTTACGTATCAGCTATTTTCAGAACAGCTACTGCTATATTTGTGCGAAAACAAAACATGGCGGCGTTGCATTCCGTGCCAGATCCATGATTTTGCATTTAGCACGCGGAGCCTCGTGCCGCTTCTCGGTTGCGGACCAAACAGAGGTCTTGTGGTCATCAGCCCCATTTTGAGCGGGACCTGGGACCCGTTTCTCGAAAGTCCCGAAAACTTTCGCGCCCGAAAAGTCATTTGTGAAACTGCCAACCGCTTGTTTTGGAAAGCCGATCTTTTAACATGTTTTCAAGGTAACGAAAACAAAAATTACTGCGAAATTTGACGAATTAACTCCTCTCGGTTCTTGAGATACAGAGGGAATTGTGACACCCGAAAATGGCCCGTAAGTTTAACACCTTTCGAGAAACGGGCCCCAGCGGCCCGTTCCTCGTTAAGTCCCGAAAACGTTTCGGGCCCGAAAAGCCATTTGAGAAACTGTCAACCGCTTGTGTGAATCTGAAAGACGTTCTCTGGTTAAAAATTGGTTAAAAATTATAAGCTTTCGGCTATCTATCTATAGCCTTTAACGAATGAAATATAAGAAGCACGAATTAAAATATATACGAAAAGGGGTGTAAAAATTCGATGCGGGTGAGAACTAAAATATGAATAAGAATGATCTAGAAAAAATTACAATAAAATAGAGTATTGTCTCGGTAACGGTTTAAAAGAAACCTAAAAAATTTCGCGAAAGGGTCAAACATTGCCAGCCATGCATGGAAGAATGACCACTCTATTGACTTTAATAATGCATGCGTGATTGACAAAGGCAACTACCGTGTTAGAAAAACCTTGGAATCCTGGCATACCGCTAAAACTGTTAACGCGGACAATAATTCTAAACCGTTACCGAGACAATACTCTATTTTATTGTAATTTTTTCTAGATCATTCTTATTCATATTTTAGTTCTCACCCGCATCGAATTTTTACACCCCTTTTCGTATATATTTTAATTCGTGCTTCTTATATTTCATTCGTTAAAGGCTATAGATAGATAGCCGAAAGCTTATAATTTTTAACCAATTTTTAACCAGAGAACGTCTTTCAGATTCACAACATGTCTCATCCTGGTTACGGTGCAATTTTTAAATGCCAACCGCTTGTTTTGAAAAGCCGATTTCAAGCTAACTAAAAGAAACATGTCCGTGAAGTTTGACGGCTTAAATCCTCTCCGTTCTTGAGATTGGGTGTGACACCCGAAAATGGTCCGTAAAGTTTCGGGACTTTCGAGAAACGGGCCCCTGGCTCCAGCTTTATAAGTCAGAGTGAAACCAATGGGCCATTTCCGAGTTGCTGTTTGTCTCGGTTTCGAAGTGAGTCTTGGTGCTCAACTATTGTAAGGGAAATGAATTTGATTTGCATAAGAATACACAACTCGACTCGTTTGTGCACCAGGACTCGCTTTGAAACTGGTGCATGCAGCAACTCGGAAATGCGCTATTGCGCTATCTAATAGACCATATTCGCATTCTCAGTATTGGACTGGAACTAGCTTGCAATGGAGGCTAGTGCGGGGGAATATATTAAAAAGTATTTGCATTTGAAAAGATTCCCCCGCATTAGCCTCCATTGCAAGCTAGCTCCAGTCCCAATACCGAGAATACGAATATGGTCTATTGATTGTGATTTATCCGGTGGATAGCGTTATCTACCTTTTGAACAATAGACCAATTTCGATATATTAAAATTGAGTCCTAAACAAAAGACATCATTTCGAGGCTCTGGGGAATAAATATAAGGATTTGTATGAATTTATTCCCCAGAGCCTCGAGATGATGCCTTTTGTTTGGGACTGAATTTTAATATATCGAAAGTGGTCTATTGGGGCCAGTACTCAACCTCGTTCCCAGGGCCTCGCCCTTCGCTTCCAGCCTGGCCAAAGGATAGGTCCTGGGACGAGGTTGGCCAGTATATAGTAAAGTTAAGTGATAAGCCGACGCCAAATGAAAGGTGCGAGTTATGGACATCTGTCTGTACTGGTTATGCTTTTCTTGTATCGTATAAGAATGTCCAATCAAATTCGTTTTCTCACTTCTTTTACTTTTTTTCAGATTTCTCGTTTCATTACTTGGCTACAAGAAGCTGAGGAAGAAAGCGATGATGATGATGATGACGAAGATTAGGACATTTTTTAAACAAATATGTTAGAACGTGTATTGAAGTTAATAAACATTTTAGCTTAAATCTGTCGTTGCAAATGCACTATAAAAAGTGGACCATTTACGTTGTGAGGGATGTGGTTATCTGGGGCAATTTCCTATGGTTCCGAAAACTAGGTTCACGCTCTGTTGTTTTGACTTCGTTGTATGTTGGCGAAACCTCACTAAATCAAGTCCTAAAGAAATTTTAAATTCTCAAGGAACGAAGCAGAAACAAAGAAAATTCAAACATTTATTGAGCGTTCACTAGACAATGACATTTTTTTTGTGGAAACGTTATTTGAAATCAACACTACCTGTTATTTTGTTATCGTGTGTTTGAAACTTGCGCGATTTTCGGTTTCCTCTTGGATTCTACTAATGAAGCGGGTTCAAAACGTGTAGTCGACTGGAACGCGGAGAAAGAATTGCATACTGATATTTTTCAAATAAATCTCGAACCAACCGCTGACGGACCAATCTCGTAAATAGACGGTCTAAAGTTCTTGGTCAGCGGGCGGTCACCTAAAGAGACTGGGTTGGTTTACTCCAAAAATTCCGCCGTGTTTATTATCAGTTGAGGGTAGACACTCAATGCAAACTGTTCTTTTCTTGAAGCCACCATCCCCTGGCCAAGAAGTCTGAATTAGGAATATGAAATTTCAGACATCTCAAGGTAGCTTACGAGCGTGATTCAGTTTGACTTCCGGTCCGATCGTGCACGGCCTCAAAGGGAAACGTATTTCCGACTGTCTCTCTCAATACGCCGGATATAATTATGGTCGCTTTTTTTTCTTATCTGTCGTGGGACGCGGATTGATCTATTAGAGTTTTTAAAGAGACTGCTACACGATCAAAATTATTAGTGATATTTCATGTCCACGAAGGAATAGATAAATAGTTTATCGATTTGATATACAGATTCAACTGTTCGCTTGTAACAACTGATCTTTAGGCCCATACTTAAATTGAGTTGTGTGCTTGGTGACCTCGCCTTTCTTTGCCCATCCATCGTATTCGTCAGGTCCTGGATTATCCGGCGTTATGCGCGGTCGTGGCCTGGGGTGAGGTTGTTTGGGATAGGAAGATCTCTGCCTTGGGCGAACTGGACGAGCCATTCTTGCTGCATTGAGTCTTGTAAAGGGCTGCATTTTGAGACGTTTTCTCAAATATATCTGCCTTGCCAGGTTTCTCTGAGCGCTTCTGTATCGGCTGTATTGCTTAGACAGGCTGAAAACGTAAAATTAAAGACAAAACAAATACAATTATCAACGATTAAGGTCAAATTCACCTCAATGGTGTTACAGCAGGCTGCAAACTGCTGTTGGTTTATCGATAACAGTGTTTTGTTTGTAGGCTACGAGTTATTAAACCGAAGAAGAACCACAAGTGACACCTGATAAGCCCACGTAAAATTCGCAGCTGTAATACTCTCACTCACAATTAAAGCTGGGAGAGGGTTGAATACACATTAGGAAGGATAACATTGACCTTTATATCAAGTGATACTACTGAAAAATTCATAACTTGTCTCTGAATGTGGATTGGGATGTTCAAAATGGGTTACATTTTAAACGATTTTGAAATGTTTTGTTGCTAATTTTCATTTGTGATTTCAAACCATTGCAAGAAGAGCGCTCGTCTCGTTTATTGTTATAGGATAAAGAGGGCGTTAAAATATCATAAATAGACAAGAAAAACAGAGACATATAAAATAAAGAATTGAACAGAAGGATTGCAAAAGATGGCTTCAGTGGCTCTTGCAAGAGTCGGTTTTGGATATGTGCTTTGTTGGCTTATTGTTAACAATGTTCTGTTTTCTTTGAGCTATGAGTTATTACACCGAAGATGATACACAAATTACATCTCACCAACATACTCAGTTTGCATGCTCCTGTAAAATAAGTAATATGGGATCGTATTCAGTTTGTATTGTATTACAATGACTTCCGAGTTGTTAATAAAAGGTTTGTGCTGAGTCGTCATTCAAAGCCATGAAATGATCAAAAATTTTGAAGGGCGTAAATGAACCAGGAAGTCAGTTGTATCTGCTCACCTGTTGACCATCGATTTCCTAATAGCGCAACAAGAGTTATCACAACTCGGTGCGCAGTAAGCTGGGCAAGATGCGTGGCAAGGATTAAGCACATACTGTGTCGGACAGCATTGTTGGGAACACTCAGGATAACACGAGAAGTGACGCGCTCCGGTGCACGTTATACTAGGGGCGCAGGCGCCGGAGCGGCGTTGGTGACCGTCACTGCAGCTGCAGCAAAAGGAGCCTGCGTTGGCTCAGAACAGCAGTCGTCATCGCAATCCGGGAAACAACTATCGTTGCATGTTCCAGGACATGACGGAACTTCAGGGGGAGGAACTCGTGGGGTTTGACGAGGAGAGGGGTGGAAAGCGCAGCAAGTGGCAGTGCATCCTGACGCGTAGCATGTGTTTGGCTTGGAACAGGGCTGTGCGCAAACTCCAACGCCACTTGGCTGATCGAGCAGGCTTGGTCGAAGGTAACCCGCTGGAAGAGCAACTGAAAGTAAAAGAAACCGGTACAATTGAAATCATTTTTATACATCGCAAATGGGACATGATCGTGTCTGAATTGATCTCTTCTGGGGGCGTTTTCCATTCGACCAAACACTTCGGATTAAAATTTTGGGTCTACCTTGCGAAATAGTCCTGAAGTTCTTGAACAGTGATTCTGGAACAATTCCGTCCCATTGGTTTATTCTTCCACGCGTGTAATTGCCGTTTACGTTTTGTGGCAAAACTCATTAATGTGGCCAATCGCCGGAAAACGCTTTTCCGTTTGCTAAATGAAATTATCGAAATTTTAACTAAAACTTCCGTTCGAATTGAAAAAAAAGGGAAATTAAAGGAACTTTATTTAATTGTCAAATCTTCTAGCGCTGAAACACTAATTGGGAACACTGTAAACTGGAATCAACAAATAAAGGCAAATCACATCAAAGCGCCTTAAAACTAAATTACATTTGACCCATCTTTAGACAGTAAATCAAATGTTTTTTTTTTAACTTTGTTTCCTTACTCACCCGTTCCCCATCATTGGTGTTTAATTTCTCGATACCCTTTGCCTTTTCGTGCTAAATCCTTTGATACGAATTAGAAAAGTCGCACTTTTACCAAACCCCGAAAAATGATAATTAGATTGTAAATACTATGTGGTTTTGTGTGGCCACCTCAGGCTCCTGTTCCATTTTCCTTCGTCCTGCTTTGAACAGTCTTTTAGTAAATTTGGGAGAACAGTGCGGGGGAACTGGACTGGAAGTATTCGCTAACCAGTTCACAGAAGTGACGAACTTGTTTGCCGGTACTGACCAAAAATACGTTCACTTCTATGTTATAAGCTACGAATTTTGAGGTCTTTTTCCATAAAGCCATCTTTAATTCAATCTTACAACTTCAAGAATTTCTTTACACTCAATTACTGGCATTCCCACTATATACGTGGCTCAAATACATAATTGTTCTCACCGGCAGAGTCATATTTAGGTGCTACTGGCATTCCTTGAAGTACTCCTGACTGCAATGCAAGTGTCAGCCTGTTAAGGTGTCCTACTGCGTCCTTCGAAAACAGGAGTCCCAATGTAACAATGACACTGCCATTTCTGTAATGGGAACGAGAAATATTTTTTTCCCGGAGGATATCGATACTTAGCTGACGAAAAGATGTACTATCCGAACCCCTCGTTGACATGCGCCCTTCGTGACATGCACAAGCATTGCGACTTTTTGTCGAAAAGGGAAGACGAAGACAATACTGTTTGCTTTGCGATCGTGTCGAACTTTTAACTTTCGTTGTTTCAGACACCGTGACCCTCCTCTGGTCGTAACTTTTAGATAAGACTGTTTCATGACCACGACATTGTTAGAAAAAGAGCAGTAACGAAACGTACCAAAATTTATAGAGAACTTACAGAGCGTGCAAAGCCTTTTTTTTTCTTACAAAACTTCTTTGTTTCTTTATGCCATTTTCGTTCTTGTTAATGTCGTAGTTACTCAACCTTTCTATTGGTTCAGTAACTACAGTTTTAGGTGAATGTCTTCTACTGATCGGCTGTGCATCAGCATTGTTATCTCAATCTGCACCCGTCTGTCATCGAAGATGCCACACTCGAGCCAGTCTTCTCGAACTTTTAAGAGAGAGGACCCTTAATAGATCTCTAGCACGGGATTGCCAGTGAAAGTTAATTATCTTACCTGACAGATATGAGCTGGACTTCTTGAAAGTCATCGTCGTCATCAAACAAATTGATGATCTAAGCAAAAACAGCAGAATATATTTAAACAGAAAAGGATTAAGTTTTTGCAAACGTTGGCCGTGTAGCACTTATATGTGAACAGACTTAACTGATTAGATTGAACTGTGAAGTGCTAGTTTTCTACCCCATATCAACTTACTAATGGAAATGGGGCCACACAAGGACAGAGTAAAACTCTGACTAGGGTGGGTCAGAGTTTTTCCAACCTGGTCAGGGAGGGGGGGGGGGGGGTTGAACTTACCGCGCCGGTGACGTTCTGTTTCAGTTGCTCAAACGCTGAAGTTCCTGGCATTTCCATATCAACTGAGTAGGTAATGTTTTTGAAGCGAATAGCGACCCGGAAATCTTTACCTGAAAAAGAGTTAATAATGACAATCTAGTCCACAAATGACAACGATAGTTAAAAATTTGAAACTGGACATTTTCAGTTATTGGCTTTTTTTAAGTGTGTTTGGATTTTTTCCTTGTAACGTTCAATAGTTATTTAAACAGAACTCGAGATTGGTTAAGAATTCTCGACCTCACGTCACTTTCTCAGACGTCCAATCAGAACCGCGGTTTGTTATTCGCACGCGATTTCCAGCGCTGCATATCCGAGGGCTACCTACAAAATTGAACAATTTGACTTTTTCCCTTTGTTGTATTTTTCTTTGGTGGGCATAAAGCAAGCCAAACTTGTGTAGTTTGAAGTGAAATAAAAAATGCTTTTTGGCAGGTTCTCTCTATTCACAATTCAGTTGGATTCCCATCTGAGTTCTGATGTAGATTTTGCCAGTAAATAATGATGTGAATTTATACATTTATCAGCTTATGGAATCCATGGAATGCTCAAACCTTTTTGTGGAGTGATAAGGTCCAACTCTGGGGACAACTTGGCGGGACCTGGCAACATGGGTTTTTTAGGGAGCGGCTTGGGCACCTCTGGAGGAACGTATGTGATATCAGCGGGTGGTTCATGGACCTTTGTAGGCGGTTTCTGATTATCGTTCATTTGTTGCTGTAAAAACTTCTCAACGGAATCACTGTTCTCTTTCTTTGCGTTGCTACTCTGCGTTTCTTGAAGTCTCTGATGCATTTCATTCGTCGTTGCGTCGTCGGGATAAAACGGTCTCGACTGTTGGCGATCGGTTCCTTCTGTGGCAGATCCGGACTGTGCCTTTTGTTCGATTGGTCCTGCGGGGCTTAACATTTTATCCGTCTCGCCATCTGCTCGACTTATCGATTTTTCACTGGGTGCTATCTGAGAAGTTGCATTTTCCCCGAGAGGGTTTGCTTCTTGCTTTTCTGCACTGGTCACATCATTTGTTGGCGATGGTGCAGATGGTTGTGACGTTGTTGCTTGTTGGGTCTCCTGTTTTGCGTAGGTTGCGTCAGGCTCCAGTCCACTTTCAAGACCGATATTTTCGCTTGGCTCATACTTGGCTTCATGTTGCTCAGGGGAACTGGGGGGGCTCGATTGCACCGTGTTTTGTAAATCATTGGGACTTGGTTCAACATTAATCTCTTTAAAATAAACCACGTTTGGGTCATTCTTGCTATGTGATGAAGAGGATTCATCTTGAGCTGAAAATAAATAGGAAACTTCAGGGGCGCAGACAGGAAAGGGGGGTGGGGGAGGGGGGGGGGCGAGGTCCTGGGATGCCCGTGACAGTCAACATAATGCAACCCACATCAGTGAGACTGGAACAGAGTAATTTACATCACCTGGAACTCACTTCATCTCTGCAGCTATTTTGTAGGCTCACTTTCACTAACTACTGCGTTGGATGTCGACACGACCAACCCGTAAGTCCATGGGCGTGAAAACGTGTGAATTCCTCCCCCCCCCCCCCCCCCCCCAACCTTTGAAAATTACTAGCTACGCCCCTGAACTTAAGATTGGTATTTCAGCCCTTGATCCTGGAGCAAAAGTGGTGTTTAATGGAAAGCAACTCTTTGCTAGGTTGATGTTGTGGTATACATTTACACTAAAATAATCTTATAACACTCTTTTTTTTGCTAGTTGCAATTCAGAAGTAATTAAGGATCTTTCAGATCTCTAAAATGTCCCATACATTTTATTTGAAAAGATAAATATTTAAGGAGATTAAGCACGCGCGTTTTTGAGAGGCGGACGGCAACCGGAAGTGAGCTGTTTTCCCTTTTAACTTGTCTTCACTTGTCTTTCTCCATTAGAGATGATTAGTGTGAAAATCTGGGAGACACAATTGTCCTGGCACGCGAATTGGTCTCTTCCGGTTGCAGTCCGCGTCTCAGAAACGCGCGTGCTTAAGCTCCCTAAATTGTTTTGAGACGGGGTCTGTGTACTCCATACCTGGCGTTTGGTTGCTCGAGGAGTTGTTGACCGTGTTGTCTTGTTTGCTATCATCAGAAGTTCTTTCTTTGAAATCCGGGACATTATCATTAAACTGTCCGGCGATGTTTCCTGGTGGGCTGTATCGAGCCACTAAAAAGAAGTTCCCGGATTTACTTTGAGCTGTGCCAATTCCGAGTTCTTTGGAACCCCTCCACACCAGCTGGCTAAAGTGACCTGTGAAGAGCGTGGGTAGTTGAGCGTTTGAAGGTGATTCCCGTAAAATAAAGCGTGACGCATTGTATCGGCAAACTTTGTAAGCTGTTGTATCAAGTCAAGATGATGGCAAAAAAATGTGCTCATCTGTGCGCTACGACACCGACGAATTCAAATTTTTTTTATATATGCTGTCCCACCTGGAATGACAATTCAATTTAATTGATTGGCATAAAAACTGGGTATAGATTGTTTCAATTTTTTTTCCTACTTGACGAAAATACTTATCTTAACAAAACTAAATTGTAGTATAGCAAGGACCAACGTAACAAAAAAAAGAAGTACCAGATCCTGGTGAAGGTTCTAATCAGTGTATAACTATTTAGTTAAAAGGCTGATCAACGGTGAAGGAATATTTGTTGTATTTTGTAATACCCCGATGAAGAAAGGTAGTACCTTTCGAAGTATTGGCAAATACAACAAATGTTCCTTCACTTCTCGTTTGTTATCTCACCAACACATAAATGTATTCTACAAATATAGAGTTTAATTGAAGGTTGCAGTGATTGGATGTACGCATTTGTTAAAGCCAGTTGGATAGTGAAGTTATCGCATATTGTAGCCTTGAATAAGTAGAGGTCATTTTTGTCACGAGAGCTTTAGATGGTATGTCTGTACATGTGCAGATTGACTACGGGCTTCAAACTGGTCCTGATGATAGATTTGTAACACGTGGCATGCACTTATGTCCAGAAATGCGCATAATTAGATGCAAGTCCAATTCTGATATCCAACACGAAGTGTCTCATCAAGTCTAAGCATAGATCGTATTCGAAAATAGCGGCCAAGAAATTTTTATTTTCTCTTTGTGCTAATCATCCTTACTAGGTTCACTTTGGAGCAGAAATTCTTTTGAATTTTGTTCGTGCTAACGAGGCTAGTGAGGATGATTAGCATAAAGACAAAAGAGTAATTTATTGGCCGCCATTTATGAATACGGTCTATTTTGCTACCATTTCCAACAACAAAGTAATTTTTAGAGATAGTGTTGTGTTTAGCTTTGGGAAATTGCAACTTATGGGGAGCATGAGTGGCTCAGTGGCGAGAGCACTCGCCTGCCACCAATGTGGCCCGCGTTCAATCCCCGGTCCCGGCGTCGATGTGGGTTTACTTTGTTGTTGGTCCTCCCCTTGCTCCGAGAGGTTATTCTCCGGGTACTCCGGTTTCCCCCTCTCCTCAAAAACCGACACTGCTAAATCCCAATCGATTCCGAATGCACGGACACGTGTTGAACGAGCTCCTGAGCGCTCTTAAGGTGTTTCAAAATGTTGATCTTTTTTTTAGT
This sequence comes from Montipora capricornis, assembly GCF_036669925.1. Taxonomy (NCBI): domain Eukaryota; kingdom Metazoa; phylum Cnidaria; class Anthozoa; order Scleractinia; family Acroporidae; genus Montipora; species Montipora capricornis. The sequence goes on along the minus strand of NC_090885.1, from coordinate 15,201,622 downwards.
AGCAGAGTCTAAGGGGACATGGCTTTGTGGCGTAAATTGTCTGTTTCTTCGACACGATTGATGTTCAAATTGAGGAAAAGAGCAAGGGAAATAACGTCGTGACGCCCATCAAATTCTGCGTGCATCGAATTTCTAGACATAGCATTTCTCGACATATCTGGTGGCATGGACGAACGATTTTGTCTCATGCCCCGTGTGAAATACCACTCTCAGCCTTCTGACTAATTAAGGTGAGTGATCCATTTGACGCTACTTACTGGTACTATCATCCAGATGGGGAGACTTGAAATCATAATTTTTTATTTCTTGGTACCAGTTGTTAACGGCTCTATCACAAGCCTGTGACGGGTCCCCTCCGTACATGTAAAACAGGTTTTCTCCATCAAACGACGAAGAGTCGTGCTGGAGCTGGTCTATTGCTGCGAGGTGATTGGCCCATCTTTGCGCATTTACAGCAGTCTCCGCTGACCAGTTGAGCGGTGGAACACCGTGCTGTGCTCGAATTGCATTATGAGCGGCGAGGCAGTTCCGAATGAAAGAGCTCTGGAAAGGATGAACTAAGAGCAAATAGTGGAAATAAAAAAACCGCCGTTAGTACGGAGTCTACGTGAAATCTTGTGCAAGCCTTAGCTTGATAAACGAAAAAAAAAAAAAATTTCTCAGCAATCTTCAATTATGATGAGGAGAAAACGAAACTCTTCGAGATCACTTCTAATCTCAGACCACCTCTTATCATTAAACACTCAATGGGTCTTTCGCAATTTTTACCCCAGTAGAAGGACCTTCTCATTGGGTAAACATGGCTACCTGATTTTCTCAAATCCAAATCAAGTAAACCAATTGAATTGCCTTATAATGGGTATAAAATTCGTGCTGTTATGAACTATCCCAGTTAACCACTTCTCTATTACAGTACCTGCCCACACAAGTCCATCATGAGCTCCCGATATCTAATTGTGGGCTGAAATTCTCGATATTGAGGTGACCCTAGGCGGAATCGATCTTTGTTAGGGCCCCCTGGGCTAAACCTTTATTTAATTGAATTATCATATATAATAACAAAAGAATGCCGTGTTTGTCGCTTATGAGGTTTATTTATACTCTGGATTATTGCCTCCTCTGAGATACTCCAATAAGTTTATGTAAGATTAACCCAGATGGCGTCTTCTTTTCGAGTTGCCAGAAAGGGAAGTGTTGTTCTGCGACAGGTAAGCCCGTTTAGAGAAAATTCGTGCCCTTAATTTCAAATAGTGCCCTCGGTCTGCGTTCTCGGGTGGTACTTGAGACCTGGGGCACAATTTTTATCGATACTAGTGTTCCGGCAATGGCCAAAGCTGATATATATCTTCGCCGTACAGAGGTTGAACCCTAAACGATTTTCGACACATAAATGAATTTATGACTAGTTGCAGCTATTTGAATGCATGTATCGTCTATTATTCACTGTTGTTTATCTTTCTATATTCCAAATGTTATTGCCGTCAAAGGAAAACACGAAACAGGTTTCTATATTACACTAACTTGGCAGGTCGCGAGAACTCTCCCACCTACATTTTAGAGCACACTGGTTGATTTCGGCGACGGCCTTGCCTCGACTACTTTTAACTGATGATCTCTTACCTTGGCCGGAGCAGAATAAGAAAGTGATAGCGAATAATGTTCCCTTCATCTCTAATATGAAAGAGGAAGCTCCATTGGTAAAGTCAAGAAGAAATGAAATCATCTATCATTAATAAGTTGAACACACGAGGTCAGTGTCATTACCTGCCATATGTATGTCGCTTGAATGAACGATCTATTACTATGAAGTCTCTTGCAAAAAAAAAACTAAAAGGGAATCATTGATGATGAGGAAAACTGAAGATGAGGCGGTACATTGAGGTTTGTTTTTGCTGCAATACACTTGAATGGCGAATATGGAGTATTTGATTAGACAAGGGCGTGGCTGACTGCTTCGGATTCTAGATTTGCATGGGGATGACCCCAATGACTGCCCACCACTGAGTGGTGATTGACAGGAGTTCAACCCACGAATTTAGTGGCATGCCTCAAAAAAGATTTTTTAAAGTTCTGCCGGTTGCGTTGCCATGCTTAACTAACGAATGGTCGAATGTGAATGGACTAAATATATCGATTTATGAGTTGATATCATGGTAAATTGGTCACTGTAAAGAAATTTGAAAGATGACGTCTCGAGCGCCTTTTAACGCTTCGTGAATTCGCTCTGATGAAATGACGAAAGGCGGCTAACTCTCGAAACGTCAGCTTTCAATTTTTTTACTGTCTTCACTGTTACCACATAAACTTGGCTGATAAACACATTTTTTTGTCTCACTTCCTCAACGACGCAGCAACAGAGTTACTTTAGAAATCAAACACCTTTTTCCATTTTATGATTTTATGAATGGAATAGTGAAGATCATAATTAGTTTTAGATGGTAGCGTGTTGCAGCATTCATTGGTAACGTATCCACTAGAACTTGGAGATGAAAGAGTAGAAAAGTTCGCAAAACGTTCTGATTACTTTAGTGAGGTCTTGGGGCATTCAGCTCTTCTTCAAAATTCTGCAAGGACTGCGCTCACCCGGTCTACAGCAGTAAGTAAAGGAGCCAAAACGCGGGGCCGGGGGTCGGGGTCGGGGTGCCTTTTTTTTCCAATTTTTTTTTTTGTTTCAAGGTTTGTCGTTATTCTCCTGTACTGTTTTTTTCGAATGTTCGGCATCTTTCCTTCATTTATGGTGGAAATTAGTTAAAAACATTAAGGAAATTACGGAAGCTATAAAAAATTCTTAAGGGACATCTCAGTTTTTTTTCTCTAAAGCGGACTTTGTTTTTTTTGTGTTTTAAAATCGAAGTTGGTTTTTGCGAGCATCTGACTTAGTCTTTCCGAAAATCGGAGTTTGTTTTTCGAAATTAAGGTAATTTCCGAAAATGCTGAAATTAGAGTTTATGAAATATACGCCAACTGTCAGAAACACTGATGCTGGGAATTTCAGACTGAAATTTGGGTTTTTTTGGGGAATATATGCTAACTCCTAGAGACACTAAAGAGTCGCTGGGCTCCACACTGTAAAATATAATTTTAAGGTTTACTTCCTGAGGAAAAAGCGCGGGATGATCGTCACGCAGTCACGCTATGTTCTGTTTCATTTGAATTGTATTGCGGAAAAGGTTTTTAAGAAGTAAATATTAAAATGTGGTTTTAAAATGTGGAGCTCAGCGAGTCTTCAGTGTCTCTAGGAGTTCGCGTATATTCCCTACAAAAACTCCAATTTCAGTCTGAAATTCTCTTAAATAAAGATGTCCCTTTCGTAGCTTCTGTATGTTCCATATTTTTTGACTAATTTCCACCATAAATGAAGGAGAGATGCCGAACATTCGAATCTAACATTACAGGAGAATAACGTCAAAAATTGAAACAAAAAAATTTGGAAAAAAAAAGACACCCCGGCCCCGACCCCGGCCCCGACCCCGCGTTTTGGCTACTACCCAAATTTCGCGCTTTCATCTCGCACCTGCCCACGAGGCAAGGACGACGACGACGGCTACGAGAATGTTGTCTAAAAATATTATTTCCTGTTACTGTAATAATTTGGCGATTGCTCCAAGTCGCTTGGCAAGGAAAATGTGAATCCACATTGCAAGAATAAAATTGGTGAGAACGGTGTGGATATTTAGGGCCGGAAAATTGAAAATTGATCGTCAGGTGCTCTCGTCCTCCACATGACCTCAAATTTGATCATTTCACGTCGTTGTCAAGACGAGAACGGCAAAGAAATGTATCAAAAGGTAAAACGCACGTGCAGAGCGTGCAGAACTATTGTTTTTGCTAATTAAAGGGCCGGCGGCATTGGTGAACATAGGACTATTATTAGCTGACTTTCTCCACCCTTAAAATGGTCGCGTACAGCAAATGCCGAAACAATGCCAGTCTCCTAAAGTTTTTCATACGGTTTAGAATCATGATTTCAATAAGATTCGCAAAGTTTGTTGGTAATTTCCTTTATTATAAACAAAGTGAAAAGCATGCCAACCCTTGAGTGTGACAAATCTCAAAATTTATAAAAAAATTTGTCGTCAACACAGGCGACATTTTAAATAAAGCTGGCCTAAGGGACTTTTAATTTTTGACTAATTGAAGTTTGTTTAATTTAAAATCCGAAAAGAAGTAGTTTTATAGACTAAACATAGACGAACAAAACAAGAGGAGCGAATTAAGGCAACACTATCATAATTTTCGGTTTGTAGAACCCATTACATATGTACTGAAATTAAAAGGCCCATTTCTAATCTAAATATATTTCAAAGCGAGAGCTAAAAAAGACAAAAAGCAGTATCTTGAATATTTTCGGCAACAAAATTTAGTTTTCAGACACTTGAGTTTTATTACGATTCCGACAAACTGCAAACAATATTTTCTGAAACAGTCTCATCTAAAATTGTTGAATAATTCATGTACCAGTCGGAAACTCGACTCTTTTGGCAACGAGAAAACCTGATGTAATCCACTGGCTGAGGTTACAGATTATCCGATCAGAAAACCTCAGATAATTGCTGAGGTTGCGCTACACTCTGATACGAAACAGACTCGGTGCTTTTTAAATGTAAATGGGTGGAAAATCAACAAGGATTTTCATAGGAATCCTGGGCTGGGCTTGCTGTTTACATGGTAAGAAATAACTTGTAAAATAAAAATATTTTGACAATGAGAGGTGAAAACCGAAAATAGCACAGACAAAATGAGAGTCTTGTAGATAGATCTTCTTTCGAACCTAGTTCCTTGCTAACAATTATCACTTAGCTTAGTTGAATGCACCGCGCCAATTTTTTAATGTAGAAGGGCAATAATCAGAAGTTTTTAACCTGTTCTTTACGCTTCTTGAACAGTTGTTTGGTCACGTCAAGGGTTAATTGTTGGTAGTTATCTGCTCGGACGCACAAGACGCAGAGGCGGACAGTCTGCCAGCTTCGCTACTCCAGACTGACAAAAATCATCTTAATTCACTTTGCAAAGTAAACCAAAACTAGCCTTTGCCGGCGACACTTTTATATTAATCCCACCTGTAGAATTGCCAGCGAAGGAAGAATTCACTTGCCAAAACTGACGCTTTCGTTGCATTCGAAGTTTGACAGTTAAAAGCCAGAGGATACAAAACTTCTTGAAAGTTAAATGGGTCGTAGAAGTTTTTTTCTACAGATCGGCTTCACCACCAACAGGTTGGCTCGTTAAGGGTTCAGCTCCTGCCGGACCAAGTCCTTAAATAACTGAGGAGAAAGTAATGCATTTGTGATCACATCTACAAGACTTTCAAGTCTTCTGTGATAAGACTAAGCCGGCTATAAGGCGTATGTGCTGTCCGACAACCCAGGTTGGTGGCAACTTTGAAAACAAATGAAGGGGTACATGAGTTTCTCTTAAAGGAACTTTGGTGGTGTATCGTTGCCGGAAGTGAAACACGAAACTGAAATTTTGCAAGGAAACAGCAGTAGGCAACCGAATGGAAAAGCCTTTTCTATTTTCTTTTTTCTCACAGCTTCTTAATCTTTGTCTCTTTTGCAATTTTTAAGAAATCCTCTCAGCTCCTAACCCGGGTTCATTTATGAGCGCTCAACCGCCAAGTGCCATGAAAGTGGTATGTAACAATTTTATTTTAATAATTGTTTCATTATTTAAGATTATACAGGAGAAAGGAACACATACCGTGCATTTTACCTTTCGACACACCCATCCGAAAAATTGGTTTTTGCCCTGAGCGGGACTCGAACCCACGCCTCCCTGATTACTAGTCGGGCATGCTAAGCCACTACACCATCAAGGCTACCACGCTGGCAATGCAGCAGATTAATGAGATGACTTAGCAGCGTGGGGATCCCTAGGGCCCAACTTTCCTTCACTTGAGTGTGTATCCTTGCCTCTAACCATCTGGAAATAATGTTTGCAACCAAATGTATTCCCAATTTTTACAAAGATAGCATTTGTATCCGAAATAAATGATTTTCAGACTTAATTTCCAGGGCGCCGCCTTCCATGACGTGTTAGCGTTGCCCTGTTGTTATAATGGCTGAGGCCCCACTAGCGCTTGACATCGTTGTTAATGTATTTTTACAACGTATTTTTCCCAGCTGCTGTTAACACCAGTGTTAACACTAGATCAAGTTGTGCTAGGTTAGTTACGTGACGTCGTTAACGCGACCTCTACGCTAGCATCGAACTGGGTTCTGCTAAACGGTTTGTCAATCTCAAATGTAGAAAATTGCTCACCAGATAAGATCAGATAAACCGTGCTTTCAGAGTTGAAAACTTCGTTGAAAAATATGGTTTGGTTTTGCTGCGTTGCGTTGGCAACAAATTCTTACAATGATCTTAGGAAAATGGCCGGTCCCATTTGAAACCGCTTAACAACATTGTAACATCGTTGTTAACAGCGACAGTGGGACCTCAGCCAATTCAAAAGCTTTTTGTGTCAGAAAAATAAGGCAACTGTAAGACGTCACAATCATTCAAGATAGCGGCTCCCTGGAAATCTGAGAGAAAATAAGCGATTCTAAATTTACCTTTTCCTAATACATTCTTCCCTAAAAGCTTTTACTCGATGCAAAAAAAACGGTTCTGATGGACCATGGTAAAATCATGTTGCATGGGTACTGCGTAATGGAACTGAATCATTGCGTAGGGCGTAACTCAGGACAGCTTACATAAGGCGCCTCTGATAGCCTATGTGTAACCGGACCCCACGCCTCTGGCATCCAATGTACAATTCATGTAAGATCTCGGAGCACAGCAACACAGCCAGACGTAATTAGCTGTGAATCGATTTTGATGATGGAGGAAAGCCGGAGTAGGCAAACAAAGGTTGTGGTCCACCGTAACTCAGCCCATATACAATCGAAGAGGAGGGAGGCAAGGTTTATGACTAATTCCCCAGCATGACTCCCTAGAGTGTACAGTACGGGGTGTTCCCAGATAATCATCCACCCAGGTATTTGGTGATCAAACGGGAACCAGTGTGTTCCTCTGTACAAGTCGTACACTCGCTTCCCTTGTTTCTTCGTCTTGTTACACTGACAATATGAAGGACTAGCTTTCTAATTTCGCTGTCTCTTTTTCCCCACAGCTAAATTTGATAGTGTGTGAGGGACAGAAAGCCTATTTATCATGTCGAAGCATTTTCGATCAAATCAAAATTGTGGAAACCATGTACGGTCGTAAAAGTCCATCGATCTGTGTTCCTCCAATCGCTTCCTCTAACGCAATGTGTCAAGAAGAAGCAACACAAATCAACCACCAGATTAAGGATTTGTGCGAAGGAGAAACTGACTGCGAAATTGCTGCTAATAACAACTTTTTGGCTAAGGCTGGAACCACAATATGCCCTGATGTTTACAAATACTTGGACGTGAAGTACAGGTAACCAAAGTCAAGGTTAGATTTTAAAAAAAATCCGCGAAGTAAATGGAATTAAAACTAACCCACTCACACTCCATACGAATCACTGGTGCAGTTTCGGAGGTGAGAATAGAACATGTCACAGAGTCGTAACATTGGCTGTATTAGGGAGTTCAAATTTCTTTTACTCCGAAACCGCTTGTACCCAATTTATATACTTCGCCCTCATTGTGCGATGTGAACGAAACAGAATAATCGCGAAAGATTTGTGATAGTACATGTATATTTTTTGAGGTGACGTTTTCGATGACGCAATCGTCGTAGATCTATTTAAACTAAAGGACGTTGATGACGTTTCAGACTCATCAAACGCCTCAAAAAGGGGAAGGCACTTATGTTCGAGGGATAGCGTTTAAGGACGATCGCGCCAATTGTTTCTGCGCATCCTTACTGCGCACGTAAATGCACACGCCACGTCATACACGAGCGCGCACACTAAGTAATAAAATGAGAAATCATAGGGCAAAAGGCCATTGCTATAGCTTTGCCTGGATTTAACGGTCTTGGACGTTCGGTGACCCCTATTTTTCTTTCCAGAAACGGATTCTATTTACAATTATCTCCAGGTTGTCCAAAAATTAACAAAAAATCAATGTGGGAAGTTAAAAAAAAATTCAAGATTTCTGCTCACGGGACATCAAATCCTGCCATCTTGCGGCTGCAAGGCGCGTGAAACTGTGGTCGCTAAATGCGAACTTGATCTTTAAGGAACCTCACCAGTTGACTAAATTCACTTTATAAGTCCACTTAAACAATATTTGGCAGAGAAGATTTCACTTCAAAGATTTAATTGCAATATATTTGGGTTTACAGACACTGGCCTTATTCGCTAACGAAGCCCGATTTTGTCACATTTTGGGTGTTTTTCTGGGCATGTTCTCTCCAAAACGAAGTCGGTGCCCCCCATTTTTCTTTACATTTCTGACATAACTAACTCATCATCTTACAGTGGTAAAAGTTTCAGAAAAAAATCAATGTTGAAAAATTTTCGCGCGAACGTCCTTAAGGACGTTCGCGCCCAAAACGTTCCCACGTACAGATTTTTTTTATACTTGCCACGCAAAGGTAATGATCTACTTTTGCCAGAAAGGCAAAAAAATGGGGGGTCACCGTACTTGTTTTCGAGATCATGAGGTGCATTTTTAGAAGATTGCGTTACTTTAAGACGATCTTAGCTTACAACTGTCAGCAATAAAAAAGCTACATGAGTGAAATTTAGATCAGGTAAACGTACTCAGTTCAACATAACTAATATAACTAAATTAACCTTTGCAACTGATGTCTTTTTCTGAGGTGAAATAGACCTTGAAAAACGATACATATTAGTCTAAGAAAGAAAACTTCGGTCGCACGAGAGCATAAAAGGCCAAATATTTGTAACTTCTCACGTACAGATTTTTTTTGTTTTTTGTTAAAATGGACAAAATCAAGAAAGGAAGTGATCTACGGAAAGAAAAATGGGGGTCACCGAGCATTCAAGAGAGTAAAATCGCTGCGAAGTTCTCAAAGCGATTGTCTATTCGCACTGTCACGCCATTGCGTGACATTTCCGAGAAGACCTGGGTCCACAGCTATCCCATGATGCCACATACTTTCATTTTCCATTCTTGTGGAAAAATTTTTGCGCCTTTAGCATCGTGTTTACCTGTGGTCTACGATGCATGACGTGTGCGTGACATGTGCGAAAAGATGCGCAGTAGCAATGGGCGCAAACGTCCTTAAATGTACAATTTTCTAACAATGGAATATCAAATAACACCTAGACACACCTTGATTTCAGGTTTAGTTGGCCCAGCTCTAGTTTAGAACATCACTCTATTTCAGTTCGGGCGCAACCATGTGGTCAAACGACTCTTGATCATATCAACGGGAAATCGTTAAGCCGCTAGAGGTTAGCAAAGTCGTTTCATCACCCGATCGATTGGTGGTAAATTCTTTAGAGAGTTTAAGCACACCTGTGCCTGAATTACGGACGGTGAACGGAATTGGATCTATCACGATAAGAGCATCGTTTTAAAGCCCGTTTTAAAGGTCGCATTTTACATGTGCCAAATCTAATGCAAATGAGAAAAAACTATAGATTTTGCTCATTTGCATTAGATTCGGCACATGTAAAATGCGACGTTTAAAACGGGCCTAAAAGTAATGTTTAAAGTAATATTCTAAGCGTGGCCTATATATTGTTTTCACTCACGTGATCAGTAACCTTGTTTTCCCACCGAAACAAAAGGTAACGTTTGCATGATAATAGAGCTCAATTCCCGAAGGATTAGTTGGGTACAACAACATGACCGCCGTTCTATTGTTTAGGAACATCAACATGGCTGCCGTGAAGTCACGTGAAAACACTCTATTAAGAACCGTCCCGTCGGATTCTGATCTGAGAGGTTTAATTCCTCGATTAGTAGAAAAATGTCATGGCTTTAAATCGCTTAAAAGGCTTTAGGTATTTCCACGTATTCTATTAACTATCGTTTACTCCAACTACAAAGGAGATCTCTTGACTTAAATCAGCTAACTTTGTCAAGACTCGAGTGTAAACTCTGGTAATGGAGAGACGTTTTGTATCACAGGTGCATACCTCGCTCCGCCGATTTCAGTGAAGACAGCGCTTCAGAAACCTCAGAAAACAGCCAATCAGTGAGCGAAGTTATAGCAAGTAATGGAGGGGAAAGCCTGGGTTCTTCCTCATTTTACACCTCATCCTCTTCGTCATCATCCAAATCCGCTTCTGTACCGGAAATTACCGTCCAAGAATACACTCAGACCCAACCAGTTACGACTGCTACGTCACAAGCATCTGTCACTCCAATCAGCCACAAAGCAAACGGAGATGAAGTTACCGAGGAGTTTACCCGAACGGATAGTGCCCATGATACTGTAACAGAAACGTTTCCAAGTGGCCAAGCGTCATCCAAATCGACAGAAGTTAACGAGACGGTCAAAAAGTCAGAAACCCCTAAAGGGTCTGGAGAGGAGCAGAGTGAAGACGCCAGTGGTTCAGGGGAATGGGAAGGGATCAATCAACAACGAGACATTGTGTATGATATGGGCGAGAATTATCCTTAGCAAGGAGTCAGCTTCCACTGCTGCTCCCTCCGTCGTTAGCGTTTCACCTTCAAACTGAGCTTAGTAGGGGAATTTCCGAAAACAATGGTCGTTTTGTAATTTGCAGGCACACAACCAAGAAAAAGAGATCATCATTTTTTATAGTTTCACATCCGAATGCGACAACATATGAATCTGACTTTTAGATACTCTCTATTTAATACGTTAGTTTTGTCTTCAACTAATGATTCAGGTTATATTAAATTAATTAAGATAGAGTCTCTTTACTTTGAGAAACGGCTTACAGTTGAGATTAACGTTCTTTACGATGGCTACGAATCAAACTCCTGAAACGCCAAGTTCAGTCATCTCATGGCCCCAACCCCCTCTGAAGGATGGCCAGGCGAAAGACTCTCTCGACTGGCCACCCCTTAGAGGAAAGGGGGAGTTGGGGCGAGGAGACGGTTGACAGTTTAAAATTGCTAGGTTCAGCCTCGTTTTCATGACGAGTCCAACTGCTTCAGCCTCGTTTTCATGACGAGCCCAACTGCATGAGTTAGTTCTACCTTTAATTAAGTGAAAAGGAATTTCATCACCGAGGAAGACTTTGGACTCGTTTTGAAAAAGAAGTTAAGGTGATGTAAAAGGGTCAGCATGCACAAGACATCAAAGAGGTCAGGACCGGAGATCTCCTACACTGGATTTGTACAGCTACACAGAGATATTTTTGAAACGCGATGACGAGATGACGCCCTTACCAACAAAAAGACAGGCTGGAACATTCATCAAGTCACATAGGTAGCCAAATTGAATTGTCCTTCTTCATTGAACCTAACACGTCAACTGAAACCCATAGCAGAAATAAAGGATTAGAACTAGATTATTATCTTCGTCTTCTTCTGTGCTGATGACCGGCGTGACCATCACATCTCGACGCTAGAAAAATAAGATTTTGAACGTCATAGCCTCTCGCCATGCTAAATATCTTTCTCCCGGTTTTAAATAGGGAGGTTATGGGCGAGATGTTTTTGAGCCATGGATTCCATCCGGAAGTGAGCTGCTTTCCTTTTTAGCTTTTCTTGACAATGCAGCACCGTTGTATTACTAAGGGTGCGTTCGATTGACCCTATTCGGAATAAGAATACGTGGAGTGATAATTAAAAACGGTACGTTTGGCGTTTTGAAGCAACAAGGATAATAAAGATATGTTTAAAATAGCAATTTTAATTTGAATCTCCGTAAAAACGAAGGATTTCTAACTTCCAAAGACCGTATTCATAAATGGCGACTTAGCAATTATTCGTTTGTTTTTATGCTAACCATCCTCACTAGCCTCGTTAGCACGAACAAAATTCAAAATGATGATTAGCACAAAGACAAAATAATAATTTTTTGGCCGCGATTTATGAATATGGTCTCTTCCATGTATTCTTATTTGGGAATACGGTCAATCGAATGCACCCTAAGTATCTTTTCACTATTAGAAACCAATAGTTTAAGAATCTGCAAAAGTCCATTACCCAAGAGTAAGATTTACCCAAATTGTACTAGTCCCCATCAGCGTCAGAAAATTGTCTATTTTTAAACCAACTTTTGCGAGAATTTAAACAAAAGACCGAATCGGTCAATGTTTGTAAAAACGTAACCCTTCCTTGTAACTCAATGTTGTACCCATTTCAAACCCTTTGGAAATAAAACGTTTTGTTCCAGGTATTTCCATGCATTTAAATGTGAATGCCACATTATAATGCAAATGCAATACACAATGGTTGCGGTTCTCATTTGAGAGAAACATAGTGTAACACTGGTGTTGACACTACTCTGGTGTCTACTATCTGGTGTTTCAGTTGAATCCCTAGCTAATCCGAACACTGTACTATAGAATTCGATTTAAATTAACACTAGCGTTAACTTCCTAAATGCGACCGCAACTAATGAGTCTTAACCCCGGGCAGGAGCTCATCAAGAGGAGCCTCTATCTCCTCTAACTCCTTGAGTCAACCCTTTCCCGAATAAATTTATTTTTAGGAACAGGTTTTTCCCGCGAAAAGTATCATAATTCCCTTGACGCTGAGATAGCTCTGTTTTGATTGGCTTTTACAACAGTGAGCGTGCTGAATGTCCCAAGGGAGATTGGCTTTTACAACAGAGAGCGTGCTGAATCTCCTAAGGGAGGTGTTCTATAAATAAATCTACTCGGGAAAGGGTTGACTCCGAGGTCAAGTATGGGAGATAGAGGCTCCTCTTAATGAGCTCCTGCCCCGGGAGATCTGAATTTGGGTACAACATTAAGCTAAGTTAGCTGATTTGGTCTACTATTTTTTTTTACCGCAAAACTTGGTTTAAAAATAGACACTTTTCTGACGCTGATTGGGACAAACCTGACACCAGATTCTTACTCTTTGTGTCGGTTTATCCTCACAAAGGGGTTGGTGTTACCCAGGCATCACTAAGAATTTACTTGTAATAAAACCGGCTATTGCCAAAGCTTTACTTGCTGAATGATCATCTTGGCAATGTTCCGGACGGTTTTCTCTTGGAGCTAGATCTTTCATTCTTTCTAAATCTCATCACGCCGTGATTTGAAAGTTTTCAGACAGTAGGAGAAAAGGAGTTTCTCCTTTACTCCTACAAAATAATACTTTTAAGCCAAAGAAGAAAATAATGCTTGCAATCAGGTTTGATTGATTTTTATTTCATAAAAATGTATGAGAAAAAAATTGCTTCTTTCCTGGGAGCAGCTATCTTGAATAACGTGCCATTGTGGGCCGGTTATTCTGACACGAAGAGCTATTGTGCAATACGGGCAACTGTAACAAGTCACTTTTATTCAAGATAGAGTAAAAATATAAGCGATCATTAATTCATTTACTTGCAATACAAACGCCTTTTTAAAATTCCAATAAATTTGATTGTAAGTATTTTTTCCTGTAGTTAAAAGCTATTTTGTTTAGTTGGAGAGGAGGTTCTCTTTAATTAAGAGCTAAAATTTTGGCCGATTTTGTGCCAGTCCGTCTGCACTCGTGTAATCGGTTACTCACGTGACTGGCACAAAAGTACTTGCAACTTCTCAAGAAACTGATTTGGTGCTCCAGCATGGCGCATTTGGCATCGTTTTAGCTATCGATTTGGACACCATCGCCTCGACCATCCGAAGGTGGCGCGATGAACATGCATGAGAGCTGTCTTTGGCGGCAAGGTCGCCAGAAAAATGATGATCTGCGACGTCTCCGCCTGCGAAAATGCGTCGCGTTTCTTGCGATCACATTTCAAACCTCTCCTCCCGGCCCGCACAAATCCCACCAGCTGCGAGGCCTAACTTGACTTCGCAGAGCGTGAAGCGATTCACAGAGCACGAAGACGCGAAGATTGAATGCTCAATGAAGCGCTTGTCTAATGATGCTTTCAGTTTACAAAGGAACACCGCATTGTTTTATTTACGAGCCTAGGTAAGACTGCTGTTCGCGCAATCCGACCAGTCTTTTGTTGTTATGGTCACGGGTAGTAAAATTGCGTCACAACTATATTTAGAATTCTCCGCCATTACGAACTTTCTGACCTAGGAGCCATGTTGGAGACCACAATATAGGAGTTTTAATGAATGGTAATTAGCGATAATTCCTTATGTCATTCTGTTAATGCTGGATTTAAGAAATTAGTCTGACAATTTTTTCCCGCCATGCATTGATTGTCTCATTCGACGACAAGTGGCTTAAGTGTGAAACTCCATCAGACAATCTTTTGTCATTTCAAACCTGTTTAAAACGTAGATATTATTTGTGACGAATTTAATTCATTTTGTAGAGATATTTTAGGACCCTGCGGAGTCTGAAAGTTAAATAAAAATACTGGTAAGTGATATGTATTTTATTCCAATAGTTCTTAATTATTTTAATCCCTGAAATAAGATCACTGATACCCAACCGTAAACCCGTGATTTGCTAGATTGTTTGTTTTAAACCGAAACACGATAACCTCTACTTACTCTAATTACTTGTCGATTAAAACGATTTCTTCCTTTACCATATTAAACCGTTTTAATTTCTACATTTTAAGTCTTCTAATAACAACTTCAAACGCCCTTATTCGTGGTATGTTTAGATTTTTCTGTGCACCTCACGGTGAAAATGTTTCGCGGGTACCAGGGGTTTGGTCGAAGGAGTAAAGTGTTTGTGCCAATTAAATGTAAACAATGGCGTGGTGACCATGATCTGAAAATGTCTCTGAACTACAGGTACGGTGGACAGCTGTTATAAATGACATATACTCATGAAGTCAAGCGAGTGACGAGTGCAAATGACAAACAAACATAACGCGGAGTGTAAAGCTTGACTGTCCTCTTAAACACAGTTGTTACTACAGTAATTTTCGGCACTCTGTATTCAATATTCAAAATGCTTCCTTGTCCTTGAAGTCTTTCTAATTTTTAACTTTTCTAACTTTATTTACAAACAGTCATAATTATACAAACAAGACCATGATGGCCCGCAGTTAGCATTGCTATTCTAGGCGGGCCACTTACATTGCGACATTATAACTGGCTCTCACAAGTAAACAAAAGACACTTCAAAATTTACAAGAATTACGCAAACAAGAATTACACAAACAAACGCCTTGTACATAAGAGAAAATAATTTTTTTTACCCTAATCCTGGATTATGTTAATCGGCTTTTGAACAACCGGGCCCTGGCTTTAATTCTTAATATCTGCATCTTTAACACAGTCACCAACGGGCCTATCGTATGTTGACTTAAGCCAAATGACTGGTTTTACTGCGACACCATCAAGCAAAATTTTCGCACAAGCAACACACAAACTCTGTTGTGTCTTGTTCATTGGAACCTTTTATGAGAACAAAAGACTAATTTAACGACAAGTAATTCATGCACCTGTGAAGGTTGCTCGTACTTTTCCTCGCGTCGACAATGAAGACAGGTTTCTATCTCGCGAATGGTTTTGTTTTTAATATTTTTGCATGACAGTTACATCAAATTTATACAATTGGGCTTGTATAAAAATATATTTCTTACGGAAAGCAGCAAATAGAAAATTGCGCATGTATCTGTGATTTTGATCCAATTCCTGTATCAATCGAACGTTTCCAATTGCAATTTGTTATGCCTTTGTACCCATGTGTATAATACTTCGTTTGTGGCTTAAATTAAAAACTCTGTTTCGATCCTTTGCTGTTTGTTAATTATACCATTTCATTTACCCTGAGTCAAACCTGAGCTGAACCAAACCCAAGCCATTTACACTCCGGAAGGCCATGTTTGTGCAACCACAGCTATTTTTTAGCTGTTCTCGCCTTGAAAACGACGTGATATCACCAAACTTGGGGTTATGTGTAGGACGCGAGAACCCGACGATAAATTTCCAATTCTCCCTTCACTGAACCGCAACACTGTCCTCACCAATTTTGTTCCAAGAACGTTTTGCACACACCTTCCATGCCGAACGACTTCGGAATAATCGCGAAGTGATAGGAATAACGCGAATTTTTTGCATAACGTTCTCGTTGCCGTCGTCGGCGTCCTTGATTAAGCTCCCTGATTGATCTCGGAATTTCAGGTCTTCAATGAGTATTTTACATTTGACTGGAATATTTTGCCACCATTGTGACATCCGTTCCTGCTGAGTTCAGTTGAGATTTTAGTCATGACGAAACTTCGGGAGGTCCAGTACGACATATTCATGTTTTCTCTTTCCAGGAAGTTTTGTTCCAGCGGAAGACCAGTATGTGGTTCCTGGGTTTTCTAGTTATTGGTTTATCCAGCGTGCAAAGTTCCTTCATTGGTGAGTTAAAACTGAAGTCTTGAATTAGAGCTTTGACCCAGATAAGGGTCTGGTTTGTGTTTCTCGAATGTTAAAGTGTCCCTGTGATAAAAAAAATAATAATAACTTCGTTTTTTGCTTCAGATTTTGAAAGTGTTTGCTTAACATCTGACTGGCAAAATTTGAGGTTTTATTTGTATCCAAAGGCCGTTTACTTTGAGTGTAAGTTTTGGAATTCACGGTCCGCCATTACTCACGTTCAAAACTGACTGATTGGACTCCAGGGAAGTGACGTCAAAGGCTGACTAGCTCAATATTCAGCCAGTGAATGCAGCTTATTAAATAAGTATGCAAAACTCGAGTATAAAAGTCTAAAAGCCCAAAACTCCCGTGCTGCATATTAATTCTGCGGCGTACACGGGCATTGCATTCTGAAACTAGCGAGCCTTTGACGTCATTTTCTCTTCGATCCAGCTCTCTTAGTAATGGCGGACCATTAAACACGAAAATTCCAGTTGAACTAAACAGGTGTCTTTTTAAAATCAAGGCTTAAAACTTCGATCGCTTAGTGTTTAGTTAACATAGTTTTGAAATCCAAAGAAAAATAAGAATTGATTTTTTTGGTCACAGGGCACTTTAAACCCTCGAAACTTTCCATGATTGTCGCTAAGTCCTCTTTATCTTCAAAAGGAAAAGGTTACAAGGCACGAGACGATTATTTTCTCTTTTGATTCTCTTGACACTAATGTCAGAGGATCGCATGCAGTTTTCATCTTTTCCAGGAGATCGTAACCTTCCGCTTAAAACGGCTATGCCACGCAGTTTTGTTCTTGCTGTAAACGGAAAAAATTCAATGGAAAATGATTTTGCGGTTTGCTCGGCTATGAAGAGATCATGAAGCTCATCTCTGTTGCTGTGTTATAATTGAAATGATATGCTGTCATAACATACGCTGTGATCATTAGTTCGAGCCACGTGCCTTAGAGCAGCTCAAAGCACGGAGCTAAAGTCAGCATTCGTTATTTACATTATCTGATTAGCTCAGGTTGACGTGCATTTCAACAGTCCAATGAATTGTGCTGACGAACCAAAGAGACTGATAAATGGTCCTTTGACAGGAAAAATTTGCAGAAAACTAACGCCTTCAATTGCATGTTTGAGGAACATAAAAAAAATCCTTTACGGTGCTTGGTTCTACGAAGGAACACGAACCGTCAGAGCAAAGCACAGTTAAGGATTTTTATTTGTTAATTACCTGATACAAATTTTGTTGTTCACAACAGGAAGTTGCCCTGGGAGATGTTCTCCACAATGTTATCCCACATGTAGCCCTTATTGCTGCTACATGCTCAGCAATCACCACTGCAGCAACAAATACTGCAACGTCGTCCACAGCAGCAGCAGCAGCAGTTGCAGCAACAGTTTTACTTTAGGCCGGCTCTCAGTCAGCTCCTTCGCCATCTCAGTACTCCAAATTTTCCAGCAGCTTTTCCCCCCCAGCCTTTGCTCTCGCTCCTGCACCCTCTGTAGCGCCTCTTCCACCACCTCCCCCTCCCCTCCCCCTCCCCCTCCGCCTCCCCCCGCCCCCTCCCTGTCCAGCAGACTGTCCAAAGGAGTGCTATCCTCGCTGTTCTATCGAATGTTGTGCTCCTAAACTCCACCAATGCCGTTATATTTAAAGAGGAACAGTCGTGGGCAGTTGCTTGTGAGGGGCACAACTGAAGATCAGATGCCCTAACAAGTAAGAGACCACGCAACTTAAAGGGAACTCCCCTTCAACAAACAAGTAACTTTAAATCACAAGAAATAACCGTTACAGTCAAGTTAGTCTAAAGTATTTTTAAAGAAAGTGTTTGTATCCGAAATAAAAAGTTTTAGAATCGCCTACTTTTGTTTTCAAATTTGCGGGCCCCGCGTCTTGAATAATTGTGACGTGTTTACGGTTGCCCTATTGTTATTAGTCAAAAGCTCTTTTGTGTCAAAACAATAGGGCAACCGTAAAAAGTTACAATTATTCAAGATGGCTGCGCCCTGCGAAATTTGAAAGTGAAAATAAGCGATTTAAAATTCACTTTTCTTGATGTAAACACTGTTTTTAAACAAGGTTCGAACAAATTTGTATGTAAACATAATTTCCTTCGGTTTAAACTTTTTTCCGTAAAGAGTGGTGGTTTCCCTTTAAACTTAGTCTTACGCGGCACAAGCAGTTCTTAAAATGCTCTCGTCTGCTCATGTTTGAAAATGGTCTCCGGAAATAACAAAAATTCTCTCACTTTTCTTTTAATTCTTATTGGTCAGTTGATGTGAAAGTGGATCGTGCGGTCACGGTAACAAGAGATAAAAATAACCTTCGCAGCCTAGGCGCGATCTAAAAAATAGATTGTCAAATATTATCATGGAGTACATATTCTCTTGTCTTATGTAGCTATGCTTAGCCAATCAGAAACCGTCCGAAAATCACATGACTTGATCACCCCTTTTTTCCTTCCTTTTTGTCTTAACATGAACTTGCCGCTTTTCGATTGGTTTCTTATCTGTGGCTGTTGTGATTGGCTGAGTGGAATAAGTGATGTCATTCAATTAAATTTTTTTAGTGCGGTTTTCAATTGAGTGTCGAAAGTAACAAGCGAATTGCTTTGGGTTATGATTACTTCACTCAGTGATTGGTTCAATGTCTCGCGCCACTTTTTCACCAATCAGAAGTGAAACCAAAGCCAATGATGGCTCGTGCGTGCACATTTTTCCCAGTGCTTGTGTCGGCTATGTGTAATTACTTCAAGTTTTGATTGGCTTACCGGATTGTCTCCGTTCTTTTTTTGATTGGCCAAAGTAATTACTTTGGTTTTGGTTTTACGACACTCGATTGAAATCGCTCTAGTTGATCCGTGAAATAATGTATAATTCTCTCGGTCTTTCCTAGGTATGATAGCATCGCCATTTACAGCACCTTCTATGGAAGATGACAACTCTACTTGCCAGCACAAAATTCTCCCCTCTAAGGGTCACTGCGTGCAGCAAGAGCAAAGGGTCAACACAAAATTGTACGACCTGTGTCAAGGGGAAAATAAGTGTACTGTCGCAACTACTAATTCTTTTCTTGGAGAGAAGAACTCCATTATTTGCCCTGATGTTTATAAATACGCGAGGATTATCTACCGCTGCATACAGCATCCAAAGATTGTGCCGGTGAGTAGGATAACTCCTGTTGATCGATAGTCAACTCTTTGGCAATAGATTCTGGACACTTCCTGTTAATTGCGATCTCCTTTCGGAAGAGCGGAGTAAAGTCTCTTTTGCTTTTGCCATCACCGCTCTATTAAATTTTTCCATCGACCACGTCTACAGAAGAATAGTTAATAAGATGATTTGCTTCCGATATTTGGTGTCAATTTAGCCTATGATTTTGCGTTTATCTGAGGTAACGTTGTATTTAGTTGTATGTAATAAGCATTCTCATTACTTCTAACATTTCGTTTATTGTCATTTAGACTGTAGTGTGACGAGGAGTCGCGCTAAATGTAATTTTAAATATATCATTTAAATACCTCAATTTTGCCTTGACTCATTCGCTTTGAATGAGGTGATCCGTTGGGATTGAAGCAACGACCTTCCGCTCTATAGTCCAATGCTCTACCGAATGTGCAAGTTGTCCCTGATGTTTAGACAGCATTAGCGCTGTAGTCATCGTCACTTTTGCTTAGCTCTTTATCAGTATTCCAAATCAAAAACTCATGTGAGTTACAAAGTATTAAAACTTGTTTTTGTTCCTTTTCAGGTTTCTTCTTTACCCTGTCACAAACCATACAAGTGGTTTTCGCCAAGAATGCGACATAA
This sequence comes from Montipora capricornis, assembly GCF_036669925.1. NCBI lineage: Eukaryota > Metazoa > Cnidaria > Anthozoa > Scleractinia > Acroporidae > Montipora > Montipora capricornis. The sequence goes on along the minus strand of NC_090885.1, from coordinate 15,181,518 downwards.
CCTGCTGTTCTCCTCCACACCCCCGCCTTCTCCGCCGCGTCCCATCATTCCACCGACGGGTCCAGGGGGCTTGTTCAGCAAAACATGCTCTCCCAACCTGTTCCAAGAGCCTGCTGCCGCTCCTCCCCCCTCCCTCCTCCCGCCTAAGACTGCAAACCATATTTATTACCCCATGCCCTCCTCCCGCGGCCCCAAGCAGTTACTTCAAGGTGTCCCCGGATCTTGTCCCGCCATTTGCGCACCTCTGTTGTATCCGTTCAATGCTGCATCACTCGTGAGCGTTGCGCCAACAGAATGCCATCAGACCACTGACACGTACTCGGCGCCTCAGGTTGCAGCTCAAGCGTCAATGAAGATTCCCAGGATTAATTACCCAATCTGCTCCAGAAAAATAACTACCATAATTATACTACAGGCAGAATGCCCAGTATGCGCGAGCACGAAATCACAATACCAGAATCCATACTCGAGATACTCAGATTTTATGGAAGGCCCTCCAATAGATATTGGTCGAAGTACCAAAATCTCAAAGGCTATCGTTATCAAGGATAGTTGTAGAAAACAATTACACTTGTAATTTTTGAAAGGAAAAGTTGAAGGTATACGAAAGGGCAGAACGTTGTTGTTGAATCTCAGTGGAATGGGACTGGATCTTTGCACCATTGTTGCAAACTTTCCTGTTGGTGTACTTTGGACCTTAGTACATGACAGAATTCTAACGAAAATCCACAGACGATTGGAGAATTATATTTTTAGTTTGTCTGTCTCTCTCCCACGTATTTTTTTGTGGCTTTTTACCTCAAGCTACACAAAACTGTAACTTTCAATTTTCTAATTGGTCCTGCCTGCCTAACCCAGAAAACGTTCAAGAACATTCAAATCTTTCGTCCGTCGGTGTCGCACCCTGTTGTTATCACAAACAATCAAAGTCATCTCTTATTGCCCACCGTTTTCTGTTTCCATTGGTATGAGCACGTCGAATACCAGAGCTTCTGCCTATCTGTGCGCATTTTTGAAAAAAAGACCCGACGCTTTTGCTGACCAGATTGGTTGAAACAGTGGAAGACGAAAAATTGGAGCACATGACACAGGCTAAATTTACCACAACGTTTTGTCCGACCGTTTTAAGAGCCAAAAGTAATAATATAATTATTAAAAGATTTGTAGAGACAAATCAGTTTCTGGAACCGAATAATAAACCAATACCACTACTTCAAGCAGAGATTTTCACAACTCGAAGTGTACATAACATTCACATCCTTGCATTTACTGTGTTTTCAAATCTTTATTGATCGCTGATCTATTTTGCTCTGTTATCTGAAATAGCATAAAACGAAAGTGAAATGAACTTGAGTTCTGCATAACTGAAAATTAAAGCACGCTCTTGGTACTATGCCCAACCGAAGCCAATGAACTCGTTGCGTTAAGCCGAAAGTTCCCACGGAATTCTCCGTTCGAACCACCAATGAAAACCAACCTGAATTCTCAACGTGGTCTGCCATGGACATCCAACATACACCCTCAACACCACTTGTACCATATTGGACCTCCGATTAAAAGCAAACTCGACTAAATTTAATACGGGGTCTGCCTGTGGCCATCCCCACCATAGCTATAATAATAGTTCGTTGTGCCATTAATTTAACCTTATTGATGGTGTACAGAAACCTATGCAGTAAATTTTTTCTTTTGGATTGCAATTCTATTATTATGCAAAACTTCTGGTTTTGGTACACAACATGACCGTCGTCATTCACGTGGATGCAAATCCAAGAATTGGAACTTTGCTGGCACGCGGCTCATAATATGAGTCTGTTACGAGCTGTCAACTAAATTTCTATTCAAAGCCTCCTCATCTCCATTTCCTTCTCTGTCATATAAAAAACTGTTATAATAGGACAAGTGAACTTTTGCGTTTACTCTTGTCAAGTAATCCCTGAGCGTACTGTGCTTTGAAACAAACTGAATAAATAGTTTTTTTTTGAAAAGGTTTTCCGATATGTTTCTGTTGCCTGGTAGCAGAATGTAGCTGGATGTAATCATCCAAATATTTTGAAAATGAGTCAGAATGACCTCTCTCCAACGCTTGTGGCGCGGTGTCCTTCAGGGTTAGTGCGTCTCGACTCCGGATCGAGTGGTCTCGGGTTCGGGGCCTGGCCATGGGCATTGTCGTTGTGTTGTTGGGCAAGACACTTTACTCCC
>NC_090885.1:15149757-15174816 GCF_036669925.1 Montipora capricornis | reverse complement strand
AAACTCGACTCTTTAGGCAACGAGAAAAACCTGATGTAATCCACTGGCTTAGGTTACAGATTATCCGATTAGAAAACTCAGATAATTGCTGAGGTTGCGCTACACTCTGATACGAAACAGACTCGGTGCTTTTTAAATGTAAATTGGTGGAAAATCAACAAGGATTTTCATAGGAACCTGGGCTGGGCTTGCTGTTACATGGTAAGAAATAACTTGTAAAATAAAATATTTTGACAATGAGAGGTGAAAACCGAAAATAGCACAGACAAAATGAGAGTCTTGTAGATAGATCTTCTTTCGAACTAGTTCCTTGCTAACAATTATCACTTAGCTTAGTTGAATGCACCGCGCCAATTTTTTAATGTAGTAAGGGCAATACAGAAGTTTTAACCTGTTCTTACGCTTCTTGAACAGTTGTTTGGTCACGTCAAGGGTTAATTGTTGGTAGTTATCTGCTCGGACGCACAAGACGCAGAGGCGGACAGTCTGCCAGCTTCGCTACTCCAGACTGACAAAAATCATCTTAATTCACTTTGCAAAGTAAACCAAACTAGCCTTTGCCGGCGACACTTTTATATTAATCCCACCTGTAGAATTGCCAGCGAAGGAAGATTTCACTTGCCAAAACTGACGCTTTCGTTGCATTCGAAGTTTGACAGTTAAAAGCCAGAGGATACAAAACTTCTTGAAAATTAAATGGGTTCGTAGAAGTTTTTTTCTACAGATCGGCTTCACCACCACAACAGGTTGGCTCGTTAAGGGTTCAGCTCCTGCCGGACCAAGTCCTTAAATAACTGAGGAGAAAGTAATGCTTTGTGATCACATCTACAAGACTTTCAAGTCTTCTGTGATAAGACTAAGCAGGCTATAAGGCGTATGTGCTGTCCGACAACCCATGTTGGTGGCAACTTTGAAAACAATGAAGGGGTACATGAGTTTCTCTTAAAGGAACTTTGGTGGTGTATCGTTGCCGGAAGTGAAACACGAAACTGAAATTTTGCAAGGAAACAGCAGTAGGCAACCGAATGGAAAAAGCCTTTTCTATTTTCTTTTTTCTCACAGCTTCTTATCTTTGTCTCTTTTGCAATTTTTAAGAAATCCTCTCAGCTCCTAACCCGGGTTCATTTATGAGCGCTCAACCGCCAAGTGCCATGAAAGTGGTATGTAACAATTTTATTTTAATAATGTTTCATTATTAAGATATACAGGGGAAAGGAAAGGAAACACTACCGTGCATTTTACCTTTCGACACACCCATTCGAAAAATGGTTTTTGCCTGAGCGGGACTCGAACCCACACCTCCCTGATTACTAGTCGGGCATGCTAAGCCACTACACATCAAGGCTACCACGCTGGCAACGCAGCAGATTAATGAGATGACTTACCGGTAGCAGCGTGGGGATCCCTAGGGCCCAACTTTCCTTCACTTGAGTGTGTATCCTTGCCTCTAACCATCTGGAAATAATGTTTGCAACCAATGTATTCCCAATTTTTACAAAGATAGCATTTGTATCCGAAATAATGATTTTCAGACTTAATTTCCAGGGCGCCGCCTCCATGACGTGTTAGCGTGCCCTGTTGTTATAATGGCTGAGGCCCCACTAGCGCTTGACATCGTTGTTAATGTTTTTTACAACGTATTTTTCCCAGCTGCTGTTAACACCAGTGTTAACACTAGATCAAGTTGTGCTAGGTTAGTTACGTGACGTCGTTAACGCGACCTCTACGCTAGCATCGAACTGGGTTCTGCTAAACGGTTTGTCAATCTCAAATGTAGATTAATGCTCACCAGATAAGATCATATAAACCGTGCTTTCAGAGTTGAAAAACTTCGTTGAAAAATGTGCTTTGGTTTTGCTGCGTTGCGTTGGCAACAAATTCTTACAATGATCTTAGGAAAATGGCCGGTCCCATTTGAAACCGCTTGACAACATTGTAACACCGTTGTTAACAGCGACAGTGGACCTCAGCAAATTCAAAAGCTTTTTGTGTCAGAAAAATAAGGCAACTGTAACACGTCACAATCATTCAAGATAGCGGCTCCCTGGAAATCTGAGAGAAAGTAAGCGATTCTAAATTTACCTTTTCCTAATACATACGTCCTAAAAGCTTTTCCTCGATGCAAAAAAAAAAAAACGGTTCTGATGGACCATGGTAAAATCATGTTGCATTGGTACTGCGTAATGGAACTGAATCATTGCGTAGGGCGGTAACTCAGGACAGCTTACATAGGCGCCTCTGATATCCTATGTGTAGTCGGACCCCACGCCTCTGGCATCCGATGTACAATTCATGAAGATCTCGGAGCACAGCAACACAGCCAGACGTAATTAGTTGTGAATCGATTTTGATGATGGAGGAAACCGGAGTAGGCAAACAAAGGTTGTGGTCGACTGTAACTCAGCCCATATGCAATCGAAGAGGAGGGGGGCAAGGTTATGACTAATTCCCCAGCATGACTCCCTAGAGTGTACAGTACGGGGTGTTCCCAGATAACATCCATCCAGGTATTTGGTGATCAAACGGGAACCAGTGTGTTCCTCTGTACAAGTTGTACACTCGCTTCCCTTGTTTCTTCGTCTTGTTACATGACAATATGAAGGACTATAGTTCTAATTTCGTTGTCTCTTTTTCCCCACAGCTAAATTCGATAGTGTGTGAGGGACAGAAAGCCTATTTATCATGTCAAAGCATTTCGATCAAATCAAATTGTGGAAACCATGTACGGTCGTAAAAGTCCATCGATCTGTGTTCCTCCAATCGCTTCCTCTAACGCAATGTGTCAAGAAGAAGCAACACAAATCAACCACCAGATTAAGGATTTGTGCGAAGGAGAAACTGACTGCGAAATTGCTGCTAATAACAACTTTTTGGCTAAGGCTGGAACCACAATATGCCTGATGTTTACAAATACTTGGACGTGAAGTACAGGTAACCAAAGTCAAGGTTAGATTTTAAAAAAATCCGCGAAGCAAATGGAATTAAACTAACCCACTCACACTCCATACGAATCACTGGTGAAGTTTCGGAGGTGAGAATAGAACTTTATTTCTCTTAAATGTCACAGAGTCATAGCATTGGCTGTATTAGGGAGTTCAAGTTTTTTTACTCCGAAACCGCTTGTACCAATCTATATACTTCGCCCTCATTGTGCGATGTGAACGAAACAGAATAATCGCGAAAGATTTGTGATAGTACATGTATATTTTTTGAGGTGACGTTTTCGATGACGCAATCGTCGTAGATCTATTTAAACTAAAGGACGTTGATGACGTTTCAGACTCATCAAACGCCTCAAAAAGGGGAAGGCACTTATGTTCGAGGGATAGCGTTTAAGGACGATCGCGCCAATTGTTTCTGCGCATCCTTACTGCGCACGTAAATGCACACGCCACGTCATACACGAGCGCGCACACTAAGTAATAAAATGAGAAATCATAGGGCAAAAGGCCATTGCTATAGCTTTGCCTGGATTTAACGGTCTTGGACGTTCGGTGACCCCTATTTTTCTTTCCAGAAACGGTTCTATTTACAATATCTCCAGGTTGTCCAAAAATGAACAAAAAATCAATGTGGGAAGTTAAAAAAATTCAAGATTTCTGCTCACGGGACATCAAATCCTGCCATCTTGCGGCTGCAAGGCGCGTGAAACTGTGGTCGCTAAATGCGAACTTGATCTTTAAGGAACCTCACCAGTGACTAAATTCACTTTATAAGTCCACTTAAACAATATTTGGCAGAGAAGATTTCACTTCAAAGATTTAATTGCAATATATTTGGGTTTACAGACACTGGCCTTATTCGCTAACGAAGCCCGATTTTGTCACATTTTGGGTGTTTTTCTGGGCATGTTCTCTCCAAAACGAAGTCGGTGACCCCCATTTTTTTTACATTTCGACATAACTAACTCATCATCTTACAGTGGTAAAAGTTTCAGAAAAAAATCAATGTTGAAAAATTTTCGCGCGAACGTCCTTAAGGACGTTCGCGCCCAAACGTTCCCACGTACAGATTTTTTTTAAACTTGCCACGCAAAGGTAATGATCTACTTTTGCCAAAAGGCAAAAAAAATGGGGGGTCACCGTGCTCGTTTTCGAGATCATGAGGTACATTTTTAGAAGATTGCGTTACTTTAAGACGATCTTAGCTTACAACTGTCAGCAATGAAAAAGCTACATGAGTGAATTTAGATCAGGTAAACGTACTCAGTTCAACATAACTAATATAACTAAATTAACCTTTGCAACTGATGTCTTTTTCTGAGGTGAAATAGACCTTGAAAAACGATACATATTAGTCTAAGAAAGAAAACTTCGGTCGCACGAGAGCATAAAAGGCCAAATATTTGTAACTTCTCACGTACAGATTTTTTTTGTTTTTTGTTAAAATGGACAAAATCAAGAAAGGAAGGATCTACGGAAAGAAAAATGGGGGTCGCCGAGCATTCAAGAGAGTAAAATCGCTGCGAAGTTCTCAAAGCGATTGTCTATTCGCACTGTCACGCCATTGCGTGACATTTCCGAGAAGACCTGGGTCCACAGCTATCCCATGATGCCACATACTTTAATGTTCCATTCTTGTGGAAAAATTTTTGCGCCTTTAGCATCGTGTTTACCTGTGGTCTACGATGCATGACGTGTGCGTGACATGTGCGAAAAGATGCGCAGTAGCAATGGGCGCGAACGTCCTTAAATGTACAATTTTCTAACAATGGAATATCAAATAACACCTAGACACACCTTGATTTCAGGTTTAGTTGGCCCAGCTCTAGTTTAGAACATCATATTTCAGTTCGGGCGCAATCATGTGGTCAAACGACTCTTGATCATATCAACGGGAAATCGCTAAGCCGCTAAAGGTTGGCACAGTCGTTTCATCGATTGGTAGTAAATTCTTTAGAGAGTTAAGCAACCTGTGCCTGAATTACGGACGGTGAACGGAATTGGATCCATCACGATAAGAGCATCGTTTTAAAGCCCGTTTTAAACGTCGCATTTTACATGTGCCGAATCTAATGCAATGAGAAAAAACTATTGTTTCCGCTCATTTGCATTAGATTTGGCACATGTAAAAGGCGACGTGTTAAAAAGGGGCCTAAGTAATGTTTAAAGTAATATTCTAAGCGTGCCTATATATTGTTTTCACTCATGTGATCAGTAACCTCGTTTTCCCACCGAAACAAAAGAAAACGTTTGCATGACAATAGAGCTCAATTCCCGGAGATTAGTTGGGTACACCAACATGGCCGCCGTTCTATTGTTTAGGTAAACCAACATGGCCGCCGTGACGTCGGGTGAAAACACTCTATTAAGAACCGCCCCGTCGGATTCTGATCTGAAAAGTTTAATTTCTCGATTTAGTAGAAAAATGTCATGTCTTTAAATCGCTTAAAAGGCTTTGGGAATTTTCACGTATTCTATTAACTATCGTCTTACTACTCCAACGACGAAGTAGATCTCTTGACTTAAATCAGCTAAATCATTTTGTCAAGACTCGAGTGTCAACTCTGGTAATGGAGAGACGTTTTGTATCACAGGTGCATACCTCGCTCCGCCGAGTTCAGTGAAGACAGCGCTTCAGAACCATCAGAAAAACAGCAAATCAGTGAGCGAAGTTATAGCAAGTAATGGAGGGAAAAGCCTGGGTTCTTCCTCATTTTACACCTCATCCTCTTCGATCCATCAGTCAAATCCGCTTCTGTACCGGAAATTACCGTCCAAGAATACACTCAGCCCAACCAGTTTACGACTGCTACACGTCCCAGGCATCTGTCACTCCACTCGACCACAAAGCAAACGGAGAATTAAAGTTACCGAGGCGATTTATTACCCTAACGGATAGTGCCCATGATACTGGAAAACAGAAAACGTATCCACATGGCCAAGCGTCATCCAAATCGACAATAAGTTAACGATACGGTCAAAAATTCAGAAAACCCCTAAAGGGTCTGGAGAGGAGCAGAGTGAAGACGCAAGTGGTTCAAGGGGAATTGGACGGGATCAATCAACCAATCGAGACATTGTGTATGCTAAGGGCGAGTATCATCGTTAGCAGAGTGAGTTTCAGCTTCCACTGCTGCTCCCTCCGTCTTTAGCGTTTCACACCTTTCAAGTGCTGAGCTTAGTAGGGGAATTTCCAGAAAACAATGTCCGTTTTGTAATTTGCAGGCACACCAACCAAGAAAAAGAGATCATCATGTTTTAATATTTTCACATCCGAATGCGATACAACATCTGAATCTGACTTTTGGAATACTCTCCTCTTTAATACGTTTAGTTTTTGTCTTCAACTAATGATTCAGGTTAATATTAAATTAATTAAGATAGAGTCTCTTTACTTTACAGAAACGGCTTACAGTTGAGATTAACGTTCTTTACGATGGCTACTAATCAAACTCCTTAAACGCCAAGTTCCGTCATCTCATGGCCCCAACCCCCTCTGAAGGCTGGCCAGGCTAAAGACTCTCTCGACTGGCCCACCCCTTAGAGGAAAGGGGGAGTTGGGTCGAGGAGAGGGGGGGTTGACAAGTGTTAAAATTGCTATTTTCATCCTCGTTTTCATGACGAGTCCAACTCTTCTTCAGCCTCGTTTTCATGACGAAGTCCCACTGCAATGAGTTAGTTCTACCTTTAATTAAGTGAAAAGGATATTTCATCACCGAGGGAAACTTTGGACTCGTTTTTGAAAAAGAAGTTAGAGGTGATGTAAAAGGGTCAGCATGCACAAGACATCAAAGAGGTCAGGAGCGGAGATCTCCCACACTGGATTGTTACAGCTACACAGAGATATTTTTGAAACGCGATGACGACTGACGCCCTTACCAACAAAAAGACAGGCTTGGAACATTCATCACGTCACATAGGTAGCCAAATGGAATTGTCCTTCTTCATTCTAACCTAAAACGTCAACTGAAACCCATAGCAGAAATAAAGGATTAGAACCAGACCTTATTATCTTTCGTCTTCTTCTGTGCTGATGACCGGCGTGACCATCACATCTGCGACGCTAGAAAAATAAGATTTTTGAACGTCATATCCGCTCGCCATGCTAAATATCTTCTCTCCCGGTTTTAAATAGGGAGGTTATGGGCGAGATGTTTTTGAGCCATGGATTCCATCCGGAAGTGAGCTGCTTTCCTTTTTAGCTTTTCTTGACAATGCAGCACCGTTGTATTACTAAGGGCTGCCATTTCGATTACCCTAGTCGGAATAAGAATACGTGGAGTGATAATTAAAAAACGGTAACGTTTGGCGTGTTTGAGTAAAAAAAAAAAAAGAAACAAGGATCATAAAGATAAGGTTAAAGTAGCAATTTTTAAGTTTGAATCTCCGTAAAAACTAATGATTGCTAACTTCCAAAGACCGGATTCATAAATGGCGACTTAGCAATTATTCGTTTGGTTTTAGGCTAACCATCCTCACTCGCCTCGTTAGCACACGAACAAAATTCAAAATGATGATTAGCAAAACAAAGACAAACAATAATTTTTTGGCCGTCGCGATTTATGAATATGTCCTCTTCCATGTATTCTTATTTGGGAATACGGTCAATCGAACGCACCCTAAGTATCTTTTCACTATTAGAAACCAATAGTTTAAGAATCTGCCAGACTCCATTTCCGAAGAGTAAGATTTACCCAAATTGTACTAGTCCCCATCAGCGTCAGAATTGTCTATTTTCAAACAAACTTTTGCGAGAATTTAAACAAAAGACCAAATCGGTCAACGTTTGTAAAAACGTAACCCCGTTCCTTGTAACTCAATGTTGTACCCAATTTCAAACCCTTGGGAATAAAACGTTTTGTTCCAGGTATTTAAATGTGAATGCCACATTATAATGCAAATGCAATACACAATGAGTGCGGTCACATTTGAGAGAAACATACTGTAACACTGGTGTGGACACTACTCTGGTGTCGTATGCTATCTGGTGTTTCAGTTGAATCCCTAGCTAATCCGAACACTGAACTATAGAATTCGGTTTAAATTAACTCTAGTGTTAACTCCCTAAATGCGACCGCAACCAATGAGTCTTAACCCGGGCAGGAGCGCATCAAGAGGAGCCTCTATCTCCTCTAACTCCTTGAGTCAACCCTTTCCCGAGTAATTTATTTTTAGGAACAGGTTTTTCCCGCGAAAAGTATCATAATTCCATTGACGCTGAGATAGCTCTGTTTTGATTGGCTTTTACAACAGTGAGCGTGCTGAATGTCCCAAGGGAGATTGGCTTTCACAACAGAGAGCGTGCTGAATCTCCTAAGGGAGGTGTTCTATAAATAAATCTACTCGGGAAAGGGTTTGACTCCGAGGCCAAGTATGGGAGATAGAGGCTCCTCTTAATGAGCTCCTGCCCCGGGAGATCTGAATTTGGGTACAACATTAAGCTAAGTTAGCTGATTTGGTCTACTATTTTTTTTTACCGCAAAACTTGGTTTAAAAATAGACACTTTTCTGACGCTGATTGGGACAAACCTGACACCAGATTCTTACTCTTTGTGTCGGTTTAGCCTCACAAAGGGGTTGGTGTTACCCAGGCATCACTAAGAATTTACTTGTAATAAAACCGGCTATTGCCAAAGCTTTACTTGCTGAATGATCATCTTGGCAATGTTCCGGACGGTTTTCTCTTGGAGCTAGATCTTTCATTCTTTCTAAATCTCATCACGCCGTGATTTGAAAGTTTTCAGACAGTAGGAGAAAAGGAGTTTCTCCTTTACTCCTACAAAATAATACTTTTAAGCCAAAGAAAATAATGCTTGCAATCAGGTTTGATTAATTTTATTTCATAAAAATGTATGAGAAAAAAATTGCTTCTTTCCTGGGAGCAGTGATCTTGAATAACGTGCCATTGTGGGCCGGTTATTCTGAAACGAAGAGCTATTGTGCAAGACGGGCAACTGTACAAGTCACTTTTATTCAAGATAGAGTAAAAATATAAGCGATTCTTTAATCCATTTACTTGCAATACAAACGCCTTTTAAAATTCCAATAAATTTGATTGTAAGTATTTTTTCTGTGGTTAAAAGCTAGTTTGTTTAGTTGGAGAGGAGGTTCTCTTTAATTAAGAGCTAAAATTTCGGCCGATTTTGTGCCAGTCGGTCTGCACTCGTGTAATCGGTTACTCACGTGACTGGCACAAAAGTACTTGCAACTTCTCAAGAAACTGATTTGGTGCTCCAGCATGGCTCATTTGGCATCGTTTTAGCTATCGATTTGGACACCATCGCCTCGACCATCCGAAGGTGGCGCGATGAACATGCATGAGAGCTGTCTTTGGCGGCAAGGTCGCCAGAAAAATGATGATCTGCGACGTCTCCGCCTGCGAAAATGCGTCGCGTTTCTTGCGATCACATTTCAAACCTCTCCTCTGGGCCCGCACAAATCCCACCAGCTGTGAGGCTAACTTGACTTCGCAGAGCGTGAAGCGATTCACAGAGCACGAAGACGCGAAGATTGAATGCTCAATGAAGCGCTTGTCTAATGATGCTTTCAGTTTACAAAGGAACACCGCATTGTTTTATTTACGAGCCTAGGTAAGACTGCTGTTCGCGCAATCCGACCCAGTCTTTTGTTGTTAATGGTCACGGGTAGTAAAATTGCGTCACAACTATATTTAGAATTCTCCGCCATTACGAACTTTCTGACCTAGGAGCCATGTTGGAGACCACAATATAGGAGTTTTAATGAATGGTAATTAGCGATAATTCCTTATGTCATTCTGTTAATGCGGATTTAAGAAATTAGTCTGACAATTTTTTCCCGCCATGCATTGATTGTCTCATTCGACGACAAGTGGCTTAAGTGTGAAAACTCCATCAGACAATCTTTTGTCATTTCAAACTGTTTAAAACGTAGATATTATTTGTGACGAATTTAATTCATTTTGTAGAGATATTTTTAGGACCCTGCGGAGTCTGAAAGTTAAATAAAAATACTGGTAAGTGATATGTATTTATTCCAATAGTTCTTAATTATTTTAATCCCTGAAATAAGATCACTGATACCCACCCGTAAACCCGTGATTGCTAGATTGTTTGTTTTAAACCGAAACACGATAACCTCTACTTACTCTAATTACTTGTCGATTAAAACGATTTCTTCCTTTACCATATTAAACCGTTTTAATTTCTACATTTTAAGTCTTCTAATAACAACTTCAAACGCCCTTATTCGTGGTATGTTTAGATTTTTCTGTGCACCTCACGGTGAAAATGTTTCGCGGGTACCAGGGGTTTGGTCGAAGGAGTAAAGTGTTTGTGCCAATTAAATGTAAACAATGGCGTGGTGACCATGATCTGAAAATGTCTCTGAACTACAGGCAGTACAGGTACGGTGGACAGCTGTTATAAATGACATATACTCATGAAGTTCAAGCGAGTGACGAGTGCAAATGACAAACAAACATAACGCGGAGTGTAAAGCTTGACTGTCCTCTTAAACACAGTTGTTACTACAGTAATTTTCGGCACTCTGTATTCAATATTCAAATGCTTCCTTGTCCTTGAAGTCTTTCTAATTTTTAACTTTTCTAACTTTATTTACAAACAGTCATAATTATACAAACACGACCGTGGTGGCCCGCAGTTAGCTTTGCTGTTCTAGGCGGGCCACTTACACCGCGACATTATCACTGGCTCTCACAAGTAAACAAAAAGACACTTTAAATTTACAAGAATTACGCAAACAAGAATACACAAACAAACGCCTTGTACATAAGAGAAAATAATTTTTTTTACCCTAATCCTGGATTATGTTAATCGGCTTTTGAACAACCGGGCCTGGCTTTAATTCTTAATATCTGCATCTTTAACACAGTCACCAACGGGCCTATCGTATGTTGACTTAAGCCAAATGACTGGTTTTACTGCGACACCATCAAGCAAAATTTTCGCACAAGCAACACACAAACGCTGTTGTGTCTTGTTCATTGGAACCTTTTATGAGAACAAAAGACTAATTTAACGACAAGTAATTCATGCACCTGTGAAGGTTGCTCGTACTTTTCCTCGCGTCGACAATGAAGACAGGTTTCTATCTCGCGAATGGTTTTGTTTTTAATATTTTTGCATGACAGTTACATCAAATTTATACAATTGGGCTTGTATAAAAATATATTTCTTACGGAAAGCAGCAAATAGAAAATTGCGCATGTATCTGTGATTTTGATCCAATTCCTGTATCAATCGAACGTTTCCAATTGCAATTTGTTATGCCTTTGTACCCATGTGTATAATACTTCGTTTGTGGCTTAAATTAAAAACTCTGTTCGATCCTTTGCTGTTTGTTAATTATACCATTTCATTTACCCTGAGTCAAACCTGAGCTGAACCAAACCCAAGCCATTTACACTCCGGAAGGCCATGTTTGTGCAACCACAGCTATTTTTTAGCTGTTCTCGCCTTGAAAACGACGTGATATCACCAAACTTGGGGTTATGTGTAGGACGCGAGAACCCGACGATAAATTTCCAATTCTCCCTTCACTGAACCGCAACACTGTCCTCACCAATTTTGTTCCAAGAACGTTTTGCACACACCTTCCATGCCGAACGACTTCGGGATAATCGCGAAGTGATAGGAATAACGCGAATTTTTTGCATAACGTTCTCGTTGCCGTCGTCGGCGTCCTTGATTAAGCTCCCTGATTGATCTCGGAATTTCAGGTCTTCAATGAGTATTTTACATTTGACTGGAATATTTTGCCACCATTGTGACATCCGTTCCTGCTGAGTTCAGTTGAGATTTTAGTCATGACGAAACTTCGGGAGGTCCAGTACGACATATTCATGTTTTCTCTTTCCAGGAAGTTTTGTTCCAGCGGAAGACCAGTATGTGGTTCCTGGGTTTTCTAGTTATTGGTTTATCCAGCGTGCAAAGTTCCTTCATTGGTGAGTTAAAACTGAAGTCTTGAATTAGAGCTTTGACCCAGATAAGGGTCTGGTTTGTGTTTCTCGAATGTTAAAGTGTCCCTGTGATAAAAAAAATAATAATAATAACTTCGTTTTTTGCTTCAGATTTTGAAAGTGTTTGCTTAACATCTGACTGGCAAAATTTGAGGTTTTATTTGTATCCAAAGGCCGTTTACTTTGAGTGTAAGTTTTGGAATTCACGGTCCGCCATTACTCACGTTCAAAACTGACTGATTGGACTCCAGGGAAGTGACGTCAAAGGCTGACTAGCTCAAAATTCAGCCAGTGAATGCAGCTTATTAAATAAGTATGCAAAACTCGAGTATAAAAGTCTAAAAGCCCAAAACTCCCGTGCTGCATATTAATTCTGCGGCGTACACGGGCATTGCATTCTGAAACTAGCGAGCCTTTGACGTCATTTTCTCTTCGATCCAGCTCTCTTAGTAATGGCGGACCATTAAACACGAAAATTCCAGTTGAACTAAACAGGTGTCTTTTTAAAATCAAGGCTTAAAACTTCGATCGCTTAGTGTTTAGTTAACATAGTTTTGAAATCCAAAGAAAAATAAGAATTGATTTTTTTGGTCACAGGGCACTTTAAACCCTCGAAACTTTCCATGATTGTCGCTAAGTCCTCTTTATCTTCAAAAGGAAAAGGTTACAAGGCACGAGACGATTATTTTCTCTTTTGATTCTCTTGACACTAATGTCAGAGGATCGCATGCAGTTTTCATCTTTTCCAGGAGATCGTAACCTTCCGCTTAAAACGGCTATGCCACGCAGTTTTGTTCTTGCTGTAAACGGAAAAAATTCAATGGAAAATGATTTTGCGGTTTGCTCGGCTATGAAGAGATCATGAAGCTCATCTCTGTTGCTGAGTATAATTGAAATGATATGCTGTCATAACATACGCTGTGATCATTAGTTCGAGCCACGTGCCTTAGAGCAGCTCAAAGCACGGAGCTAAAGTCAGCATTCGTTATTTACATTATCTGATTAGCTCAGGTTGACGTGCATTTCAACAGTCCAATGAATTGTGCTGACGAAACCAAGAGACTGATAAATGGTCCTTTGACAGGAAAAATTTGCAGAAAACTAACGCCTTCAATTGCATGTTTGAGGAAACATAAAAAAAATCCTTTACGGTGCTTGGTTCTACGAAGGAACACGAACCGTCAGAGCAAAGCACAGTGAAGGATTTTTATTTGTTAATTACCTGATACAAATTTTGTTGTTTACAACAGGAAGTTGCCCTGGGGGATGTTCTCCACAATGTTATCCCACATGTAGCCCTTATTGCTGCTACATGACTCAGCAATCACCACTGCAGCAACAAATACTGCAACGTCGTCCACAGCAGCAGCAGCAGCAGCAGCAGCAGCAGCAGTTGCAGCAACAGTTTTACTTTAGGCCGGCTGTTCAGTCAGCTCCTTCGCCATCTCAGTACCTCCAAAATTTTCCAGCAGCTTTTCCCGCCCCAGCCTTTGCTCTCGCTCCTGCACCCTCTGTAGCGCCTCTTCCACCACCTCCGCCTCCCCCTCCCCCTCCCCCTCCGCCTCCCCCACCCCCTCCCTGTCCAGCAGACTGTCCAAAGGAGTGCTATCCTCGCTGTTCTATCGAATGTTGTGCTCCTAAACCTCCACCAATGCCGTTATATTTAAAGAGGAAACAGTCGGTGGCAGTTGCTTGTGAGGGGCACAAACTGAAGATCAGATGCCCTAACAAGTAAGAGACCACGCAACTTTAAAAGGAACCTCCACTTCAACAAACAAGTAACTTTAAATCACAAGAAATAACCGTTACAGTCAAGTTGGTCTAAACTGAAGTATTTCAAAGAAAGTGTTTGTATCCGAAATAAATACGAATTTAGGATCGCCTATTTTTGTTTTCAAATTTCGCGGGCGCCGCCATCTTGAATCATTATGACGTGTTACGGTTGCCCTATTGTTATTAGACAAAAGCTCCTTTTGTCAAAACAGTAGGGCAACCGTAACACGTCGCAATTATTAAAGATGGCTGCGCCCGTGAAATTTGAAAGTGAAAATAAGCGATTTTAAAATTCACTTTTCTTGATATAAACACTGTTTTAAAAACAAATTTCGATCACATTTGTTTGTAAGCATAATTTCCTTCGGTTTAAACTTATTTTGTAGGAAGAGTGGTGGTTCCCTTTAAACTTAGTCTTACGCGGCACAAGCAGTTCTTAAAATGCTCTCGTCTGCTCGTGTTTGCAAATGGGTCTCCGGAAATAACAAAAAATTCTCTCACTTTTCTTTTAATTCTTATTGGTCAGTTGATGTGAAAGTGGATTGTGCGGTCACGGTAACAACAGATAAAAATAACCTTCGCAGCCTGGGCGCGATCTAAAAATAGATTTCAAATAATTATCATGGAGTACATATTCTCTTGTCTTATGTAGCTATGCTTAGCCAATCAGAAACCGTCCGAAAATCACATGACTTGATCACCCGTTTTTCCTTCCTTTTTGTCTTAACATGAACTTGCCGCTATTCGATTGGTTTCTTATCTGTGGCTGTTGTGATTTGCTGAGGGAATAAGTTAATGTCATTCAATTGAATTTTTTTAGTGCGGTTTTCAATTGAGTGTCGAAAGTAACAAGCGAATTGCTTTGGTTTATGATTATTTCACTCAGTGATTGGTTCAATGTCTCGCGCCACTTTTTCAACCAATCAGAAGTGAAACCAAAGCTTACCGGATTGTCTCCGTTCTTTTTGATTGGCCAAAGTAATTACTTTGGTTTTGGTTTTACGACACTCGATTGAAACTCGCTCTAGTTGATCCGTGAAATAACGTAACGGTATAATTTCTCTCGGTCTTTCCTAGGTATGATCGCATCGCCATTTACAGCACCTTCTACGGAAGAGATGACAACTCTACTTGCCAGCACAAAATTCTCCCCTCTAAGGGTCACTGCGTGCAGCAAGAGCAAAGGGTCAACACAAAGTTGTACGACCTGTGTCAAGGGGAAAATAAGTGTACTGTCGCAACTACTAATTCTTTTCTTGGAGAGAAGAACTCCATTATTTGCCCTGATGTTTATAAATACGCGAGGATTATCTACCGCTGCATACAGCATCCAAAGATTGTGCCGGTGATTAGGATAACTCCTGTTGATCGATAGTCAACTAAGTTGCAATAGATTTCTGGACACTTCCTGTTAATTGCGATCTCCTTTCGTTAGAGCCGGAGTAACGTCTCTTTTGCTTTTGCAATCACCGTTCTATTAAATTTTTCCATCGACCACGTCTACAGAAGAATAGTTAATAAGATGATTTGCTTCCGATATTTTGGTGTCAATTTAGCCTATGATTTTGCGTTTATCTGAGGTAACGTTGTATTTAGTTGTATGTAATAAGCGTTCTTATTGCTTCTAACATTTCGTTTATTGTCATTTAGACTGTAGTGTGACGAGGAGTCGCGCTAAATGTAATTAATCATTTAAATATACCTCGATTTTGCCTTGACTCATTTGCTTTGAATGAGGTGATCCGGTTGGGGATTGAAGCAACGACCTTCCGCTCGACAGTCCGATGCTCAACCAAATGTGCAAGTTGCCCCTGATGTTTAGACAGCATTAGCGCTGTAGTCATCGTCACTTTTGCTTAGCTCTTTATCAGTATTCCTAAATCAAAACTCATGTGAGTTACAAAGTATTAAAACTTGTGTTTGTTCCTTTTCAGGTTTGTTCTTTACCCTGTCACAAACCATACAAGTGTTTTCCAAGATGTGACATAGCCTGCTGTTCTCCTCCACCCCCGCCTTCTCCGCCGCGTCCCATCATTCCACCGACATGTCCAGGGGCTTGTCCAGCAAAATGCTTCCCAACCTGTTCCCAAGCCTGCTGCGCTCCTCCTCCTCTCTCTCCCCCTAAGACTGCACCATATTATTACCCCATGCCCCCCGCGGCCCAAGCAGTTACTTCAAGGTGTCCTGGATCTTGTCCCGCCATTTGCGCACCTCTGTGTTCCGTTCGATGCTGCATCGCTCGGAGTGTTGCGCAACAGAATGCTATCAGACCACTGACGTACTCGGCGCCTCAGCTTGCAGCTCAAGCGTCAATGAGATATCCTAATTATTACCCATCTGCCCAGAAAAATAACTACAATAATTACTACAGGCAGAATGCCCAGTATGCGCGAGCACGATCACAATACCAGAATCCATACGCAAGATATCAGATTTATGGAAGGCCCTCCAATAGATATTGGTCGAATTACCAAAATCTCAAAGGCTATCGTTATCAAGGATAGTGTAGAACAATTACACTTGTAAGTTTTTGAAAGGAAAAGGTGAAGGTATCCGAGGGCAGAAACGTTGTTGTGATCTCAGTGGATGGGACTGGATCTTTGCACCATTTTGCAAACTTTCCTGTTGGTGTACTTTGGACCTCAGTACATGACAGAATTCTAACGAAAATCCACAGACGATTGGAGAATATATTTTTAGTTTGTGTCTCTCTCAACGATATTTTGTGGCTTTTACTTAAGCTGCAAAACTTAACTTCAATTTTCTAATTGCCTGCCTGCCTAACCAGAAAACATCGCAAGACATTCAAATCTTTCGTCGTCGTGCGCACCTGTGTTGTCACACAATCAAAGTCATCTCTTATGCCTACCGTTTCGTTCCATTGGATGAGCACTCGATACCACAGCTCTCCTATTTTGCGCATGTTTGAAAAAAAGACCCGACGCTTTGCTGACCAGATTGGTTGAACAGGTGGAAGACGAAAAATGGAGATGACACAGGCTAAATTTACCACAACGTTTTGCCACGTTTTAAGAGCCAAAAGTAATAATATAATTATTAAAAGATTTGTACTAGACAAATCAGTTTCTGTAACCGAATAAATAAAGCCAATACCCTACTCCAAAAGAGAATTTTACAACTCAAGTGTACATAATATTCACATCCATATTTACAGTGTTTCAATTCTTTAATTTATCGCTGATCTATTTGATCTTCAGTCTGAAATAAAAATAAAACGAAAGTGAAATAAAATGGAGGTTCTGTACGAAAATTAAAGCAAGCTCTTGGCTATATGCACAATCGAAGCCAATGAAATCGTGCGATTAAGCCAGAAAGTCCCAGGGAATTCCCCGTTCTAACACCAATGAAAACCAACCTGAATTCTCAGCGTGGTCTGCCATGGACATCCAACATAAAACCCCTCAAACCACTTGTACGTGGCGATTACCATATGGGACCCCGATTAAAAGAAAACTCGACTAAATTTTAAACGTGGTCTGCCTGTGGCCATCCCACATAGCTATAATAATAGTTCGTTGTGCCATTAATTTAACCTTATTGATGGTGTACAGAACAATGCAGTAAAATTCTTTTTTGGAATTGCATTCTATTATTATGCAAAACTTGTGGGTTTTGTACACAACATGGCCGTCTCATCACGTGGATGCAAACCAAGAATTGGAACTTTGCCGGCTCTGCTCATAATATGAGTCTATTACGAGTCTCTCAACAAAAAATCTATTCAAAGCCTCCTCTCTCTCCTTCTCTGTCATATAAAAAATGTTATGAATATGACAAGTGAAGCTTTTGCTTTTGCTCTTGTCAAGTAAGCCCTGAGCGTACGTTTCTTTGAAACATAACGGAATAAAAATAGTTTTTGAAATTTTTTCCCGATATTTCTGTTCCTGGTAGCAGAATGTAGCTGGAATTAAAATCCAAATATTTTGAAATGAGAAATGACCTCTCCCAACGCTTAAATACTCAAGTGTTTTGATTCAGTCTTCATGATCGTTGATTCCGAGTGAATTCGACCCAATTGAATTTTTGACGTATATGTCAAAATTAGCTCCTTTTGTTGAATTTCGAACTGAAATACCGGCCAAGAAAATTGTCAATCCTTGACAAGTAAATGAAACGTAATTAAATGTGACAGCAATAGACCACTTTCATAAATGGCGACCACTTTTACATTATTTTGTATTTTTGTTAATTAGACCTATTGCACTTATTTTGAAACAAAATATTCTTTTGAAATTTGCTTGTGGTAGCGAGGCCAGAAAGGCTTATTAGCATTAGAACAAACGAATATTTTATTTGACCGCCATTATAAAAGAGGTCTATGCTGAGCAAGCGTTCACACAGACTTACAGAATTAGGGAGAAACATAGTAACAAAGACATTTAACTGTTGAAGCTATCGCCAAAATTACTCAATTTTCTCTTCTTATTCTTTCAAGCCTCGACGATCAGGCATTCATAAACTACAGGGTGATCAATCTGTCTCCTGGACGTTATGTTTAGGCTTGTAGAATCAACTG
This sequence comes from Montipora capricornis, assembly GCF_036669925.1. Classification (NCBI taxonomy): domain Eukaryota; kingdom Metazoa; phylum Cnidaria; class Anthozoa; order Scleractinia; family Acroporidae; genus Montipora; species Montipora capricornis. The sequence continues at coordinate 15,156,605 of NC_090885.1, read as the reverse complement.
AAATGTCAATTCTTTATAAAAATCAGTATCTTTTTGCTGGTGTAGTAGGTATTGGAGCACCAAAACATTTACGCACGCGCTGACGAAATGCTTGAACAAAAGAGAAAACGCAGTGTCTCTAGACATCGCGCCAAAGCGTCGTACCAGACGAGTCAGCCCGGGATTTCGACCCTGGTATCGCTTTCGGACGCGGTTGGCCCTTCGTTGCTTTCAGGTACCGCCCTTCCTCCCGATACGGCAGTGAAGTAGAGAAATATTGGCCCTAACCCATAGGAGACAGATCCCTAGGGTACATACGTACGAGTATGGTCGCCTTAATATTTTTCGAAAAAGTCGTTGTATCTTCCATATGGTACGCACTGAAGTCGCGGATTACAAAGTGTACGCACGCGCATTGCTCAAGTTAACAAAATGTCCATGGCAGATATTCTTTTGCGATTTGTTTCTTTGACTTTGATCCTATATATGATCTCAATCTCAGCCTGTTCCAGACGCTCCGTTTGTCGCGATACGTTTGTTGTCAACTGGCAGTGCTCTTTCAAGATGCTTCGCTACGAAAGTATCAGCAGTTGGACAAGAACTACCTATCCGAAATCCAGCGGAGTGAACGGCAAAAACATCCTTTCCATCGAGAAGTGATTAGTCCTCTTCTTCTTGTTCAGTCTTGACAGTCTCACTAGCTTTTTCTCACATATCAATTTATTTAACCTAGCTCTTACTATCAAATACTATTCTACTATCAGACCATCCTTAGAAACATCGACAAATATAACACGAAGATCATGAACATTAGAGTTCGATATTGGCTGTGCAAAAAGAGGAAACAAAATCAAATTAAAGAGAGTCCAGCTATGCATGTGATAGATGTTATACTCCGTTCATTTAATGAATATACCATTGAACTGAAGTTGACATGCAGTGTTCATTTCGTTCAAGTAGTCTACATCATCAGATCGGGACGAACTCAGACCCGTATGAACTTGTACCGGTATGAAATTATTATTTTTGCGGCCGTTTACATGAAACCGGGAAGAAATCGGCGGATCTAAAACGCAGGTCACATTCCACAGGTCACTCGTTGCAGGTCATTGTTTTACCTTTTTAAAAGTGACCCAAAACGCTCAATTTGGCTAACTCTAGGCCTAAAAACCCTAATTAGGCCTAGGGTAGCCAAATTGAGGGTCGGAACGAAATAATATCGCGTGTGTAATAAATATATCACTGACCCAAAAGCATACAGGCTTGAAATTTCTGTACCCTGCTTGAGATTTGTCGTCATTTACCCGCGAACTGTACGAATTCAGACCGGTTCGAGAGTTCCTCGTCGCGGTGCAGCAACCAAGACAAAATGAGGCAGGTCAATTCAAGAAAAGAAATTCATAGGAGCCAATAGGGACTCATGCCGGTCTAAGCCGAGTTTGTCCCGGTCTGATGTAAATACCCCTTAGATTATTGAGTCAGTTTATGGATAAATGCTTTCAAAGTCACATCTACAATTCATTTGTCATTGACAACGAAGGATGTGTATGTTGTAGCAGCAGCCGGGAAGGAAAACAAGTTGGACGGAAAGTTTCAGGATCATCTGTAAAAGACAAAAGATCAGTTTAGTTTCCAGACTGCGAAACTTCATGCGTCTTGTCAAGCGAAAGTATAAACGAAGAGTGAAACTGTGGAGAGACGATAACACGCCTTACGCGAGAATTCGCCTCTTGAAAAAACGAAAGTAACAAGTTACAACCTGACTGTAAACAAGAGAGATTAAGCAACACGTGTAAGGCAAACAGCTGAGGCAAACGTGTTTTTGCCACAAGTGGAAGAAACTCCTTTGATATGAGCTAATTCCTTGTGTGTTAGCTGCAGGTATCAAGTAATGCGCCGATCAAATCGAAACTTCAACATCCCCCTCGGGCCATTTGACTATCTTCTCTGCCCGGGGAGTGGGGAATTTGACCTTTACCTGCGTGGGGTGGGGAAAATTGAACCGTGAGTGTCAGGATTTCTTTTTTCGGGCGCCGAAGTCGCTAACAGCTATAAAACACGTGTTTGGACGAGCTGGAAGAGTTTGAAGGAGGAGATACAGCATTTGTGAGAGTTTGGCTTACAAAAAAGATCTTCAAAAGTTGTCTTCAAAGGAATTTTGGCAGCGTAATTCGTCTTTGTCATACCATAGAATGAATACAATATGATACGTTTTCACACCCTCCATTTCATTGTCAAAGCTCTCAAAGCTGTACGTTTCTGTTACAGGTAATCAACCGATACTGAACAATTTCAAATACATGCAGTCGTAAACGCTCTAGACTCTGTTGTTGATAAGTATACAGTTTCCTCGATAAACAACCGTTGCCGTGTTTCGGAGTTAAAGCAGCTAGTACTTGCTTATTGACATTGTACGACTTAATTAATTAATTCAATTTGCAAGTCACTTTTAATAGCCACGCAATCGAAGCCCTGCCAGCGACGTTAGGCGCCTGTCAGTGTCCCAAACGAACCGATAAAACGATGGAAAAGATCCTCGTACACGACAAAGCGACCGCAAAGTTTTGGTAACGTTGTCAGGGACGACAAATAAAGACAAACGAAGGCTCGTTACCAAGCCACAAACAAAGACTCGTTACCAAACCGAACTCCACGGTTGCTTTGTGGTTTTCAAAGTGTACGAGGATCTTTTACATCGTCGATTGTATGATTTTTTCCCCGACGCCTTTAAGTTATGGCTTTTGCCTAGTGTGAATCGGCGCATTTCCTTTAGAAGAACACACCAAAGGCAAGAAAAGGAATTTTATTTAATTGTCTAGTCGTTTCAGCACTGGACAACTAATATTGGGGACACTGAAATTAACAATTAACGTGAATCAAGTCATCTGTTGGTTTTTGAGTAGAGGGGAAAGAGAAGTACCCGGAGAAAATCTCTCGATGCAGAGTAGAGAACCAACAAATTCAACCGAACCCAATGGGTTGTTTTCACGTTGCGTGATCGCCGCAATGTTGGTGGACGAAAGCAAAAGATCTTTAATTAGCTCCTTTTGTTCGTCCACCAGCAATTGTACATTGCAGCATTGTTATCTGTGTCTCTGGAGATTAAGTCGAAAACCACCTATACGCCGAGTCTGGGAATCGAACTCGGGCGACATTAATGGAAGGTGAGTGCTCTCACCACTGCGCCATCCCTGCACCCATAAAAAGCCACCCATTCCATAAAAACTACCCATTCTCGACCAACACAGCATCCTTGTCTTCCAGTTCCAATTTCGCTGAAATTCTCTCCGTAAATTTCAAAACTAAAAATCAACTTTCACTTTATCATTTTCAAATTCTCACGTGCAATGAAATCAGCCTTTGGGGGAGGGATCTCACGCCTAACTTATTGCGGATATTTAGTCTTTTAGCTTACCACGTTTTCGAATCCTTTCAGAAGTCAACATTAGTTTTCCTTTTCTTGCCGACCGAACCTTTTTGTTCATCTGGTTGGCTGAAAGACAAAATGAATTTCACTTCATGTGGTTAAATAAATATTGTATCGCAACGCCTCACTGGGGTGGACCGAATTTAAAAAAAGAAATGAATTGGCAGCCCGAATAGAACCAGAGATGAAACTGAAGCGAGATGAGGATACTAGAGTGGAGTGGAGTGGAGTGGATATTGGAGTTAATTGATGTATAATGTCGTAAAAGTAGTTTGATGATGTAAATACGTTTTTAGAGATCATCTGCTTTTGAATATTGTTCTGGGAACATATCGCGTGACGTCACGGCGGCCTCGTTTGTGTTCATAAAGAATGAAACGACGGCCATTTTGGTGTACCCAACTAATCCTCGGGGAATTGAACTCTATTGTCATGCAAACGTTTTCTTTTGTTTCGGTGGAAAAAAAGGTTACTGATCACGCGAGTGAAAACACTCTGTATAAAATAGCTGCGAAAATGTTATATAGGAAAAGACAGAAAACAGAAAGCTACCCTGTCTGTGAACAGATCGAGGTCTGGCAAGAGGAGCGGGAAAGTGAGTTGACTGTCAGACGCCGTGCTCCAGTTCTGAGCAAAAGGAAAACTCTGCCTCGTGAAAACATGCTTGCCAAACTAACCACCATGACCACAGAAGTGCGTGGGGGTAATTCTAGAATTATCGCCGCCTCTCAGCGGTACCGGCGGCACGTGATAAATGCCGCCCCCGCTCCTTTAAGATGATGTCTTTTACATGACATCTATTTGCATCTTATGTTAAGAAAAGGGCTTATAGACCTTATTCACGATGGCTACCATGTTGGATTTGCTATTATCATGCAAATTAGCTACACAGTTCTGAGGGGGCAAACAACACAAGTTCGAGAGGTTATAACGAACATCTTAGCCACACAGATGATTTGTTTCACGTTAATTGAATGTTTATCACCTACTAGTAAAATGGATGATTACACAAGTTACTTTGATGTTTTTTAGTGAAAAATGAGCAGATAACGAAGTAGAAAGTCAAACTGTAAAAGGCAATCAAATATATCAAATTATTATGAAAGGTACTTAATTATAAATTCTAAAATGTACTTTTAGCAATGTTATTTCAATATTTCGACGAGCCGATTTTCCGCAGTTTGCCTTTTTCCCAATGTTTGCCGCCCAGCATAACACATGGCTAATTTGCATGACAATTTGAAAACCAGCATGGCGGCTGTCGTGAGTAAGGCCTATTAATTACTATCTGAATGGGCGCTCCCTTTTCTTTTTTAGCAAATTGGTAAGCAAACAAATATTCTTCTTGGCAGAGGTTTCCTTGATTTCCGAGAAGGAAAGAAAACCTTTGCAAGAATTTCCACAATGTCGTCCAGAACTTTGGATCGGAATGATTAAACTCTTAACCGGTTTAAAGGCCCGCTACAACTAGCTTGACTTTTCACGCCTGCCCATTCTCGTCCCCAGAGCCCTCCGTTTCTCGCCAACCGCGTGACCAAAGAAACTGAGGGCTCTGGGGACGAGAATGACGCCTGTTCATTGGATTCACGACGCGCATGCGTGATGGGACACCGAGGAGTTCCTAAGAGTTCCTTTCCTTCTCGCTGGTGAGGGAAATTATTAATCAATCTTTTTGCCAAGCAAGGTAGCATATAAAAGGACTAGCTCTTTTGATCATGACTTTGTATCATCCCTGATGAAGACGTAATAGACAAGAGGGTCTTTGAATTTTGATTTTTGCAAGCTGCATTCAAACTAGAGTCGCATCAAACTGTCTTTATGCTGGGTTTCTTCATTAAACGTCCAAGTTATTTAGTCCTACGCCAGGTCTTTACATAATGGAACATCTAAAATAATTGACCGAACAGCATTATAAGTCAAACCACAAAGTTCTTGTGAAGGACATCTTTTCAAAAGCATTTGACTCAGACTTCTACAGCTAAAGTGCACTTAAATTAATTGGATGTGGTTGTTCGATCAATGATCAGTTATGAATGATCAGGTGTCAGTAAAAATTAGCTCGAATGAACTTCAGGGAACTTTATCTTAGTTTAAAAATAGCTCGATTATGATGTATTTAAGTTCATCTTAAAGCAATGAACATGTCTCAAGCCATAGCTTTTTGTATGATTTTTCTCAAGGTCCTCATATAAATACTGCCTGAGTTCGTGTTTATCTCAACGTGAATATTAACGTGGTCTATGACTAGGAGCGAACAACAGCCATATATTCCCGTCACGGCGATTTCACAGACCGATTTATTTTTAGTCTGAATTTCCTGCGAATGAGACTCTCCTCATATCCCGATGACCAGTCACAAGCAACAAACTTGACATGATGGCGCCAACGCACCAGGACTGCTTTTGTTTCATTCTCGGAAAAGGTATTCTAAAAATAGATCGGTCTGTAAAAATGCCATGACACAGGTTGTTAGCTCCTTGTCAGGGGCTTCTGATATTACCAATCAAAACTGGGCTGATGAAGTCGAAACTTTTTCAATCTTCAAAAAGAACTTCTCAGTTTAAAACTCGACTTTTACCTGCCAGAGGGCAAAAACACGAAAAGATGTTAACCTATTTGCTTAAATCTTTCATTTTGCACGGAATAACTAATGTTGGGCTGCCAACTTTACTGTCACAACCAGCTAATCTTAGTAAATTTGGGATATGATTCAAAGAAATATCGGGCAGTTTTCTGTGTGACCAAGCTAAATCGTGGTTAGTATCAGAGTATTAACCAATAATCTCTTTGCTGAAAAGAATTCCGTGTTCTGCTCATACCCTGATGATTTTCCATCCTTGAAAATCGAGAGAGGGCACACTGATGTCCCTGGATCACACAGTCCTTCAACGAAACTACTGCCATTCACACTCTGAGTGAGTTTCTTTTTCCCGCCTGTGCCAAAACATGGAAAACAACAGAATGGAACACCCAAGACGGACTTCAGCAACGCGGACATGACTTTTTATGAGACGATTTTGTAAAAACTCAAGTCACATATCTTATCAACCTGCCTGTTGGTTAAATTTAATAATTTATCTAAAAAATTCATCTTTTTGACAGCTCGATCGGGGCACTGACCGCAGATTTACCTTTTTCTAGCGAAACTGTAAAAGAAAGTATCCTGAGAAGAGGACGAAAGAATAAATGGAACTCTCCTGTAAATATTGACTGAAGTAAAATTCACAATTCCAAAAGAAAAGACAACGTAGCAATGAACTGTGATAGGTCAATGCGGAGTTTTAAAAGGCGTGCTTTTTCGATGAAAATATAAAAGATTAAGAACCGAGATATAATTTCATTTGATGCAATCACTTGTTAGCAATACTGTAAATTGGAATTGGAATTTTATATATTGGCTAAAATGCATACAAGCCGCAGCCTCGTTAATTTTTCTTCTGCA
>NC_090885.1:15137257-15144757 GCF_036669925.1 Montipora capricornis | reverse complement strand
ATAGCCCCTTTAAGATGCGAGATTTTGGATTCTGAGTGGAGAGAACCTTTTCTGCTAAGTGCAAGCATAAGATTTCTGATCTTTTCCTCAATGGAATTTCAATAATAAACATGAAAGTGACCCTGTTTCTGTTGTTTGTCGAAGTGTGATCCAAAACAATGTTGAATAAAAATCAATATTTACAAAAATCATTGAAAGATCCCAAGAGGAGTGAAAACTCCTTTGATGCCTTAACCGCGTGACATTTACAAGCTCTCTTTCTCGTGTAAACAAAAGAGTTGAAGTCTATTCACGAGAAATATACACCATTTTCTTCTTCCTCTTCGATCCTCTCACCATCCAACGTCAACTTCCGTTGTCAACGACCTTTTGACGAATAGCCACATCGTAAATAACATCATAAGTTATTCACAAGGTTACCGCTGACAAGCATTTGACTTTTGTGATTGTTTTTTTGTATCCAAGTTGAGAATTATGCTCAACGATCCTTAAAATATCTGGCAGACTGAATTTTTTTCCTTAAATGGGACGAATGACCCAGCTGAATGAACAGGTGAAGAAACATTAGCGGTAAATGTTCGTTACCATAAGGAACTTATCTCCGTTGACAAGTGAGCGTCGATTGAGGACGTCCACCCACCCGAAGCCAATGCAAGAATCTCGCTGAGGAGGCATCAAAGTCGACTTCGTTACGTCATGGACGAAGAGGATGGCTTTGTTGAGGAAGAAATTTGCACTTCGACTCCAGATGAGCTCTTTGACGCTTTCCTTCAATCCACCGAACTTACTGAAACCATTGATGTTTTTCGTAAACTATGTTCGAGTGTAAATGTCAATCCACGAAATCATAAGACGCTGTACTCTTCGCTGAAGGCTCGGTTAACTTCTTGGAAGTGCAAGTCGCTCTGGACGAAAATAGACAAGAGAGCTGAGCAGAAGGATTACAAAAATAAACCATGCGTCAAGAACAAGGTTTTGGTCATAGGCGGTGGTCCATGTGGCTTGCGCACCGCCATTGAGTCCGCTCTCTTAGGAGCTTACGTCGTTGTTATAGAGAAGCGAAATCGTTTTTCTCGGAACAATGTATTGCACCTTTGGCCGTTTTTAATCGTGGATCTTAAGAATTTAGGAGCCAAGAAATTTTTTGGACAGTTTTGTGCGGGAGCCATCGACCATATTAGTAAGTACACAAATTTTTTCTGTTCTTCATATTTCGAGGTAACTTCCGGAAAAGATTCATACACTTCATGCAGACGAAATCGATCATTGTTCATGTATATTATTGAGTCGACTCAATTATGCAACCTTATTTAGGCCCTTACATATTTGAAGCATGTTTTAGGCACTTAAGTAATTCCACCACACCAAATATTAATCTGGACTATGCATATTTTCAAAATATTTAATAAATTATCCTATCCTCGTATTTTTTCGCATCGAACATCAACGTTGAAGATGATAATTATTTTCCGCGTGACATCACAGCTTGAGCTAAGGAAAAATTTTGAATAAACAATAGAAGGGGTTTACCGCATACAACAGTCCTAAAACAGGTGTCCTTTATTTAGAAAGGCTTTTCCTCGGAGGTTCATGGTAAAACATAGTTTTCATAAGTTTACATATGCAAACGTCAATATCCAAGGTAACGGCAGTAGCAACTTGCGCCATTAGTACTTGTAAACAGATACACGGTACAGTTTTTCGCATTCCTACGAATATCATTCTGTTAAGTATGGCATTGCACTTAACAAAGAATTAGTTTTATTAACTCGTGAGTTATTTGCTTTGGGATGTTTTGTAGTAATTTGCAATTGTCAGTATACAGTGTAGGGCATACAGGAGTAAACTCTTATGCAAAACGAAAGATAACTGTCAAAGTTTGACCTGTATTTATGTGTAAAGTAGAGAAAGTATTGATCATTTAAAAACCCGGAAATTATATGCATTTAAAACTTAAATTTTTCTCACTTCAGTTACACTGATATTGGCCCAATTAGTTGTCTGAATCCTAGCATGATAATTTTACTAAGAACATAATGGCTGATTATAAGAAGACCATTAATAAAAATGTGTCATGGATGAAGAAAAACTGAATATTGTAACTGGAGGAAGTTGCTGTTTTGCATCTTGCAAGCTCGCTTTGCCTATAATTTGAAGGCGACAGTTTTTCTCTACTATCTGACTGCTGATTGGAAGATCCCACTGTCAATGCTGGGAATATAATGTCAGCAGATAATTGACTTATTTTTAGGTCACATATGATGCATTGTTCATCAAGGGTTCAGACCACACTTTTTATATATTTCCTTGTTCAGAAGGAAGTTAACGAGAGAGCTAGTATTGAATAATTTAGTTTTGAGAATAAAAATAATCAACGTTTCAGCAAGTGAGATCTGAGTGAGCCCAGTTATTAGGAATCTCACAACAAGATGGTACACCCAATGATTCCCCTCTGAATTGGCAATTTCTAAATTGAATGTTTCAAAATTTTGAATTTTTAAATTAAAGTGAGTCTAATTGCAAAATTCCTTTTTCTGAAAGTCGGTTTTTATTCATAATTTATTATGAAAAGTAATGAGCTTCCTTTGAAACAAAGGGTGAAGTCAAAATGATGATAATTAAGCCAACTGCAAATATTTTTTATGTGAAGAGATGTGAAGCTTGGGGTGATGCTGATAACATACAAAGGTGTAGGGAACAGGCTTTATTTTGGACATACTCAATTAATTAGATAAGATTCCTAAATTGTCACAAAGTACCCAGTAAATAACAATTTTGCCTAGTTGACTTTTTCCCCAGAAAATTTGTGAAGATCTATTCATTTGATATTTTAAAATTCCATTTTGTAAAAAAATATTTACACTGTATGACTTAACAGTAACATTAAATTTAATGCTTTTAGCATTCAGTAAAATTTGGCACTCCTTGTATTACTCCAGAGGTACAAATGAATGTCTAGTCGTCTTTTATAATATCGTCAGTGTTGAATTAAATTTGTGACCAGCAGATTCCATTCTGGATACAAATATTCACAGGTGGATACAGTCAATCAATAATATTTAATATCTGCATTGGAATTTAACAAATGCGACTTACATGTATTGAACTCTTCATATTTCAGGATCAGGTTTGACCACATTCAGTTTTTTTAATCCCAAAATGGTAATTGTGGCCAGACATGAATAAGCTTCTTTAAGTTAAAGGTTAAATATTTTAGCCCGTTTAAACAATGAAATGCCTATACTGTTCAATCACCCTGTAGTGAAATGATACAATGTAAAATCGTTGTGATAATTTAAACAATACTACTACTACTACTACCGCTGCTGCTGCTGCTACTACTACTACTAATAATAGATTCCATTCCATTCACACATTTACAGAGCACTTTTTCTCAGAGATCCAAAAGCACCCTTTACATAAATTCATTTAATTTGAAAAAAATATGTCCAACACAAATTAAAAAATGACTCTAGAATAAGTCTAGAAAATGGTAATGCTATGGTATATACAAAATGCACATTTAGAAAGAAAATTCTTCAATTTATGTTTTTAAAAAAGAATGTCTATAGAACTAAAATTCTTAATGTACTTTGGCAAGCTCCAGAGATAGGGTGGCACAATGGAAAAGGCATGGATGCCATTGAATTAAGATTTTAACTCATTAACGCATTAGGAGTGAGACTTCAGGATGGTGCCTACTAATTAAAGATATTTTTGCCCCGGTATTTGATTGTGCACGAAATGTAGATCTGAACAAGTGTTATTGAAATCCAAAAAGAAAATTGGGGGTAACCACACATTTTTCAAAGATAATTTATGAATAATGTTTGTAAAAAGCTTAAAATACAAAGCAATGTATGGCGTTCTTTTTCAAATTGAAGCTCAATTATCTCTCAAAAATGCATGGTAATCCCCAATTTTCTTTTTGGATATCAAGAGTACTTACTGGGATCTACCTACTTTCTTCGGATATTTTAAACTGCGCAAAAATATCCCTGTATTAGTTAGCATCGGCGATAGGAAATATCTGGAGATGCGCAGAACATATGCGCAATAACAATAGTAGGCACTTTCCTTAATATTTTACTCTGTCGAACATCACACCATGATGTAAGGTGAAGGAACAAGGACTAGTTTCATGAAAACAAGCTTAGGATTCTTCATAACTTCAACAGAGACAATAATAAACTCTTATGAATACTTTTAAAAATGAATTTTGAAATAAGCAGTTGCAAGTGTTAAAAAAACAATACTAGTGGGATCAGATGATGGCAGCTGCATTTGGATCATCAGAAGTTATTAAACAAATGCTGAATGGAATTATTGTTTTGGAACAAATTATGTGAATCAAAAATAAATTTTAATAACATTATGGTTTTAGCCATAGGCAAATAGAAGCAACCGTTTTCATGATGATACACTGAACGTTTCTATTTCATTCACATTCTCAGGTATTCGTAGACTTCAGCTTATTCTTCTTAAAGTTTGTCTCCTTCTTGGAGTGCAGGTTTATCCAAAGTGTGGATTTTGCGGTTTAGTGGAGCCTACTGAAAGTAAGTAAGAGATGCTACAGGATTGGGGGATGGCTCCTCTATCCCCCTCTTTTTTGGGTCGTAGTGGGCGAAATGGGTAGGCTAATGAGAGAGAAAGAAATATTTTGGTAGTGCCACGGGCAAATTAAATTGCTTTGTCGTGATTGGTCAAGCACAGGTTGTGTTAGCCGTTGGTAGCATAGAGGAAGTTTTCTTCCCTCTTGAAATGCAATAACCTTTAAAATGGGAGAAGTTTATGTGATGTATGAATTCACTGTCAAGAAATTGGAGTCGTTTTGCTAAACATCATCTGTTATTCGATTTTGTTAATTGTTTCAGCTTAGATCAATCCTTGATTCCTGAAATGCGGAGTTGCTTCTCCTTTTTTTTTTTCCAAAAATGTTTGACCTTGTTATAAAAATCATCTTCTAAATAACAAATTTTCTGTGAAATCAATTTGACTTACGCAAAATTTTGCGTTGCTGTGACTCTGCCATGTGTGGCTCTGGTGTCGTATCGCATAACGTATTGAATAAATCAAACTTTTGGCCAAGAGTGGCCTGGGGCGAATAAAAATATTGATTTATAAAATATTTTGATGAATTTGCATCAATTTCTTGCGTGGTCAAGTGGATTAAGGATTAGGCAACAGATCCAGAGGTGCAGCTGTAGGGAGTTTGAGATCAACTTCTGATGAGTATACAGAAAGGTCTTGAGAAATATGAAATGTTTTGTGAGTAGTGTTGAGTAAACGGGAGGAAAACTTAAAGGTTTCCAGTTCTTTTTTAGACCCCCCAAAAAACCATGCCCCAGTTTTTTTAACTGCACCCCCAAAAAAAAAAATCCCTTGTTTACGCAGTTGATTAAAAAAAACAGTTAAAAAAAATGAATTGGTTTTAAAAAAAATTGAAACCAAAAACAAAATTAAACCACAACATATACACATTTTGTGCTTGTTCAAGTTGTGTTTGGATTTGTTCACTATATCCATGTGGTACTGTACAGACAGTTACTAAAGTGGAAAGGAGATTGCCATATTTTATTCATAAATGAAAAAAATGGGTTTTTAAGTACATGTAGTATTAACTTTGTAAACAAAGTTACTTGAGCTGAAACAATATCATCATGTGATTGTATTCATAGGTCATGGCTGGAGAGGAACGTTTGACCCACCCTCCCATCCCCTCAACAAATTTGAATTTGACATCATTGTGGGTGCAGATGGTCGTCGATCAGCTTTAAAAGGTTTCAAGGGCAAGGAATTCCGTGGTAAACTTGCCATCGGTATAACTGTTAATTTTGTGAATGGGAATACAAAAGAAGAAGCTCGAGTTGAAGAGATCAGTGGAGTGGCTTTTATCTTCAATCAACAGTTTTTTCAAGACTTAAAGGATAGTACTGGTATTGACTTGGAGAACATAGTGTATTACAAAGATGAGACACACTACTTTGTTATGTGTGCTAAAAAGAACAGTTTACTTCAGAAAGGAGTTATTAAGAAGGTGAGAATTTTGGACTGATGTGTTACTGAGATTTTCATAATTCTGTGCTAAGCGCCAAACTGCATTTTGACTTCCATTAATCAAATTTCCAAACATAGCAAGGAAGATCGACTCCACTTCTGGGAAGTGAATTAAAGTTTTTGTGTAGTTCACTGCTCGAATACCTTTATAATATCTTTTCAAAGGTTCTTCAGTAAAAATATACGTACATGTTGCATCGCTTTCCATCAGCATCAAGTTTGAATGTACTTACATGTACAAATGTACCATGGGAACCAAAGATGCTGATTGGTAGGTTATGTAATGTATCAATTTATTTCTTTGATTGATGAAAGCCAAAATGCAGTTTAGTTGTTTGCGCTTGAAGATGAGACTCCGCAGAATATTATAAAAATTTGAGTAAGCCTAAAAATTTATTGTAGAAACAATATTAACATTGGGCATATTATTTTTTACTGTCATATACTGTATACAGCTGTAGTTTGATGCTACTCTGGCTTGGAGAATAATATGCTTCTAGCTTAAATAGTTACATTATTTTTCATTGTTCTCCAAACCAGCTGAGTAGTATTGACAATTATTACGGTACATGTATGTCTAAGACTAGCTGTCAACCTGGTCTCAGTTTGTAGTCCTCATTACTTACCGGTAATCGACCACACTGCCCCATGACATCTTGTAAATAATCCAAAAATTTTTTTTTTCTCAGATTCAGTAGGACTATGGAATACCCTACCCAAGATTAATAGGAAGTGTTAAAAAAAAAAAAAACCTCATACCTCTTAAATGGAATCTCCACTCCACTGAAAAAAATAAAAATAAATTGAACCACAGGAAGTTACGTTTAGTATACATGCAAATGATATATATCATTATTTAAATTGTTTGGCAATTGTGTTTCTTTAATAAAATTATGTTCTCATTCACTTGTCACTAATTAATGCAAAAACACTTTATACAGTATTAAGCTCAAATTTATTTACTTGAGTGTCAAATAGTAAACAGAAAATCTTACATGTATTTTAATGGAGAGACATCTCAGCAAGGGTCCCATTGTGGTGGGCTGGCTCATTCAAATTTTATAAGGTATTCTTATCCATAAATTAACTGTCCTCAAGACAAAAAATAGTTAAAGCCAGCATATAAGAAGCTCTTCACTTCAATAAACTTTTTTTTAATTTTAAAGGATTTTCAAGATGCCTACGACCTACTTCAAACAAGTAATGTGAATCACGAGAAGCTACTGACATATGCCAGGGAAGCTGCTAATTTTGCTACCAACAGCCAGCTTCCTCAGCTTGACTTTGCCTTGAATCATTATGACAAGGAAGATGTAGCAATGTTCGATTTCACCTCACTGTATCACTCAGAACATGCTGCGAAAATTTACGAAAGAAGAGGACGCAGGCTTCTTGCATTAATAGTCGGGGATAGTTTATTGGAGGTGAGTACAATAATATTAC
>NC_090885.1:15122257-15124757 GCF_036669925.1 Montipora capricornis | reverse complement strand
TGTTGTTTGCGTTAAATGTTCACCGGAAGACGGGTTCTGTTTCTTGTTTCCGTAGACGAATTGGATGTGAAGAACAGAAGCAAACCGAAACTAATGAAGTCTAAATCAGCCGTACCCAGTAGCTTGTTCAAGAACGTCGAGTTTACCATCGACCCCGATTCGAAAGAAACCGTCGCTTTTAAGGATAAACAGGACAGCGGCCCTCCCAAAATGAATGGTTACCACGAAGACAAGGAAATCATCGACAAGGGAGAAGATCGTCCCAGCGTTAGACATGAACGGTCCAATTCCGTTGGGAAATTCAAGAAGCTGGAGGCTCGTCCTCTGAGGAGATCAAGCATTGCGTCTGTGCGGAGGTCAGACAAAACAGTCCGAGAAAAGGGAAAGGGATACACGTTTAATGACGAACTAGGTGAAGAAGACTCCAGTAAGCACAAACCACCACAGCTTAAGGTGGCATTGCGAGGTGAAGCACGAAAGACGGAGGATTACGAGCGTCCGTTAACACCAGGTGTTGATGGAGGGGTCCCCAGGGAAGTCTTTGTGGATATCAATTTGGATGACTCATCTCCAGAGGAGAGAAAAAAGAAAGACAGAGATGAAAGGCACAATGTCATTGATGCCGTCAAGAGTGCGGCGGCTGGGAAATCGTGGCTAAGAAAACAGGACGCACAGGAAGGAATGGTTCAAAAGCTTGGAACGGTGGAAAGACGGAAAGTAAAGCAGCGGCGTGCTATGTATCCACCATTATCGACGTTTTTCAATCCAGATGATAAACAAACTCAGAAAGCGCTTGAAGAAATAAGTCAAATTGCAAACGGAAAGGAAAACATGCACGTTAAAGTTGTTGACATTGCAATTGATGATGTAACTCCTTCTCTTGCTTCTGACGAGAAATCCGCTGAACAGGTGAAGCCTGGATCCAGGGCAGTTTCTATCCCAACCGCTAATGAACCGAAATCTCCTCCCAAATCTCCGCAGACATCACCTCCAAATTACAAGCCCAAGAAGCCTGCTGGTGCTCTTGTCGCCTCTCGAGCGGCGAGATTAACAAATTTGATCGCTAACGACTTCCGTCCTCCAACGGTCAAAGATAAGTGGACTGAAAGGGAAGAATGGAAAAAGCCTCCTTCACCTGTTGAAAAGGTGGAACCGGAAATCGAGAAACTCAAAATCGAGGAAAAACCTGCGCCCGCGGGTAGTCCCGGTGCCCAGCGTCGTTCATTACCCAGAGTTCCTGCGGAGGAACCATACCACTCGACAAAGGAAACAACGAAGATCGCCTTGGCCAAACAAAAAGCGACTGGAAAAACCAAGTTTCATTTCCGGAAAGGCAAAAAGGGAAAGAAAAAAACTGAAAAGGAAGATATGGGGTTTGTTGTCGTGGACTTGCAGGATGGAATAACCACGCCCGAGAGAGGTATGTAGAAAATTTATTTTAATGTGAAGATCCTGTTAAATGAAAAACGTCGCTTGTTTCTAGACTCTTAAAGAGGTTACATGCCTCTGGACTTAATCAAGAAAGGGTCATTGGGAACCGTAAGAGGTTGACTCTTTTGGTCAGACCACTTAACTGGGTTTTGTGGGTATTCCGCAATTTGGGCTTCCTCATAGTATTATTGGCCAGGGATGTTAATTGTTGAAAATGGTTTGGAAGGATAGAGAAATGTAGTATCAAGCCTAAGGCTGAAATTTGCTTTTTGCCCCATATCTAATTTTAGATCGTGTCCATGCTGCAAGGGTTATTTCATCTCTTGTTCCCATGACCTCGCGGGCCATTTCACATCATCTGACCAATGAGGTGTCGACTTTGATAGATTTTAAATAATTTTCATCGGAATGGGCCAAAATATAGGAGATTCGCTTTCAGAGTCTTCTTTAGAGTCAATACTTCACCATTTTTTCATTTGTTTTATAGAAGGTGTTGAAAAACGACATGAAGATGATGAAGGAGTATTTTCAGAGTCAAGTGAAGATGACCTCATCGCCAACGATAGTCCAAAGCTCCAACGAACAAACGCCAGACGCTTCGGAATGGTAAACTTAGTGCCTTTACTTTCCTTAAAGTGCCACTTTGACCAAAAAATCAATGCATATTTTTCTTTGGATTTCAAAACTATGTTAACTTAACACTAAGCGACCAAAGTTTTAAGCCTTGATTTAAGAAGACACCTGTTTATTTTATTTTAACTGGAAGTTTCCTATTTTATGGTCCGCCGTTACTAACTCTGAGATATTGAGAGAGCTGGATCGACGATAAATGACGTCAAAGGCTCAGTAGTTTAAGTATGCCATGGGTGTTTATGCAGCACGGGAGTTTTGGGCTTTCAGACCTTTAAACACGGAAGACGCACTATAAAAGGGTGCGCTTCACGCGCTGCTTTTGTTCGAACTCATTAAAGCACGACTGATTCATTATCCAAGATGGTGATCAACAAACGGCAAAACAGAAACGGAAGCCCAAAAAGATATTCTAGCGGGAAAAATCAAAGGATAACTG
>NC_090885.1:15104757-15119757 GCF_036669925.1 Montipora capricornis | reverse complement strand
TCTCCGTCTTTTTAATTTACCAGCGGGTGGATCAGAAGAGCAGCAGTTGATGTTACAGTGGTTTAATTTGGTGAACAGGAAGAACGCCTTGATACGATACGAGTCAGAACTTGTTATTCAGTAAGTGGCTCCTTATTTTTTACTGTTGTTGTTCGTTCATGCGGTTTGTCATGTTACGGGGTACTCAAATGCAAATTTTTGTTTACAATTTTCTCTGAAGATTCCTGGGCTTTGTTTAAACTGTTAGACTACAAAGACTGCATGCGAAAAGCCAGCGACTAGCTGGCGAAGAATGGGGAGATATCTGAATGCAAAATAAAAGCTATGAGAACGCCTTTTAAAAATAGGTGAAAATCCGCGTCATTCTTATCACAGGACAATTACTTCGATTCACTAAAACTTGGAATAGATATGGTTGTAACTATGCAGGAGTTAGAATGGTTTTGTACGAGGATAAGTGTAGAGGGAGAGACATAAAATTCATTGTTATACCTCCCAACTCAAATACGTTTTCCGATTGGAGGAGAACGTGTCACGTGTCATGGGTCAAAACTCACTAACTCCCTAAGGCGAACAAAACTCACTAACTCCCTAGGGAAACAACGACTTGAACTTTCGACTCGCACGTGATGAGGTCGTGCATCTTTGAAACAGCCGCAAATTCCGTGTAAAAATCCATGTATTGTTCTATTTTGAGTGGCCCCACGGGAAACAGTGAGTTTTGTTTCCGCTCTGAAGGTCTCGGGAAACAAACCTGACAAGTGCTTATTGTTGTGGTGCTCACAGCTTCGACAGAGTTTGGTCTAATAACGCCGTCTTTGAGTGAAAGACAAGAAAAAATCAGTCATGCAGACCCGTAAATTTAATTATTATATGCTCAACAAAATATGATTATCGCTTTTCTGATTGGTCAACGACGAATGAACAAAGTGGTTGTAGAGTGCAATATGGAAGGTGAAACAAAGCGATGTAGTGATTTTGTTGAGTATATAATAAATCAAAAATCGTATGAACTTGCTCCTGTATTTCGTTATTTATGGTCACTCGTGATGTTTTGAAAACTGTGAAAATATCACTCGTTCCCTTAGGTCACGAAATGCTTTTGCGTTCATACGATCGATTTCCTATTCTTATGATCGTCTTATGCCGTTCCGGGAGACGTAAACGTCGTTGCGTGAGCGTTTTGAAACCTTCAAACAACGGGAAGTTAAGAGTGCCAATTCCTTCACTTATTTCGTATTACCCACCTGTCTGGCGCATAGCCTTCGCTGTTAAGTTATTTCTGCATTTTCATCTTGCAGTGGTAATTCGATTCAGCTTGAAGATCAACAGGGAAGACTTGAGCAGGAAATACGAGAACTGATAATGAAGGAAGGTCAGTTTAAGCCGTTGATCTAATAACACTTCCAACATATCTTTAAATGTTTGTAAGATTTGATTTAGTTTTTTTGTGTGATCTACAAAGATGCTCAGTATCAGGTAAATGGGACTTTTCTTACCTTTTCCCGCGACGGTCTTGAGTAAGAATTCCCGAGGAAAATATGAACCTCTACTATGCCGAAACAAAGCAAACGGTACGGCGACATATTTAATGTAATGAATAAAGAAGATCCTTAGTCTGCGCTCGAGTCGAGTGAGCAATTTTTTTCGAAAGTCTTCAAACGAGTCAGTTGATCATTTTTTTGAATCACCACAGATCATTCAAAACATGACAACAGGGTGATACAGCAAAAGACTAAGCAGCTTGTGGATATTGTGGAGCAGAGAAACGCTTTAGTAGAGCTTTTAGACGAAGAGCGAAAAAGGTAGGTAAAGAGTAAAATGGATTCTCTGCTAAATTTGAGTCAAGTGCTCTATTTACACACGGTCCTATTTGAATCTTGAAGCTTTTGGGTCGTACGTTTTCGTGTACCTTCAATCAGTAATATTTCAAATAATCGTTAAGAAACCCAACTCGGGAAATGAGCAACCAGTTGGCTCGTCTCAAAACAGGGCAAATGTTGGATCCAGGACCATGCACCCAGGTGGAACAGCAAATGCGGTTAAAAACTGTTTATATCTTTTCCAGGGAACAAGAGGAAGACAGACTTTTTGATTCAATGATTGCAGCCAAAGGTTTGTTCTTGACATGTATTTTTGGCCTGCTTAGGGAACGAAGAGCCCTAGGAAATAATTAAGCATTTTGGCCGCGCGAAAGTTGGGACGAGTTACTCTTCCCAGTCTCTTCCACCCATTTTTTTGTGCTCGCTCAAATCTCCACGCGGCCTGAATGAAAAAAAACCTCTCTTAATTGCTCGTCGTGTTTTGCAGAGTTATTGACACTATCGCGCTTCATATATTTCCGCTTTCAAAAAATGTCTCAGTTGATTGTTGAGTACGAGTTTCCACATTTTTTAGCTGAAACTACAGACAAAAGCGTAAAAAATCCATGTCAAAAAATTTTTGAGGATATAATAATAATAATAATAATAATAATAATAATAATGATGATGATGATGATAATAATAATAATAATAAATGGGGCAGACGGTGCTCCTTAGCCTTGGTGAAGGCAGCTCGTCTAGGAGAATTAAGGAAAACTCTGATATAAAACCTCCGAGACTAGCGGGTAGGGGTAGATTGGGCTCCTTAGCTGTGGTGAAAGCAACCAATCTAGTTGTAGACACACGAAATTATGTAGCTCACGAAATCTAAGATACCGTGCTAGGGATTTTACATGTCGGAAGAATGGATTGGCCAACGTGTTATGTGGTCGTTAGCGAAACCTGATGGGAAGTGGCGTCACCTATCAGTACTAGCCTTACCCAGAGAGCCGGGCAACTTTGGATGGACTTATGTCCCTTGCATAAATACAAACTTAGATGGGACATAATGGGACCAGAATACGATGATGCTAATGAAACAGTAGCACCGAAAGTTAGTGCTGAAAATGAAGCATGCCGTATAAAACACAACAGAGTTCATACCATGAACAATCGAGAATGGACAAATGAAGAGAAACAAAAAAATCAACAGAGAAGAAAGACAGAAATGTAAAAACTTCATGGAAAGGATAAAAGATCGATGAGTCCATGAGTTTCTAGAAGAAAAGAGAACAACACAAAATTTAGTTGATAATGCAAGGCGTTTTGTAAAGGAAGGATGGGGAGTGGGAGAAGAGACTGGGACTCAAAGTATAGAAGAACAAAGAAACACTGAATGGACTACAGAAATGAAAATCAAACTGTTGCAAATTGATGGAGAAGAACGAGAAAAGGGTCGAGGATTCATGAAAAGAGTAAAAGAAAGATGGGATTTTGAGTACCCAGAATACGCAAATGCTAGCATGCAAAAGCTCAGAGACAATGCATCAAGTTTCAAAAGAGAGCCGGCGGTAAAGAACTTCATGTTAGTAAGAAACAGGAATGGTATAGACTTGCAGCAGGGCAATGAACAATAAGCAGAGAGATAACATGAAGTGATTCAGGAGCATGAAACTGAACTTGAAGCTACTATAGAAGATTTAACTGATGAAATCACGAAAAAACAGGAACCAGGAACAGAAATCAGAGAAGAAGATGAATAACTGGAAGAAATATTCAACCAACTGTTGGAAGATCTGAATCATAGTACCATGTTAGAACTGGAATCCAGAGAAAAGCTGTGTAAACTTAAATTAACACCAGAGATTGAGGAAAGTGCAAACAGGATACTAGACCAGTACCTGCATGGAGACGAGAACATTCCTGAGATTACAGACAAGGATTGTGCAATGGCAAAGGCTATTGCGATCAAAACAGGAATAGTGCTAAACGAGAAAAAAGGCCAAAGGAAATTAAAAACCCTCAAATGGAAACAGACGGAAGAGGAAACTCAAGGCAGATGGAAAAACTCAGACAACAAATAGCAAGAGTCAGCAATGAGATACATAGAAGGACTTAGAAGAGGAAAGCAACAACAAAAGAGAAGGAAATCCTGAAACAATTACAAAAATCAATGGGTGGTGTGGAAACAACAACCAGGACATTGAAATCACACAAGGATAGTTGGATTGACGAACTCAGGCACAAGAAAATTAAACTGCAGAAGATGATTCAGAGAAAACAAAGAATAATGGGTAATGCCAACTTTGAAAGGGACCAAAAGAACTATTTTCAAGAAGGCAGAAGGAGGAACAGAACATGAAGAACAGATATCTGAGATGGACAAGTTTGTCCAGTTTTGGGGAGACATATGCGAAAAAGATAATAGAACACCGGAAAATGCCATGGATGGAAAGTGTGCGGCCAACTTAGGGAAAAGGTTAGAAATGTGAACGAATTCAACATCACAGAAGAGAACCTTACTAAAGAGGCCAACAAGAGGAAAAATCGGGACGACACCAAGAATTGACGGCATCCAAAACTTCCGGTAGAAAAGATTAAAACCAGCCAGAAAGGCACTGAAGAGAGCCTTTCAAAAAATTAGGAATGATAATAAGTTAATACCAGTTTGGTGGCCATCAGGAAGGGCAGTATTACTCCCAAAAACGAAAGATTTTAAGTGACGAGAAGAACTACCGTCCAATTACATGTCGGAACACCTCATATAAGCTTCTTACAGGACTGGTTGGTGAATATATGAGACAGCATGCCATAGACAATGAGATTTGGGATGAAGGGCAATTAGGGGCAATAGCAGGAGTGTTGGGTACTGTTGATCAGTTGATTATAGACAAATCCATTATGGAAGAGGTCAAGACGTACCACCGAAATCTTACAGTAGCCTTTTACGACTACAAAAAAGCCTATTAAAAAGTGCACCATGATTAGATGTTGCGAGTCTATACTTGGATATATCAGGAAACGTGATAGCACTTTTGAGTGAACTGATGAGAAAGTGGAAAACTGGACTTGAGATCTGGAAGGAT
The DNA here is from genome assembly GCF_036669925.1 of Montipora capricornis. Lineage (NCBI taxonomy): Eukaryota > Metazoa > Cnidaria > Anthozoa > Scleractinia > Acroporidae > Montipora > Montipora capricornis. The sequence goes on along the minus strand of NC_090885.1, from coordinate 15,114,869 downwards.
AGTGAAAAGAGAGTCAGTAGGTGGATCGAAATCATGTGTGGTTTTCTTTGTAGAGACAGCTACTCACCTCTTGCTTTCTATTTGTCTGAAGTCTCAGTATGTAAACTCCTCCAAGAATCGAAAGGATACCGTATAGGTGAGCCAGGAAACAGAGATGTTAAACGTACTCATAGCCTGTTTGCAGATGATTAGAAAGTATATCAGGAGAGTCGTAAAATCTTGAAAGATGTCAATGATATGATTGTACAAGCAAGCAATGATACAGGTGCATGTTATGGAGTAGCGACGTATGCTGAAATTGTTTTTGAAAGGGGAACGATGATTAAAGGGGAAGGACTGCAGGTGTTGCATGAAAGAATGAAAACCGTGGACCCTGACCAGAATGAGATATACAAGTTCTTAGGAGTAGAGCAGGCCGATGGAATTAAGACCAAAGAAGTTTACAATAGAGTGAAGGAAGAAGTTAGTAGAACGATGAAGATCATAACTAAGACAGGGTTGAATTACAAGAACTTGATCAGAGCTATAAATACCAAAGTGATACCTGTAGCAGCATACCTAATGAATGTGTGCAAATTCCCTCAATCTGAATTTACAGAACTAGATCAAGTCATTAAAAGAGAGTTGAGAAAGAACAACATGCTAAGACGACAAGCAAGCGACGAAAGATTGTACATGAAGAGCGCTGAAATCACTAAGGGATGTATCTGAAGAATCGAGATTACGAGTAGCATGTTACATGTCAATGTCTGACAACAGATGAATCAAGGCAGCCTGGAAACGAGAAACAATGAAAGAGAACAACTCAATTAATGATGAAGCAATAACGGCAATGCAAACGAAAGAGAAGACAGTGGAATTTGAAGGGGAAAGCATAATATTGGAAGGGAACATACTCGACAAAGCATGGAAACAAGCTTGGAAACTGGTGAAATCATGCTTAAAAAAAGAGAGGAAAACTACCATCAGAAAGAAATGCAAAGTCCAAGACCAGAAGTGCAACATATGGCTTGAACAAAATGTGACACCCAGAAAGACATCAGCCATTATGTCAATGCTAGAGAAATTGATTGAAACTAGAGCATGGAAAGCCGCAAGGGGACTCACTGAATGCTGTAAGTGCATATTGTGTGGTGAACAAAAAGAGACTGTACAACATCTTTTGGCTGGATGCAAAACGATAGCAAGCAGTGAGTACGTAATAAGACACAACAGAGCGCTAATGGCATACAATCGGTTAGATAAATATGTGAAATGGTACCAGGAAAAATGTTCAAGGGGACATGTTTTGGAGAATTCTCAAGCGACGCTAGTGTGGGAGTTTGAGTTTAATTTGAGAAAGACGACAACACCTAGAAGACCAGATTTGATAATTGAAGAAAAGGAAAAGAAGAATATCTGGATATGTGATATGGCGTGCCCACAAGAAAATAAAAAAAAAAACAAATTACAAAAAGCTTGTATTTGAACTTAGAGGACGAAGACCAGGTTTCAAAGTCAGACTTGTGCCTCTTGTGATCAGTGCACTCGGTGGAGGTATAAAAGAGACAGTAAAGGAACTGGAAAATATTTTTGAAACAAACAATTTGTGCAAATAATCCGAAAAGTGTTATCGGGACTTGTCCATAGTGACATTGAGTAAAAACCATGATAAAAACGAAGTTGTAAAAGGGGCCAACAAAATTCTTGGTGGTCCCTCTATTAGGCTATATTGTTTGAATTTGAAATATAGCTATAATGTTTACATAATAGTAATAGTAATAGTTATAATAATAATAATAATAATAATAATAATAATAATAATAATAATAATAATAATAATAATAATAATAATAATAATAATAATAATAATAATAATGACTTTGACCTAAAGAAAATGAATATTACTGAGGGGAAAAAAAACTTTTGTGACTAAAAACTGCTCACTGCTATTTATAATCCTTTTTAAGTAACAATCGTGTAACATTGTATAAAATTGACAAAATCGCTGTTAACGCTCAAAACACTATTGAATTGCAGTTGCTTAATTACTAACTGATGTTAACCTTCCTTGTGTGTGTAGCCATGTACAAAAGGCGAATCTCCTCCAGAATCAGTTAAGTGAATTAACTATTTACTAACATTGAAATAAATGACTGAGACGAAATAACTATTCACTAACATTGAAGTAAATGACTGAGATGGAAATTGTTAATCTCGTTAGATGAAATGTAGAGATGATAATTGTTCAATGTTGTTTCGGGGTTACGCGGAAAAATCCTTCGCTGGAGTCGAAACTACGACCTTCCGATTACCTGACCCTAATTTAATGACCACGAGCTCCCGCGAGTCTCTTTTTGCTCAGTGGCAGAGCATCAGAAGGTCCTAGGTTCGGCTCCTGTCGAGAAGCACTCGGATTTTTTCCAAGTGTGCTTGAGACACCGCTGAAAACTATCATCTCTTCTCTTCATTTATTTACTAACAGTTTGCTAGTAACACGGAACAAGAGTAAGAGATTTTTTATAAATGGAACTGAACACTACAGTCAATCCAAGACCTTATGTCGGAAAACTACAAATTGACAATATACATAAAACGAAGAACTGAAAAAAAAAAAAAAGAGCGAATGAAATGACATTATGATCGAATAAATAACAGCAATGTAAAATGGATCAGTGATGAAAGAATCCACTTGATTGCGGATAACTCAGAACTCAACAGACATTGAAATAATTCATTCTGAAAAAAACAAAGTAACTTGAAAACAAACCAGAGAACATATCAGACGGTAATGATCCCTTTAAGCTCGCGGGTAAAGTGTTTATATATAGGTGATGTTATAGAGCTGTTTTCAATTGAGTGTCCAAAGTAATTAGCGATTGCTTTGGTTTTGCAATACTTCACTCAGTGATTGGCTCAAAGTTCTCGCGCCACTTTTTCAACCAATCAGAAGTGGAACCAAAACCAATCGTGGCTCCCGCGTGCACATTTTCCCGCGCTTTGTGTCGGCTACGTGTAATTACTTCGAGTTTTGATTGGTTTACTGGATTGTCTCCGTCCTTTTTGATTGGCCAAAGTAATTATTTTGGTTTTGGTTTTACGACACTCGATTGAAACTCGCTCTATTGCGGTATGTGGAGCGATATATTAGGGAACTTAAAGCAAGGACGACGACGAAGGCTATGAGAACACCTTTAAACAATGGATCTAAAGCCCTGGCTACGGGTTGTCACGTTGTTAGCGGAAGACCACGTCCCAACATTGTCATGAGAACGCTTCTAACAATGTTGGATACGCATACATAACGTTATTGGAAACACGTCACTTTAGTCACACAACCAAATGCTACTGGATCGGTTGGAGGACGGAAGTGACCGATTCAAACGAGGAAAGGCCAAAGAATGATTAAGAGAACGTGAAGAAAAGCTTAAGGGTATGTTCACTGCAAGATACACCCGCGCTTAGGAGATGATGAGAATAAGCACGGATCAATTTTCAGAAATTTTAAACGCTGTCCAGAGAGCGATCATGATAAAGAGTACTAAATGTGTCCCGCAGACATTACCTTGCTTCATGCTCGCTGTTCAAGGTTTTTGGCTGTTCATCAATATCCTTGACGTCATCTTCGTCCTTGTCCGTCATCCTTTGTTGCAAATTGTGCTGGAAGCCTAGGATTGAAAATAAGATGGCGATTCGTGATTGGCTAGTAGGACGTGGACGTGACTCGATTCAGGACACAACTTTGTTAGAAGAGCGGCAAAACACTACAATATAGTTGCGTCGAGCAGAATTGTTGGGCGAAATGTTTGATCAAAAGCAAACTTTATCCAACACTTGATCGAGCAGTAAATGTTGGACGAACGTCTTCCAACGTGGACGGTCAAACGGTCGAACAATGTTGGATCAAGCAAAGTTGGAGCGTCTACTCTTAACTTCGTTCGATAAGCCAGGGCTTAATGAGAAAAAACAAAAGTTCTGCATGCCCTGCGCGTTCGTTTTACATTTGTAGACATTTCTATCCCGTCCTCGCCCTTACAACGACGTGAATTTGACCAAATTTGAGGTTGTGTGGAAGACGTGAGCACTCGAGGATAAATTTTCAGTTTTCTCTCTACAATAACGGGAAATAATATTTTAGACAACGTTCTCTCGTGCGGCCCTTATTCAAGGGCAGCGCCATTCTGAGGGCGGGGCTTATTTAAAAATCGGACGCCACACCGAAATATTTCCTTTTACTTTAAGGGTTCATTTTCTATATCTGTACGGAGAGTTACTGAACCGTCTTTCGATTGTCACCATTTGACTCTGACGGCGTTTTGCTTAATGGTCGAGCAGTGACATACAATCACTTTGAACAGAAAAACATCGGTTTTGATGCAAATTAATTTCCCATGTTGCGATAATTTTACGAAACTCCTCGAATAGGCGCCGCATTGGGACCACAGCGGTTATTCGAGGGCGGTGCTTATTCGAGATTGATTTTGTGCAACTCGTGTCCATGGAATAATTGTTAAAGATCATCTTACTTTGAGAAAAACCGAGGGTTGAGGTGTAACAAATGAGGACGATAATATGCCACTGATAAATTTTAAGAAATATCGTTTTAACAAGGTGCAATACTGCAAAGAAGAGATTGTAACCATTTATATTCTTTCATATATTTTCTTATTCTTTTGTCAGGCTACATAACGACAGTTTGATGTAAGCTGGCAAGTTGAAACTTCGCACTTGCCCAAAACTGATAGATGCCATCTGCCCACCACACGGGAAGATATTTCTCGGAAGCAAACGTCAGCGCATATGTTCAAGTTGTCAAATTACAACGGATATTTACTTCAAAACTTAATACATTTTTACGGAGGCGTCTTCACGGCTAGCTCTCTAATCTGCCTTAGGCTAGGCTCGAGGACTAGTCCTCATGCCCAGTCTCTGGCGGGAAAGAGGACCAGTTGACTCTGGGGACCAGAGTGCAAATTGCTCGGAAAGGCGAGAGAGACAAAATTCTTTTAGAGATTGAGATTTTGTTTGGTTTAGAGTTCCTTCTGCAAGTTTTTTTTTCCTGCTGTTAAGGACTCGTGGATTTCATTGTTAATTCTGCCTGCATATTAACTGTAGGATGCTAAAGAATATTAAATTAATACTATTTCAAACATAGCCTTATATTCAGAGATTTAAAAGATATAAATATGCTTTAAGGTAAGAGGAACCTGCTTTGTCTGTATTTCTATTCAAAGAAAATTAATGGAAAAGAAAACTCTAAATAAAGCTCTTATGTTTAGTTTTAGTTATAGTCTGTTAGATAGGCGTAACTAGGGAGGGGTGGGAGCAAGCGGGCGGGATAGAGGAGAGGTCACTAATTCCTATCGCAACTTAGACGTTGTGATGCAAAAAGGAAAAGCGTTGAATTGGACACGAGCGAAACATCGTAACTCAGATGGACTTTCAGCAGGAATACCACAGTTATCGTTTCATATAGGATTCAGACAGCAAAGACCTTTGTTACTATTGTATAAATAGTTCAAGGTTACACCGATGAGGTTGACTGTAGTGACTCATTGAAGTAATATTGTCAAGTTTATATTGAAGGAATCATTTTTTTGGAGAAAGCTATTATTTAGACCCTTTTTTTTTCGTTTCGCCCGAAAACTTAAGGGTTCCCCATAAAATCGTAAATTATACCGGGCCAAGTTGTGGGCTATTTTATCGGCCAGTTGTTGTTTCCGTCAAAACTAATAACATGAGATGCCGGAATTATTTTTTTCTTTTTAACCCTATCGAGCGCTTAAAACAGTTTTTTACCCGCACGAAACAAAGACCCTTATTTTTAAAGTGTCAAAATCGACAAGTGTGCTCATTTTTTCGGTTTTGAAACAGCATGGCCAAGACCAGAAAGGCTTTTCGCTGATTTAAGTATTGTACGTTAAGTTGAAGTTTTCTGAATGTCAAAATGCGTAGTAGTTAGGCAGAAATCTTATAATTATAAAATAGGTGCAAATTAAAAGAAATTTATTGTAAAACGAAGACGTGTAATAATTATTAAATCTAACTTTGTTTGTTTCAAGCTGTGTAGTTTATTGGTGTCTTAAGTGGGCAGACACGACATGTTGCAGCGACAAAAAGGTGTGTAGCACACACTGAGGCGACATGCATTGGGGTCGTGTAGCGGGGACTTGTAGCAGGGACAAAATCAGAACATGTGCACACACGTGAAAATGTTGCGGGTACATGTCCCTGCATGTCGCCGCTACACGTCCCTGCTACATATCGCCTCAGTGTGCACTACACAAGTTTTTTGTCGTTGCAACATGCATGTCCCTGCAACATGACCCCTCGTGTCTGCCCACCGTTACACTTCGAATACTCTTGCCGGCAATTAGTGACTAAATCGTAACTTGTTAAAAAAATTCTCGATTTTGATCGGTTCTGTGCGCGACCACCTGGATGTCCAATTACAGGCCAATTACATGTATCCAATTTGAACAACTCCAAATTGACCTATTTAGCTTGGACGTTGTTCTCCCTTTTTCAGACCACGTGATGTTCCCAAGGGAATTTTCCTTTTGTTTTTCGTAAGTTATACGTACATATATATGCACATGCATAAGACGACATATGAAAGAAGCTGTTCCCTAGAGTGACTTCATGTGGTCTGAAATGGGAAAACAAAACGTACAAGCGGAAGAGGCCTATTGGTTACCTGTAATTGTACACTTACGCCATTCGCGCGTCCATAATTTAGGAGATGATGAGAGTGAGCCCGGATCAATTTACAGAGATTTTTAAACCCTCTCCAAAGAGGGCGATCACGATAAAGGGGACTAAAACTGTCCCTCGGACGTGGCCTTGCTTCATATTCGCTTTTCAAGGTTACTGGCTGTTCATCAAAAGTCATGACGTCTCCCTCGCCGTTGTCCGCCGTCTTGCAAATGATGCTAGGAGCCTAGGCTTGAAGGTTCAAGACTCATCTTTGTTGGAAGAGCGGCAAAACAACGCAATTGATGGTTGCCTCGAGCAGAATTGTTGGGCATAATGTTTGATCAAATGCAAACTCCATCGAACACGTGACACGAACATTTTCCAACATGGGTGGCCACACGATCAAGTACTCAGTGTTGGTTCGAACAAAGTTGGAGCATTGACTCCAACTTTGTTCGATAGTTTAACCAGGGCTTTATGTCTTTGTGCTAATCATCCTCACTAGCCTCACTTTGGAGCAAAAATTCGAGTGATCATGGCTATGAGAAAATCAAGCGAAGGGGCCGGGAGGCGAGACTCCTCCTCGGCCTCTCCTCCCTCGCGTTCTTGTTTGACTTTGCTCGGTTTTCGCACGGCCATATTCAAAGTCAACCCCGGTGGAAAGAAGCGTCTAAAATTCGCCAAACCACATGCTACCAAGGCTATATTTGATAATGCTGTATTATCACTCGGCAACAAATAATATTTAAGGCATTGCAAAAGGTCGGTTACCAAACTTCACGTCAAAGCTATCATTTTAAAATCAAAGCTTGGCCTAATTAATTTAGCTTAGGCCTAAATTAAGTGATATATGGGAGACTTAATAAAACCTTTTTTATTTTGGCGAAGCGGAAAGAAGCGGTTCCTAAAGAGTAGAAACTCCGGGTTCAAATCCAGTCCACGGATATGACTTTTCCTTTCCCTTTTATCTCTGCTACCGTGAGTCCTGGGACATAGTGCCCTGCATTATCGATAATAGTAAATTCGGGGCAAATAGGATTTAACGATAATCGATAATTTAGAGAAGAGACCATGTTGCGTCCTCGAGCATTTAAGCGCCTAAGCTAGATTAATACTTTAGGCCTAAGCTTTGATTTTAAAATGTTTAGCTTTGCCGTGAACTTTGGAAACCGACCTTTTGTAGTGTTTAATGTTGTTTGTTGACGAGTGATAATACAGCATTATCAAATAGTGTTCAAAAGATTGTCCCTGAGCAGCTAGCGGTGTGATGGTCGAGTGGTCGGGTTAATCTACATTCCCAGCTTCGAGTCTTATGTCCATACGCTTGGGTTATCTTTTTAAACAAATATGACCATTTCCCATAATCCATCTCAAGCTTTCAGTCTTCTTAATTCACGATAATAGTGAATTCAAAGCAAATTAACAAATCAGGATGATCGCGAATTCAAGGGCGAGAAGGGGTTGGGGTTGCAAACGAGAAGGAATGAGAACGAGGCTGTTCAACGATAGACCACCGACCCAACTTACAGATAATTGCCTTTTTCCTGCCGTGAGGGGATATTTTGTACCTTCGAGTGAGTCGATTACAGCGAGGATCGGCAGCATTTGAGACAAACAGGAAAGAGACCGCGGAGGAGAGACGTAGAGAGAGGAAGGGCTTCAGCCTTTCGGAGCCCACCTGCCCAAGGATTCCCATGCCCAGGGAGTCGACGAGTATGCAGATCAAGGATAGGCCTTCACAGCCACCAGAGGGCTTGCCGTCAGGGACAACCTTCCCAGTGATTCGCCTCGGACTTGAGGAACAAGCCATCACATCACAAGCACAGATCAAAACCAAATCACAATTTTATTCATAAATGGTCAAGATAATTGTTTAATTTTGCGCAATTTGATTCATTATCATTCACTTGCCATTCACGTCAAAAACAAGGCACTGAGAAACAATACTGACGTTGCAGCCTGTTTAAAACTTGGTATTAACAGCTCCAGGAATTTCCGGTTTTACCCGAGCCTAAGAATCTCTTCTGTTTAATCTGTTAGCATTGTTTCCCTTTTTTCTTAGACGTTTTTGGAAGCACGACCTTTCAAGAGGCTGACGATTCTTTGGCCTTTGCAGAAAAAAAAGGAATATACAAAATCTTCCACGACCGTTTTTATGGTATAACTCGAGTTAAAAACGTTGCTTTTAGTCAATGAGCAGATGTCAACAACGTAAAATTTAGCATCGTTTCTCGATTGCAGCACTAGAAAGAAGCAAATGATGCTGTAGTAGTAGTAGTTGAGCTTTCTTCAATAGCAAACTGTGGAACTACTTAAAACCTTTCTTCAGCCTCCTCACTCACAGCCTCGTATTGCTCGTCTTCACTTGAGGTGCTGTACCAAGGCTCTGCTTCCTCGGCATCCGACTGCATTTGGGCATCTTGTGCATTGGGAATCCACAAACCCGAGTCAATGCATTTCTTAAGGTAGCCTTTGGCTTCTTCGTCTGGCATCTTGCCGAGAACTTCTTGAAGCATCGGAATATCCTTTTCTTCGAAACATTTTTGAAGCTCCTGGAAGATGAACAAACGTTTGCCCATTTAACTTCACAAAAGAAAAAAACGTAACATGTTTAATTCAGTTCTGGTTTATTCTAATTCTTTCTTCGACTAAACTGATTTACCGCTGGTAAAGATTCAAAGACTTCCACAGGATCCAAGCCTCCTGGGCCTAGTCTTTTCTGGCGATCTTCCTGGAAAAAAAAAATCAAATACACACCCATTACACCAGACAACAACAGAGAGAAAACAATCTGAAAAATATAAATGTGCTGAGCAGTTCAACGAGAGCTGGCATGGCTCCAAGATTCGCCGCTTCTCGTTGGTGACAGGTCATCTCGCCAAAGTTCTTGATCGACCGTGGGCGAGTTGGATTTGGTAAAGTTTCACTTTACAGTTTCGATCGATGAAGGTCCACTGAAGAGTCATCTTAATCAAGTTATGCAGAAAATCTGTTCGAAATTCAAGAGATCGACAAGAGAGGATTAGAAGCTCGTCGATGCTCCTGGGTGCAATCCCAATTTGACCACAAAGAAGATCCGTCTCCGATGGTCTTGAATTTAACTTCCCCTTTGCCGGGTTTCTAAGCTGTTATGTTTCATTGCATAGTTATTTTGCGTATACGGCCCCACGATTTGCAAGATTCAAATATCACGGGTCCACCATGCGTCTCTCAAAGAAATTTTGTCAGTGATATTAGGACACACTTCTTGAAGGGAAAAATGTCTCCACTGTACCTTCCCGGAAGCAGCATAACGGCGGTTCCAAGGGTGTATGCGACCACGCCGGGTTCAAACCACACTCTGGCCATAAGCCTGGGAACTAGTTGGATGTGTATGATATTGGTGGTTTCCAGTCTAACGCAAGCCCATGCACCCCCCCCCCCCCCCCTCCCCTTTC
>NC_090885.1:15079757-15102257 GCF_036669925.1 Montipora capricornis | reverse complement strand
TACAACCAGGAACACACTCCTTTTTTCAAAGGCAAGACATTTAAGTACTACCATCACTTCGCCAACTTCACTTGAGTTGCCTTGATTTGATTTCTACAGTTATATATTAATTGTAATTGATGGTTACTCGTAGATTAATCCCTAGTTACATGTTGCTAGTTCAGTAGTCAGTGAAAAATTGTCAAGACCATCTTAGAAAAAGAAAAACGATTGTTTTCAGCTTAAAATGTTTTACAAGCACCTTGTGATAGTCACGCCACACAACACGTTTTCCTGAAAAAACAAACCCAAAAAGCCATTTCCTTGAAAAAAATGGAGTCTTCCTGTGAACTCGCTATTCAGTTAAGATGGGACTATCTGCTACTTACTTGACAAAGAAAGAGTGAATGGTGGCCTGAGGAGAGGCATCCAGAGACTTTGCCAGCTCTAATATGTATTGCATGATGATTGTCTGATGTGCTGCTCGCTCCATCAGGGAGTGTTTCTGTGTGAGACAAAAACAGACTGCGTGGTGAAATTTTCCAAACGGTACAACATAGAATAACACTCCTCTTTATCTTCGTCTTCCAATGTTTGCTTGACACCTGACACATGAAAATTTGAATCTTTAACTGTCACTTTGGGGGCAAGTTTCGATTCAATGCTGTGTTACAAGTACTATTCAGAGAGCTACATAAGAGAGACTTGGTTGATCAAGAATGCAGTGATATAAATAAGTGGCCCATCCCAGATTACAAATAATTATTGTCAATAATTATAGAGGCAGTGCGACCCAGTGGCTAGGGTGCTTGCCTTGAGATCCGGAGATCCCGGGTTCAAGACCTGCTCTGACCACTTGCTGAATTTGTTCCCTGGTAGTCCCTGGTTCAACTTTCCAACTGCACTTGTAAATAGCCTACTGGTTTGCCTCCGGCCAGTTGGGATTCTTAACAGTTGCTGTTGTTGTGTTCTGTTGTTTCGTTGATTGTTTCAGATTGGCCCTGAAAAGCCCCTATGGGGAGTGGTCAATTAAGTATGTATGCATGTATGTAAGTAGCAGAAATCTATCAACCTATGAGGCCAAGCGGGCAGTATAAAGTCAGAATGGAGAAGAGACATCACAGGTTAAACCAGGATTACTGATGGATAGATGCCATAAATAATGTAACAGTTTACTCTATTAGGAGCTCACTAAAAACAGTTGGTTAGTACATGTATGCGGATTTCGGAGCAAAGGGTCCCCTGTTCGATCCTCGGTGATGTCAACATCAGAGGGTGGGGGGGGGGGGGGGTAAAGGGTGCAATGTTGGTTTCCATTGATACCAGCCTCAGAGCAGACGGAACTACCAACAAAAAATACATGTAAGGTGACTTTACCTTTATACATTTACATTCAAAATACTTGTAACAGCATAACCTGCGATCAGGCTCTATTTTAGTTTCGCGTGCTACGTAATGTGGAGTTGGCGAAACGAAAAATAGAGCCTGACCAAATTCCTCTTCGAAATTCCTTCTGCCCACCTTTTTTGATTGATTGACATGTCCTTCGTCGGCCAATCAAATTTACTTCCATTACACCAATACACGCGTGGACGGCAGATTCACGCTATTTTGTTTTGACCAAAGTTAATTACCGTGGGAGGAATATTATAAACGAATTCGAAAGTTACCGTTGGCTTTAATTTGAGAAAAACACATTTAAAGCATGGGGAATGTTTTCGACGACTATATTGCGGCAAAGGCCGGTGTAATTCTCCCTCCGAACTTCACTGAATATGCAATCTTTTAAGCTTGACATCTTAATTTGTAATTGAGATAACCTAGCATTTTGTCGTTGGACGGTTTGACAATAGATTTTTAAAGAAAAAAAAGAAATACATTATTCCTTTAACGTGTTTCCCATGAAGGTTTCTTTGGTGATTTTTTCGGGTAATATCTTCAGTTGCAGTGTATTTCTAGAATTGCGCGCAGTAAAATCATGATACGTTTGGCTGTTAATTTTTTGATGGAGTACGAACAGTAAGATGGACTCGCAAAGTTTCTTTTATTGTTGTACAATTGATCTCTCTGGAAACATGCCATTTTAGTTTCTGGAGTGTGAGTTTTAAGTTAAATCAACTGGAAATATTATGAAGTGTGCAAAAAAACCGTGTCATCAGTCATGTACAGTAAATAAATAAAGCCGTTTGATACACAGATATTCAAAACATGCATTCGTGTAACTTGCGATTTTATCAGCATCTCCTCCTGTTGATATATATGTCCCTTGTCTCATCCAGGAAACCAATATGCATCGGCTTTCATTGCCATTTGAAAGAACCAGCTATTTAGCGGCTTTCAAAACATCAGGGAACTTTGTGCCAAAGTTCTTTCAACCCCATGGCCACAGAGCTCGACAACGGAATCGCTAATTTCACTCGTTCCAGAGATTCAAACCCGATTCTGGACAACTTATGAGATATTTCAGATGGCATATCTCCATTTATACAAAAAAAATCAAGTTGCACCGTCCACGGCATTGTAAGAACAAAAGGGAGCAAATTTTGTCGTACACTTATGGCGGATTAGTCTCGAGGACTTCGCGAGAGCTCCGCGCAATCACGATGGCATTTTCACTTCCGGCGTTTCAACAGCCAATCAGATCACGAGTTTGGTCGGCCAAAATTTGGCCGACCAAACGGAATTCTTGAGAGACTTTTGGTCTAACCTGCGATCAGGCCCATTTTTAGCTTCGCTCATATGTTCTCTTATGTCGTCGCTCGCTAAAATTGGGCCTGACCAAAAGTCTCTCAAGAATTCCGTTTGGTCGGCCAAATTTTGGCCGACCAAACTCGTGATCTGATTGGCTGTTGAAACGCCGGAAGTGAAAATGCCATCGTGATTGCGCGGAGCTCTCGCGAAGTCCTCGAGACTAATCCGCCATAAGTGTACGAAGAAATTTGCTCCCTTTTGTTCTTACAATGCCGTGGACGGTGCAACTTGATTTTATTTGTATAAATGGAGATATGCCATCTGAAATATAACTTGTCCAGAATCGGGTTTGAATCTCTGGAACGAGTGAAATTAGCGATTCCGTTGTCGAGCTCTGTGGCCATGGGGTTGAAAGTACTTTGGCACAAACTTCCCTGATGTTTTGAAAGCTAAATAGCTGGTTCTTTCAAATGGCAATGAAAACCGATGCATATTGGTTTCCTGGATGAGACAAGGGACATATATATCAACAGGAGGAGATGCTGATAAAATCGCAAGTTACACGAATGCATGTTTTGAATATCTGTGTATCTAACGGCTATATTTCTTTACTGTACATGACACGGTTTGTTTGCACACTTCATAATATTTCCAGTTGATTTAACTTAAAACTCACACTCCAGAAACTAAAATGGCATGTTTCCAGAGAGATCAATTGTACAACAATAAAAGAAACTTTGCGAGTCCATCTTACTGTTCGTACTCCATCAAAAAATTAACAGGCAAACGTATCATGATTTTACTGCGCGCAATTCTAGATATTACCCGAAAAAATCACCAAAGAAACCTTCATGGGCAAACACGTTAAAGGAATAATGTATTTCTCTTTTTTTTCTTTAAAAATCTATTGTCAAACCGTCCAACGACAAAATGCTAGGTTATCTCAATTACAAATTAAGATGTCAAGCTTAAAAGATTGCATATTCAGTGAAGTTCGGAGGGAGAATTACACCGGCCTTTGCCGCAATATAGTCGTCGAAAACATTCCCCATGCTTTAAATGTGTTTTTCTCAAATTATTAAAAGCCAACGGTAACTTTCGAATTCGTTTATAATATTCCTCCCACGGTAATTAACTTTGGTCAAAACAAAATAGCGTGAATCTGCCGTCCACGCGTGTATTGGTGTAATGGGAGTAAATTTGATTGGCCGATGAAGGACATGTCAATCAATCAAAAAAGGTGGGCGGAAGGAATTTCGAAGAGGAATTTGGTCAGGCTCTATTTTTCGTTTCGCCAACTCCACATTACGTAGCACGCGAAACTAAAATAGAGCCTGATCGCAGGTTACTTTTGGTCAGGCCCAATTTTAGCGAGCGACGACATAAGAGAACATATGGGCGAAGCTAAAAATGGGCCTGATCGCAGGTTAGTAACAGCACTGAAACAATAACTAATGCTTATTTTGGTTCTAGTGGAAATTACTGGTATTAGAAATTAACATTACAGTGCGACCGGGAAAACCGTGAACACATGAAAAATGCCAGGAATGTTACTTCTGCCCAATCACGTGTCCAAAATCCACTCGCTAAACCCCAAAATATTTAGGTTTGTGGGGCAAGAATTGTGTCAGCTTTACACTTTCCAGGCAATTGATTTACTTTGACTTCATTCTGGTCGTTTTGTGAATAAGATAGATAACTAAACACAAACTAGGGAAAAACGATCTTTCTAGCCAAAGAAATGTCTTTCCATTAATAACAGTTATTCAGTATGCAGTTTTGTCCTTAAACATTATTGGCTTAAAAACTATAAGCATTCTTGACATAATATTTCAGTTGTTCACAGTTTTCCCGGTCGCACTGTAATATTTCAAAGTAATACGACAATTTATTATTACTGTGAATTACAGTACCTCTTGAACTTCCAGGTTAATGCACCACAAAGCAAGGTAATTGGCAGCGTCATCACACGCCAAGTGAGGGTTTGCACGCAGATACTCGTCACTGTCATTATAATCGCTGAGCATTCCAAAGTGTTCAATTTCCTTTTTGTATTTATCCATGAAGGCTTGCTATAACAGATAGGTCCAAAAATGCAGCTAGTTATAGATGCACACCAATTTTGATACATGTAAGTGTCACAAAGTGTCCCCAGACATTTCTCCTAAATATCAACATCATTTGAATCAAAAATGGCAGTTGCTGAATGTCCATCTAAAACAGTCAAGATACTGTAGCTCTGGCCTAAAAAACCCTCAAACTCCATGGCCAACTTTATAGTTGTAAACCAGGAGTTTCTATTCAGAACATGTTGTAATGTTTATCACTATTTGGCATCTCTGTGGCTTTCACAAAAAATTGTCAGATAGGAAAATGCAAGAGACAATAATTTATCACAAACATGTAGGCTAAAATTTAAACCCAGACTTCCCCAATGGACAGTTCCAAGGAGTATTGACAACTTGACAGTTTACGGAAGAGATTGTATATTGGATAATCAATGTTCTACATGTATTTACAATGATGACATAGCTATTCCATTTCTGTGGTGGGTTTCCATAAACTACAAACTCTTGAAACTGAATAAATCGATGCTTAAACTGCTAAAACGTGTTAACTTAAACAACTGAAATTGGTTAGCAGCTGACTTACCGGGTATGTGCTATTACCTGAACTGAAACTCAAGCCTATTTTACTTAAATGAATTCTTCCAAAATGTCAATCAAAGTTTTGTGCGCTTCCACAGGCGCACACAGTCTTAGAACTATGGGATACACAGCTCCAATGGCATGTGATTGCATCTCAACATGACCTGCATTGTACATCAAAGGGGATTTCCTAATGTGCAACGAAGCATTTATCTGGGTAACCAAATTTACGGGTTCAGTTGCCCAGCTTTAGAAAGAGGGATAACCTGGAATTTTTTTCCAATTTTGAGCACTGTGACTTGACAATATTAAATATAATGTGTAAAATCACTTCCTCATTTTTTCCAAAGGTCAGAATTTTGATCCTTTCAATGTATGTATTCCAAAGGCACAGACAACACAGGATTGTGGAAAGTGCTGACATACATGTATTAAACTACCTCGAGTGATGACCAAACATTTAAAGTTAATACTTACAGATTTTTCTACTTTCTCTTCTTCTGTTAGATTTTCATCTTGCTTTTTCCTTGGTGCATTTATGATCTGAACAGATATAAAATTTCTCAAATTCAGAGAGGCAGTCTGACTCCCCTTTTAGAGTAAAATTAATATTATTACAAAACTCATTAATAATTCATGATGGGAAACAAAAGAAATGTTTTATCAATCAATATCTGTATACATCTGATACAGATTTCTCTTCATTTCCGTAAATGTTTCTTTGGAATTTCCCAGTCAAAATGTCTTGAATCACCCAAAATACCTGGTGTACATTAACACTTAAATGCTGACATTTAATAAGTCACATACAATATCTGTCAGATTTGTATCACATTTAAAAACTCTCGGCGTGATACAGATCTGCTGCTCATATTGTTTATATTACATAAATTAAAGCATAAGTTCAATACACAAACATGACTCAGATCTACATGTAATTTGGCAAATAATAAATAATAACAAATTTTGTTGAGGACATCATAAAAAAAAGTGGACATTTAATAAGATAGTTACCAAGTTCAAGACAAAAAAGTTCAAAAACTTAATAAGCTTACATTATACTAGATTTCTTGGGTACTCCATTGACATTGCATGCTAAAGAAACTTACGATATATGCTAAAACAAACTGAATTTTCTTGCTACAATCATTAGACCGCACTATTTAAATAAAAAATATGCACTGCTATAATTTGCTTTAATCACACTTACTGTTCTGGTGAATCCTGCATGGCTAAGTGTGTCCACATTCTTGGGAGCTTTCTAACAAAAGCAAGCAGATGATTTGTCATTAAATTAATTTCAATGAATCACTTCAGTCACTCTACAATTAAAAAATTAAATAGAAGAAGAAGAATTCTACACATTGCCAATTTCATCAGACATTTTAAATGACTGTGCACAATAAATACAACTTACTGGAGTGAGACATTGACTCAGTGTCTTGGTTAATACAGTCCAAGGTATTTATTAATAACCCCTTCCCTACTAAATCAATACAGTTTATAGATCTTACTCTGTCTGACACCAGATGATTTTGCCTATCCTATCGATGGGGCCAGTTTCAGAGGTGAAAGGTCCAACATCTACATTATCCACTCAAAAACTACCAGTGTGTCTTTTTAAAAGAGAGAATGCATATGGCAGCCATGTTGATTCCCCAAGTAAATCCGCAAAGGAATTAAACTCTATTCATGAACAGACTAAGTGTGAGGGTGTACAAGATAATTTATGATGTACAATTTCATCACATATAAGGCAATTTTCAAAGCAAAGGTTTGGACAAAAATGAATTTGTTTTAATTTAAAACCCGACTGTTCCACAGCCTTTCAAAACATGTCACATCATGATTTTAAAACTTGCTGTCATTGCTCATTAGTTTAAATATAATAAAAGTCATAGCAAATGTATACAGGTTAAATTTAATTGCAGGTCTCAATGATTTTAACCACTGACGAGTAAAATCTTCTGGCGTTAGACAGAGTAAAATCTATAAGTGGCACTATTGGGAGTTAAAAGGTTAATGGGGACATAGTTTTTGGGTGAATCCAGCTGTTGTTAACCCTTTAAGCCCTGTGGGGTTCCCCATTGACGAGTAAAATCGTCTGGCGTTAGACAGAGTAAAATCTATAAGTGGCACTATTGGGAGTTAAAGGGTTAACCTAGTACTGTAGGTTGATTTGTAATTTCTTTGCATCTGGAATTCATTATCATAACTACTGAGACAAAGAAATTACAAACAACCTATAGTTTAAAATCCTTTTGAACTGAAATCAAATTCAACCTGTGCGATACATGTATCTTAGCGCATGGCTTAAAACGTTCCACCAAAATCAAAACTCTGCTAACAATTTCTAATGATACCAATTCATGCTCAGAAATACTTAATGCATTGGTAGTAATTTTTAGCACTGACATTCAAAGCTTAAAATTATCAATATTACAAAAAAGCCCAGTAATTTAAAATGGAGGTGGAGTTTTCCGCCAAATTGAAGAAGCTTTGTACATTGCACAAATTTAGTGGTACATTGACAACTTGACCAGTATATTCACCTTTTCTTTCTTGGTTAACTCCTCATCCTCTTTTCTTAGTTCTTTTTGCTGCAAGTAAAATTAATTAATACACTCAACTAAAAATGTTCAAGCCTTGAAAGCTGTCATTTAAACTGTAGTTAATAACTTTGAAGTGAAAGAAACTGTTTTACAGCCAGAACTTAAGTTCTTTTCAAAGCCAGGAAACAGTGTTTACGATCTGAGAAAGAGACTATTTTAAACCCACTTTCTAATCTTTTTCTTTGGACAAGAGCTTAAAACAGTACTGAGTACTGTAACTAGTATGAATAGTAATAATAATAATAATAATAATGATAATAATAAAGATAATAATAATAATAATAATAATAATAATAATAATCAGCAATAACTTTACAGGTATTAACAAATTCTTAAACAGTCTTAAATTTGCAATATATAATCTACTAAAATGCTAAAAATGATATTCACAATCTTCATCCGTATTTATAAATAATAAAAAATACTAAAAACTTCACTTCAACAGCATCAAATAAAGAATGGGAAAATATACTTAAAATGCTTCTATCCACAAAACGACGTCAATAAAGTGTCCCTACATTTTGACAAATAAATAGACTAGACAGTGATCAATGTCATGTATCACTGAGGCGTTCCTATCCAGCATTGTCACGGGCAGCTTTGAACAGTTCTTCCTCAAGCAATACTGCTGCTGTACTTTTGTGATCCACCTGATTCATGTACCGTACAAGTGCCAGTCACTGAAGATTTTTGCATCCAGTCGTGGGTGAGTTCTTCTATCTAGCTTTTACCTGGTCCTTACAAATCATAGATAACTTATTACCCAAATTTCTTGTTTCCTACCATACAATACAATACAATGCATACTTAATTGACCACTCCGGGCCATAGGGGCTTTTCAGGGCCAATGAAACACAATTAACAAAATGACTGAACAGAACAACAACAACGGTTAAGAATCCTAACTGGCCGGAGGCAAACCAGTTGGCTATTTACAAATGCATCTGGGAAGTCTAACCAGGGACTACTAGGAAAAAATTCAATGAGTTCTCAGAGCGGGTCTTGAACCTAGGATCACCACTGAGATTGCAAGGCAATTGCCCCAACCACTGGGCCATACGGCTTCCCTCTAAACTCTTTCAGTCAAATTGCCAAAAACTCTTTCTCTAAAAAATGACCATGTCTTCAACCATTCTCAGTTCCTTTTCAAGAACTGAGCACTTGTATTTCTCAATAGATCAAACGAGCAATGAGCAAACAAATGGCAGGAGTTCAATTAAGACTCCCGGATTTTTAGTCATTTTCACCAGTCTCCTTTGCAAATTGGCTAAATCCAATATGGCAACCACTATGTTACTTTACTTCGTTATTTTATTGTTTATTTTTTTTGCATGTTGCCCAAACAACAGAATATATGTACTGTACTGACAAATCCAAGCAAGTTGTGTGAGTTACATGTATTTACGTCAGTGCCTTGCGTGGGACGCATTAGAATTTTGATGATGATGCATTTTTTGGATTTTATTTGTGTCAAAATGCATGATACGAGATCCCTGTGTACTAAACATGATTTCAATTTTTAACCTTCTTTTCCAATGCTTGTAATTCCTGCTTTAGCTCTTTTTCTTTATCTTCAGATGCAGGCAGGCCCTTGAGTTCTTCTCTTACTTGATTAAGCTTTTTGTTATTCCTAATAAATCAAGACATTATGACAGCTGCCAGTAGTTTGCATTAAACTTCAAGCTTCTTGAAATTGTTGTTCCCAATTAAATAGGATCTATTAGACATACCAGCAGTCTAGCATTTTTACTTGTGCATGTTGTTTCAGATTATAATTATAATGTCTAGATAAGACAAAGGATAGTGAAAAACAAACTCAAGTCGTAGTCGTCTGAAAATGTTTAACCAAACAAAAATGTTAACTACAACACATACATGGAATACTCAACTTAAAAAATAAAAACAATTTTGTTATAAACCCTAACTCTAATACTTCCTGAGGGCCCCCCCCCCCCCCCAACTGAGTAAAATAATTGTCTGGCATTAGACAGAGTAAAATCTATTAAGTCTCACTCTCAGGGGTCAATGGGTTATTAACATCCACACATGTTCCCCTTGACAGATTAACCCCTGGGAGGGAGATCTAATAGATTTTACTTGTTAATGGGATGGGGGTAGGGGAGGGATAGTTAAGGAGTAAATGGTTTAATGACTTTAATTTAGAGACAAAAGTATCCCATTTCTCTGAGTGAAGTACATATGTAGCCAACGCTTTTCATCGACTGTTGGTATTTATTTGAAATCACTGCCTACCCAATGGAGGACGAAAGGAAATCCCTTGTAAGAGGAGTGTATGTGTTCTCTGGAACAGCACATTGCCTTTCTGAGAAAATAATCAGAGTATGAACTTACGCCTTCATCCTTGACTCAAGTGTTTCTCTTTCTTTCTTTGCATCTTCCATTCTCTCAACTCTTGCCTGGTGACGCCATCTGAACAGACTGGGCGTATCAATATTAGGGTGAGTGTCATCCTCATCATCACTAACCTGCAGGCAAAAAAGAGTTAAAATTAAATCCTGCTGTACATAACCATGACTTGTATCAGCGAACGAAATGATACATGAAATTCATGAATCATATTTTGAACTGTGGATATGAAATCAAGTGAAGATACACTGTATGATCCTCACAGTTATGAATGCAATTTTAGCAATTGCGCAAACAAGCCTGAAAAGTCTAGAACCGGGTATGAACAGGTCTTTAACCCCGGGATGCTGGTGTGATGCTCTAAACAACTGAGCTATGAAGCCACTGATGTTGTGAGCTGGTCATTTGTGGGTTCAAATGTTCTTGTGATGAATGAATGAATGATTGAATGTATGAATGAATGAATGAAATGATATATGTTCAAAATTAATCATATAATTATTCAACTGCAGATGTGAAATCAAGTGAAGTTATGATCCTTGCTATTATGAATGTTATTTTAGAATTTCATATATCATTTTGTTTGTGGATTCATTCATCACAGGAAGTACATTTGAACCCACAAATGACCAGCTCCCAACATCAGTGGCTTCATAGCTCAGTTGGTTAGAGGTCACAGGTTCAAACACTGTTGAAGTCCTGACTTTTCAGGCTTCCTAAGCATTATTTTGCTAAAAATTGCATTAATTACTGCAAGGATCATAGCTTCACTTGATTACAAAGTCATTCATGTAGCTAAATATAAATTATAACCACTATATTGTACAAACAAAGGCAGTTTGCAATAGTGTACTCCGAACCTTTTAACCAGTCTTTCTAGGACTAATTTATTTAAATTTAGTTTTATGAAGAGAATAGTTGGGGAATGGAATAGTCTCTCTCTTGATATTAGAGGAGAATCATCTGTGGAAGATTTTAAGTTGAAGGTTTCTAAATTTTGAACTCTTTGAATTTTTGCATATAACGGTATATTTTTAGTAGGTATATAGGTAGGTCGGAGTTTCCTCCTAGAATGGTGCTGTGGCACTTTTTGAGGATTCTTCCCATTTCAACACAATTCTTATGTAAATATTTCATTGATGTTTGTTGAAATAAAGCTTATTAGAGTGGTGTTTCATCACTGTGCATGAACTTAGAAGTTACATGTAGAATAGATACCCCAAATGTAGTTTAACTATTTACTGGGAGGGCAGGGGAAGGTGAGGTCAGGGCCTGTGCAGGTGACTAAGCACCTTGAGAGATCTTATAGAAGAGGATGAAGTTCTAGCAAAGACTAATTCCTCAGGAAGGAACAAATAAGTTCTAAGCCTGATGAATGAATAAAATGATTAATTTTATTACAGAGATACTGATGAAATACTAGGATTTTCCTACTAATGAAAACAATCATAATTTCACCACACACAGGGAACATAAATATTATCACTTTTATCTTTAACATGTGAAGATATAGGTGTCGTCATGGTAGCTAACATGATTAGCCAATAAAACGCAAGCTTCCCCTTCATTGTAAGATACTTTTGTGGTGTAATATAATTCTTCTGTACATTGACATTTTTTATGCACAAATTTATTTGACATTATCATGATTTCTTTTCACAACTTTCATATCTTGTTTCATGTTACACAACATGCATGTTTTAGCGGTTGGTGACCACTTTTTCACCCTTTTAAATGAATGCAAGCTGTTTTTATGCTCTAGTCATTTGTTTCTCCCACCCCTTGACCCCCCGGGGAAGGGTAGGGAAATTACATTTGAATGGTTGTAAAGTAGGTGTATTTCCACTGGGGAATAGAGCAGACAAACACACGTAATTCCCCCACCCCTCAGTTCCTAAAAGATTCTGAGTCATCAAGGAAATGTTAGGGAGATTACCACAATATACAGTTCTTGCCATTTGAGTGTGCCACATGAACTATATAAGGAACAAAAAAAAAAAAAAAACTGGATAGAAACAAGACAGGAATAAGCGACCAAAAAAAAATTTTTGCACGTGTGAAAGTGCTCATTACCATTGCTCTTCGTTTCTTTTCAGTCCCAGTCCTCCTATGTAAGAATTCCCCGATATTTCCCCCTGTATGTCCCCAGAGGGGTAGGGCAGAGGAACGAAAATCTTGTAATTTCCCTACCCCCTAGAGGCGTAATTATGGCGTAATCTCGCGTAATTGCCCTAGTAATTTCTCCATATGTCCCCACTATCCCCGGGGGTCGGGGGGTGGGGGAAACAAATGACTAGTGCATTAATCTGGACATTTTATCAAATCTATAACTGTATACTATCAGCGATCCACTATCAATATACTATGGGAGATACTGTCAGCACTCAAGGATAAAATCCGTATCCTCGCTCGGCCATGTAATATCCTCTATTTTTTGTCTGATAAGGGCAGACCAAAGTCCAAATGACCATTTTAACTGGTAACAATTGATGGCAATCATACAGCCAGCTTTTCTCGTATACGTATGCATGGTTGTACTTTCAAGTTCTGTAACATAAGCTTACTTTGTGGAAAGTCAAGAGAACATAACAACAGAGACAGGTGCACAAATAAGAGCGTGAGGCCTGCTAGGAAAAGCACTCACCTCGATGTGATCCCACTTACTGTAATCTACCATATTGTAAGGTTTTGTCTGCGAAAATATTGCCAAACAAAATATGGCTGGCGAAGGCAAACCTTTCAAACGGAAGCAATCGTAGAAGAAAAGGACTGGTAACTGATGTATTGAACCGCTGGAGAAGTATATGGCAGGCCTCTCGGGCTCTTAGTTTCAAATGATGACAGCTCAACTTTCAGAGAAAGAAAAGTCATGGTGGGCCAGGGTAAAGTGGTAACAAATTGGACTTGTGAAGACGTCCGTTTGTGGCTACAAGGAAAGGGTTTTACAGAGTATTCGAATATCTTAAGTCATGACCATAAGATCGACGGCAAGGCTCTTTTGGCCCTTTGCGAAAGTGACCTCAGAAATCCACCGCTTGAGTTGAAAATCCTTGGAGATATAAAGCGCCTATGGCTGGAGATAGACGCTATACAACAACGCAACAGGCCGCCAACTGCTCCGTTATACGTACCTAATGGTTACAGAAAAAGGAGTGTCGATCAGATAGATGGTGTTTCGGACATAGGGCAATGTGTGCTTAAAGACGACATTAATTCTGATGATGATATGGACAGACCAGACCTCGACATATTATTTTCCGCCTTTTCAGACATTTCCGAAACAAGTCGGACTTTGATCAGTGTGGTTTACGCGTTCTCTGCTTTCTTCGTCACTTCTTTTGTGATGGTTTTTGTCCACGACCGTGTACCAGATATGAAGAAATACCCGCCTTTGCCTGATATAGTGTTGGACAATGTTCCCTTAATACCTTGGGCGTTTGAGATGTGTGAAGTTACTGCGCTTATTCTGACTGTCGTGATGGCCATTGTTATGTTCTTTCATAAACACAGACTCATTGTTGTTCGCCGCATGGCTGCGCTGTGTGGTACAGTCTTTCTTCTTCGTTGTGTCACAATGTTCGTCACATCTCTAAGTGTACCTGGTATTCACCTTGAATGTTCTGGAAAGGTGAGTTGTTTTAAAAACAATAGGCCTTTAAATATAGCTTTCCCTTTTGGTGAGTTTATTCCTTCCAATTCCAACCTGTCTTTTTTAAACGAAAAACTGATTCAGTAGCGATTCTAGAATACCTGGCGACTATTGTATAATCTTGTAGTGGCATCCCTTGAAGGGTAATTCGCTTTGAAGGCATATAGCAAAGGGTGTCTTGAAAACAAAGACCCCTATGACCCTAAGACTCGAAAATGAAGAAAAGTAACCCACAACCCTCAATTTGGCTAACCCTAGGCCTAAAAACCAACTTAAGGCGTAAGTTAGGGTTAGGGTTAGGGTTAGGGTTTGGGGGTTACATGTACTTTCTTCCTTTTCGAAGTCTTAGGGGTTTGTTTTCAAGACACCCATATAACAATAGATACTGTTCATATGTGAATTCAATTAAGTGGGCAGGTATTCCAGAATCTAACCCTGATTCCGACCAATCAACTTAAGTTTGGAGATTCTAGCAGATTCCTGGAAGCCCTGCAAAAAATGGTGCCATACTGTAAACTGCTGCTTAAAATCCCTGGGATCTGTTGCAACCTCATAAGGGGTCTTAGGTGGGGTTATAAATGAGGGGTTTATATCCCATGGAGCTTATAATTGCAGTAAAAAAGTTTTCAAAATGAGGTACATGTATTTTTGAGTGAAATACATGGTATTATTATTTTCCGAGAGGGCACGGTATTGAATCCTGCAATCTGATTGGTTCTTCGTACGGTCTGGATTTTCCTGTCTCTACCCACCAGCACGGTAACGCTTGGAGAGTTTCTGTCCTTCACCTTAAATTTTCATTTTTTGAAACCGAATCCCGTTTACATACAGAAGTTACTTTTTATTAGACAAGATGGAAATAGAATTCAAATAAAAAATAATATTAAGAACTCTTTGAAACTTTTAGTTTCAAGGCTACTGCCTAAGAAAATTTTACCGGAGCACTTCGAGCTTCCAACATTAAAAGGTAGTAGCCCGAGTCATTTTTTCAAGAGCCCAGAATTAATTAATCAAAAGTGAGGATGAATCACCTTGTGATAAGTTAGGTGCCCGTTCGGGCTACTCGTTCAGAGATTTGGTCTCCCACGCTTGTAAGTATGGCACCCCAGGTGACCGTTAGGCAGCAGCCTTGAGTTTCTACAGTGTAAGTCGCTTTAATACTACATTCGCTATCAAGCGCGACGTGAGTCAACAATTTAAAAAGTGATTTCAGAGAGGAAGGGAGTGAGAGGAAAAAAGTAAATAAGTTATTTACCAGCTAAGGGCCAGTCTGTATAGCATAAAACGTTGACCTTGGTCTTGAAAAAGCTGCCTGCGGCCTCGGGCAGCATTTTCAAGACCTTGGTCACAGTTTTTCACTATACGGACCTCCCAGCTGGCAAATGACATATATTTATTTTTTGTTTAATGATTTTTAGTGTTTAGCTTTTAATAAAATCAACTTCATTTCAATATTTTGAACAAAACCAAAGCTCTCTCCAAGTTAATTAATTCTGTAGACAAACAAAGCCCTTTGTTAAGTTGATGCCTGTCAAATCAGTATTGTACTTTAGTAATACAAACAATTCATCGCAAAGATATTTGACAAGAGATTTTTACCTTAATTATTTTATACAATAAAAGAAGAGTCTGTGAGACACCTCGTTGATGAGTTTCTCAAATGAGTGAAAAAGTTATTAGATGTTGTAACAGATTGGCTATAAGTGACTCACACAAAGGTACACAATACAATATACAAGAAGAAGGTTGAAAAGTTTCAATCATGGCTGACATTTTGTGTACATACATGTATCAGTTTCATCCTTGATAAACTTTACAGTTGATAAACTTTACAGTTGATAAACTTTACAGTTGTGAGCAAAATCAATTAAGAGAATTTTTGACGTGGTCAGATTAGATTTCACAAAAGGAAATATGAAAGGCAAGGTTTGAACAAAAAAGTACACAGCCTGTGACTGGCAATTTTGAACTGACTTTCCCAAAATAATTATGACTTCCCTCTTTTCTAAGGGGATTAGCAGAGATTGCACCTTCTCCTTGCTCACCAAAGTTTCTTGATTTCATTTTGATACGAAGAACAATACTCTAGACCAGCAAGAAATTAAAAGGGCCCTTCACATTCTGACATTAATTTTGCAAATATGAAATTATTGTAAACATCTTTTAATCTTTGTTCTAAGTCAGCGAGGGATGAAGACAAATTATTTCCAAATTCTGCTGGTTCAACCTCAGACACTGAAGAGATCAGTAACTTGGCACGACTAGGTGAGGCGATCCAATATAATAAGACAGGTGCTTTGATTGGTTCAAATAGAAGTCATCTTGCAATTGGCTAAAAAATGTGCTAACACCAGAAAACATTTGTATAAATTGCCTCACCACATTACCCTCACTGACTTTGTCATCAATGAGGTAAAAAGGGAGTTGAACTTACTGACTGGCAATAGTTTTTTATACACTTTTCTTTTTGAAGTAGTAAAGGCCACCTGTTAAAATGATCAATATCACTTTAAACAATAATACCTCGGTGGGCTTTTATATGGGTGGGGCACGTTTTGTTTAAAGATGTACACTGTAGGTTGGCTTACAACTCTGGGGCTGAAAAGAGGGGTTGGGTGGGTGAGGGTTTTTACCCACTGACTTCAGCATGGCTACCTAGGGCGCTCCCAGTTGACGAGTAAAATCGTCTGGCCTAAACCAGAGTGAAATCTCAGTGTTTGGACGGTCTTACTCCTGGGAGTCAATGGGGACTCTGTTTTTGACTGCTTAAGCCATTGACTCCTGGAGCACCCTAGGACGCCCGCAGTTGACGAGCAAATTCGTCTGGCATTAGACAGAGTAAAGCGTGGTTCCCACTTTGTGATTTAAGCACAAACATAAGCGTAAGAAAAATCGCATTGGAATGGGTGTAAAATAAGCACAAGCACAAGAAAAGGAAATTTTCCTTTTTTGTGCTTGTGCTTGTTTCACCAGTGGGAACCAGCATAAGTTAAGCATAAGCACAGCATAAGCAGAGGCATGACGATTTGCACGCCATGTTGAATCTTACTGGATCTTTTCCGACTTTACTTCACTTGCGTATTGCCTGATTTTTCTTGCTTGTTTCTCATGGAACTGGGCTTAAGGGCTCACAGACAGATTTTTTGAGCTTAATGAGCTTAACAAAGCGTTATATTTTTCTTAAAGTTAACCTTAACGTTTACATTGTGGAAATAAAATTCTACCGTAATTACAAAATTCTGGAAATTCCTGAGGGGAGGGGGGTCATCAAAGACCCCCTGGAAAGGAAAATCCTGGGGGTAGGGGGGTGCAAATCCAAAGTCTTCCGTGGTAGGGGTATGGATATTTTCTGGAACCACACAAAATCATCATATCGTGAGCTGACCTGAAAACTGACTCACAAGCAAAAACAGCACTAACTGTTGTTTGCATCGACGGTTTTTCCCCATCCAGGCCCTTAAAGGGGCTAGGTCACACAATTTTGGGCAATTTCAGCACTGATCGAATGGTCATAGAATTAACTAAAATATCAAAATAAGTGTTCAAATCTATAGAAGAACTCTAACAAAACACAGGGAAGCCAAGAAGGGACATGGATGGACAAAACTGGAGAGGATTGAAATGGATTGAATTTGGGTCAATTTGAAAAACGTCGGCCCACCTTTTTTCAAATTTATATCAGTCTATATCAAAATGTCATTTACAAAGCTGGAAAATCATTGTTAGTTGTTATGTGGCCATGATTTTGCAAATGAAAGACTTTTGCTCTGCCAATTTGACGTTTAGAGCTCATAATTAGCAAAATTAAACAAAGTAACCTAAAATAGCGTGACCTAGCCCCTTTAAGAGAGTCTCACTCCTGGGGGTCAAAGAGTTAAGAGGTATTTTACCATCATTCCTACCAGACAAGTAAACAGGTCAAGAAGAAAGGTCATCTGCAACTGATCCCTACCAATAAACTTGAAAAAAGTTGCTGAAATTGTCACCGGGTGTTGGTGATATTCACAGTGGTTGTGCAAAATATTTTGTTGTTGTAGTGGATTTCTATGACTAAATGAAATAATTGTTTAAAAAATTATTAAAAGTAACATTCTTATCATGTTTCTGTTGTAGTTGTACGGTGACACCTGGGCAAAAATCCAAAGAGCATTTGTGATTCTGTTTGGTTTTGGCTTGTCAGTGAATGGTGTGCGGACTTGTGGTGACTACATGTTCAGTGGTCACACAGTTACCATCACCCTGCTGAATTTCTTTATCTCTGAATGTAAGTACATGTATATTATGCACTAGACAGTAATAGATTATATTTTGTGGTTTTTGTGACGTACTGTCTCTTCACCAAATTTAACAAGAGAGAGATTTTTTCTTTCTTGGAGGTGGTTTGGATGACTGATTATGCCTCAGGCTTTGCATGGGACATTACTATAAAACCATGAAACAGCGAAATGAAACACCATGTATGACTCCACCATAAATTGAATACTAACCGTCAAAAGGTTGGATTTGAGATTAACTATCGTTTTAGGCCTAAAAACGTATTGCCCCTTACCTCAATCTTAAACTCAATGAATTAGGAGCAGTAATGTTTTAGGCCAAAAACTCAAAATCCAACCTTTGTTGGTTAGTGTTCAATGCAGGGTGAGGTCAGATATGGTGTTTTTGTGTTCCGTTTTGCTATTTTGTGGTTTAGTAATAATGGTACCCGTTTCCATTTAGATATTGTTCACCACTAACTGCATTCATATAATTTTTTTTACTTTAATTTACTCAAACCACTGTACCGTGAAATGGCATTTTCTGGGTTGTGTTGAGAAAATGAGAGAATTGGCATTGACAATATAAAATAATTAAGGTGCGTTACATGTACTACAGTTTTTGGAAGACAAAGATCAAGATTTTGAAATTTGTGAAGTCTAAGCAACAGGATGTCTCTTCTGAAGTGTTAGTCATTGCAATTGATGTAAAATGTAATTTTACCAAACAAATAAAACAATGCAAATCAGGGGAAAATGCTAAATATGGCAACTGAGCTCCTGGAAGGGTCACTGGAAGCTAGACATTTCAAAGGCCTTTTTCACAGAAACTAGGTAAAATTACATTTCAAAATCTTGATCTTTGTCTTCAGAAAACTGTAGTAAGCCAACTTACTTGTAGGTGAAGTATGATTTTCTGAGTGAGTGTAGTGTTGAGAAAGACTGTTCAGGATGACATTGACTGATGTTTTTGACCCACAAAAACCAATTGTTAGTGGGTTAATTTATTTGAAATGTGTCTTTGTTTGTTTGGTTATTTACCAAATTATTTAAATGATTTTCATCTCTCTTCTTAGACACACCAGTGCATATGTACTACCTTCACACATGTTGTTGGGTGTTGAACATGTTTGGAATCTTCTTCATTCTGGCAGCTCATGAACACTACTCAATTGATGTGGTCATTGCTTTCTACATCACATCGCGTTTGTTCCTTTATTACCACACCCTTGCTAATACACGTGCATTAAAGAGAATAGATAGCAGAAGAACGCGCGTGTGGTTCCCTTTGTTCTGGTTCTTTGAAGAGAAAGTTTCAGGCAAAGTTCCAAATGAGTATGAATGGCCTCTGAAGTGGCCGTCTTTCTTTTCTCTAAAAGCAAAGTCACTGTAAGGTAAGACACAGGTAATGTGCTGGGATGATTACAGGGCACAAAATTAATGATGAAAATTGAATGGCTACAATCACCATTGCCTTTGCCATTTTTGTATTTATTCAGTGGTTATGGTGTTACATTGTATTTACTGTACATGTATACAGATTCTGTGCATTCACACCAACTGGATTTGCCTTTTGATTGTTTGGAATTAACGTCTACTAGTATGGTGCAGAACTTTGCAAATATATTATTTATGATTATTTTACAAGGAGACCAGCATTGATTACTGAAAGGCATACATGTGTAATGATAATTTTATGATGATTTCCAATAGTTTTGAAACTGTAATGAACAAAATGTTATCTTTTACAGGACATTGTCTAATATATTTTGAGTCATATTTAGAAGCTATCGTATTTATTCAATTCTCTTGCCACATCAGGGCCCAGTTGTTCAAACGTCGATTAACACTAAACCGTGCTTATGTAAATACAAATCCAGGCTTGAATTTTGCCTGTAGTAAAGCCTTCACCAAGTGTCAGTAATAATAATATTATTTTTATGCTGAAGGAGTGCAAAAGTCTCGTCAATTTTGGAGGCAAAAAATCTAGTTGAAAAGTTTACTATTCAGAAATTAGACTTCAATAAGTATTTAGGTTTCCGGTAATCCAGGATTAAGTTTAATAATCAGGCTGTTAACATATTAGCCCAGGGCGTGGTTGTTCAAAAGCCGAGTAACGCTAATCCCAGAATAAAAATTAACCGAGGATTTCATTTCTCTACTCCCAAAACTTTACATTAGAAGAAGTGAATCTTCAAAAACAAAAATAAGCAAAAGAAACTTTCACCAAAAAGTTGAAAACATAAAACAAAAGGCCACGTTAGTCCTGGATTAAGTGAATCGGCTTTTGAACAACTGGGCCCTGGGCTATAAATTCTACTTTCATTTTTGAAGTGGTTTAACATTGATAGTGAACATCAACTCTTCCTTGGTAACACACAAAGTTGATGCTGTGCTGCAGTTCAACATAAAAAAAAATGCTTGTTTGGATGTTACTCTTTTGCTAATTTGGAAAGCAATAGCTTAGACTATGATCGTAGTGAACAAGTCAAGCCTCTGTCAAAATTTAAGTGGATGGATGGTCTAAAGGTTAACCTTAATATACATACTGCAGGTCATAAAAAAATTCTATAATATTTATTAATTTAAAATGGTTATTACAGAATTAAGTATCTTACTTCAAAATACGATGTTGGAGTAATTATTTGGTTTACTGTAATAGTATTTGGGCAGAAAGGGACATTTGTCGCTTGATGTCGAGTCTTGATGGTATAATTTGGGCATAAAATTATTATTTCCTTAAATAAGTATTCAGTGTTGCAAAAAGCAATATTGGATTATAAGTATTTAAAATGACATTCTGTTTTGTGATTTTTTTCTTAATACAGTATTACGTGGATTAGATTACTAACCCAACTGTAACAGTTAAAATAGAGATGGTGTGGTTTATTATTCAAGTTATCAACAAATTATTTTGCTCTTGGAGTGATTCTTTGTAAACAAAAGTAATATATTATCAATTAGGATGGGTTTAATATGTTTTTTGATGGTTGCTGTTAATAATGATGATTGCAACAGCTATTTCTCACATGTAATCCAGAATAATTATTGTCCCAGATTCCTTGATCAACCCAACAAAACGCCATTGGTGCATTATTTTCTTGTTATGGGATGCATGGCGCACATATCAGCCCACCCTGTTGTAGCTGTGAAATTTTCACTTTTTAACAAAACGTTATAAAGCACACTCTGTGTTTTTAGAGATCTGAAAATGTTTTGAATGAATAACAAAACAATTATTATTGAATTGGGTTTTCATAATATGTATGTGAAAAATCTGCATTATGAAGAGAGTGTTATCTGGGACAAGACCCAGGGCCCGGTTGTTCGAAAGCCGATTAACTTAATCCAGGATTAGTGTAAACTTTTGTTTCATGTTTTCAACTTTTTGGTCTAAGTTTCTTTCGTTTACTTTTGTTTTTCAAGATCGACTTCTTCTCATGTAAAGTTTTGCCAAATATCAGTGTTGAACAGCATTTAGGAGAAGAGAAATAAACTCCTTGGTTAATTTTTAATCTGGGATTAGCATTAATCGGCTTTTGAACAACCGGGCCCAGAACTTTACAATTATTGTATTTAAAAAGCCTCATTAATGATCGATGATTATCAATTTGTTGGTGGTAGTTTTAAATAAAACAGTTTTTCCACAGTTCTGTTGGGTTCATGTGAATTACTGTGAGATTGTGTTTTGTCCAGTTTAGTTCAGTTTAGTTTAATTTGCGAATGTGAAAATGATTTACACATACGAAATGTTAATGGCACCCATTGGGAACTCGGAAAAATCCGTGTCCCAGACGGGACTCGAACCCACAACCCCCGTGATGTAGTCGGATGCTTTAACCACTGAGCTACTGGAGACTCTATGGTGAGCAAGGTTTAAATGTGGGCCTTTAACTCGAGCTGCATCACGCAGCTACAGAGTCAAAAAAGCGACTGACACTGATAGCTCATAAATGCATTGCGCAGTCACCTTTAAGCATATCTGAGATGCGGCCAATCGACCACCCAAGTGATGGAATGTGAGAATGATTTACCCAGGGAATGATTTAAATCATTTTCACATTTGCTCACTTGGGTGGTTGGTTTGCCGCATCTCAGATATGCTGAAAGGTGACTGCACGATGCAGTTATACAGGTGTAGGTCCCATTACCATTTCATATTAGTTTAGTTTATCAGAGTTTCACCATCAAGGTGGTCACACAACAGAGGAAAGCTCCAATTATTGGAATCCATGTGCACGATAGTAGCTCCATATTCAAATACTTGAAGTTGAACAGTTTGTATCGTATGGCCTATAGCA
>NC_090885.1:15067257-15069757 GCF_036669925.1 Montipora capricornis | reverse complement strand
TACTCTACTATAAAAACTACACGTAACCCATAATTCCTCGATTCGCTCTGACGAAGGGCTAACGCTCGAAACGCCAGCTCTTAGAATCTCTGTACGTTGGCCAATTTACATTATCAACTCCGTTGATAAAACCAAATTTTTGTATATCACATTTGACCTTTGTGATGTAACCTCAGGAGTTAATTACATGGGGCACCGCACTAGGACCACTGTTTCTCCTTTTAAATATCGCCTCTACACCATTTATTCTTAATATCCATTTTCTCGATAGAGTTCATCGTTCATTCTTGGGTAGTATAATATACCAGGATTTACAATAGTGAATTCATGCATAAACCGTTCCTCACGTGCTCATTAAACAGATCCTTTGTGAACTAGGTTGAAATTTCCGCCATACTTCTACACAATGTATTTGTCACAGGTTGAAATTAAATTCAGGTCCATTTAAATCAAACTAGGTTAAAATAAATCAAACTACAGTCTCATACATAAATAGTTGGGACACTTTATGCCTACATCCTCAATTCCATTCTCGTGTGTTCCCTGCCCCTCTCAATGTTGTTTATCGCAGTTCAGTCGCCAAAGCTTTCACACCAACATTGAGAGGGAAGGAAGAGGCAGAAGTGTCCCAACAATTATGTCTGGGACTGTAGGTAAATTTAAATCAAACTAGGTGAATTTAAGGACGGCGCCTATTATTGTTATTGCGCAAACGTTCTGCGCATCTCGAGATACTCGAATTTCCTATGGGTGGTCCTTATTAACACAGGGATATTTTTGCGCGGTTCAAAAGTATGCGGAGAAATCAGAACTTAGCAAGTGATCTTGGTATCCAAAAAGAAAATTGGGGGTAACCACGCATTTTTCAGAGATAATTAAGCTTCAATTTGTAGAAGAACGCCATACATTGCTTTGTATTTTAAAAGCTTTTAACAAATATTGTTGATTAATTATCTTCGAAAAATGCGTGGTTACCCTCAATTTCCTTTTTGAATTTCAATAACACTCAAGATCTGCTTTTCCCGCATATTCAGTAAACCGCGCAAAAATACCTTTGAATTAGTAGGCACCGTCCTTAATTAACCTAGGTTATTTATCAACTGTTTAATTTTTAAAAAGGGATATTCTTTATGGGGTGTGGTTGAAAAAAAAGGGGCATGGCTTGTTTAGGGGGGTTGAAAAGAAAATAAAAAATCCAATAAATCGCCTTTTCCTCCTCCCACTTTCCTCTGTACTCTCTTCCTTTCTTTTCTTACTCTCTTTCTGTCTGTCCCTATCCTTCTTAACCTGATGCAGTACAATGTGTACATGAGAGAAAGAAATCGCTTTGAACTGCACTTACCGAAACTTGAACCGGGCACCGCTGATATCTCTTAGTATTGAGTCCTTCGCCGTAACTAACCACTAAACCACACACACAATTGGCCTCTCCACAGGATTGATCATTTCACAAAATATTCCTGGCTTTATCCATTGAAAAATAAGCAAGCTGAAGATTTATCAGAATGCCTGTCTCAATTTTGCTGGCAATTTGGATTCCCTAAGAAAATACACACTAAAAATGGACGGGAATTGAAGAATTCTTTGATGTCCCAATTCTGCAAGAAAACCAACAACTCAAGGTTTGGTAGAAAGGAACAATCAAACAGTAAAGCAAAAAATCAGAAATATCTTAAAAGAAAAGAAACAAAGTCCAAACCATTGGTGTCAGGTACTAGGGGAAGATGCTTACAAAAAGAAAATTGTGAAACATGAAGCAACAAAACAAACACCCTATGAATTGGTATTTGGCATACCACCATGGAAAGAAACCAAGACTACCCCAGATAAGAGACATGATCAACATTCTACTATCTAAGAAGAAGAAGAAGAAGAAGAAGAAGAAGAAGAAGAAGGTGTGGATGCAGATCCTGCACCTAAAGGTGCTTGTTATTCACTTATCAAGTCTACAAAGGAGAAAAGGACATCTCAACAGGAAAACACACAAAGGAAATACAACAACAAAATGACAACAAGCAAACCCAATACTATTTCATTCCAAGTCAACAACTTTGTCAAAATAAAAGTTAGTAAAGTGGACAAAAGTCCATTACACCCAAATACACTTCTTGGTAAAGTAATTGAAAGAGAAC
The DNA here is from genome assembly GCF_036669925.1 of Montipora capricornis. Classification (NCBI taxonomy): domain Eukaryota; kingdom Metazoa; phylum Cnidaria; class Anthozoa; order Scleractinia; family Acroporidae; genus Montipora; species Montipora capricornis. The sequence goes on along the minus strand of NC_090885.1, from coordinate 15,067,625 downwards.
ATGGATTTATGAATGTTTTAACCAAATTTGGAACTATTGACACTTGGATTACACCAAACAGACTGTGTGTCATTAGACACAACTAAAACAATAAGTTTCACTGCTGCGTGCAGAAAAGTACTTGACCAGTACACATGTACAAGAGGTGCAAAAACAAGGAAATGAAAGTCACATGAAGGTAATTCTTATAAAAAAGGTTTTGTTTTTCTGCTGCTCTGAGATTAAAAGAGCAGAATTGGTTATCATGCACAGTATGCCTAACCCAAACCTTAATGCTAACCATTTAAAATCAGTGCTTCGACTTAATAACAACCAAAGGCGTTTTTACAGCCTAACTCATGAAAAACGTATGCTAACCACATCCCCTC
>NC_090885.1:15037257-15039757 GCF_036669925.1 Montipora capricornis | reverse complement strand
ATTGCAAAAAGGGAAACGGTTACAAATCGAGATGAAGCTATTGCCCGGTTAAAAAACCGAAAGGCGGTGTTTACGATTGGAATAGTAGTGGGTGTGTTTGTGGTTTGTTGGACACCAAGTTTGGTTATCTCTTTTGTCCAGTTCTTTTACAATGACCCTTGCGAGAGAATGAAGCTTAACGGTCATTGGTTTTGGGGAGCTTTAGCCGAGTTTAGCAATTCAGCTTTTAATCCCTTTATTTATTGCATACGAATGAGAGATTTCAGAAAGGCTGTAAAGAGGGTCTTGTTCCGTTTCCGAATAGCAAAATATTTTATTAATCCTTAGGATCTAAGGGGGTCATTTAGTTTTTTTCTAAAATACTGATTCTAACAGTTTTTAGTTAGTTTAATCTAAGTACAAGCACCAACAAAGTTTAAATTTCTTGAATGGTTCTGATACCAACGATCCCTTTTACTTATGACGTCATATTTGATGGCGTCATTTGACCAAGTAAGGGAAAAGGATCCAAAAAGTGTAAAACATCGGCCTTAAAAACCATTCTAGTTTTTTCGCAATTAGAGAATAAAGTGTAATTCAGCAAAGAATGCGTGCTATTTGCTGCTTAAGGACGGTGCCTACTATTGTAATACTTAACTCGGGTTTCCCACATTCTCGTTACCAGAGCCTCGGATCTTATGTCTGCGCATGACCCGAAACTCTGGAAAACTCTATGTAGGAGGACATGCGTCGTGGGGTTCTTATAGCCAAAAATTGGCTACTTGAACCTTAGGGCGTCTACTCACTACTCGTGCTAACATGAATGCACGAATCAGAGAAGCTTTTCATTGTTCTTCACGAAAACCGATGAGAAGACTTTTTGTTTCAGGGTTTCCCAGAGTTCTTCTCTCCTTCAATCATGGCCGGGGCAAAAGAGAAGAGCTCTGGGGTCGAGATTAAAGTTTCCTATGGATGATGCTTACTAATAGATCTGTTGGGATATTTTTCGTGGTTTAAAACAAGGCGAGAAAATCTGAACTTAGCAAGTGCTCTTGGTATCCATAAAGGAAATTAAGGGTAACCGTGCATTTTTCCGAGATAATTTGGAACCTCAATTAAGCTTCAATTTGCCAAAAGAAAGCCATACGTCGCTTTGAATTTTAAAGTTTTTTTTTACAAATATTGTTGATTAATTATCTTTGAAAAATGTGAGGTTAAGCCCAATTTTTTTTTTGAATTTCAATAACACTTGTTCAGATCAGCTTTTCCTGCATATTCATTAAATTGCGCAAAAATACCTTTGAATTAATAGGCACCGTCCTTAAATAACAGCTTTGCAAAATGATACCAAAAGGATGATTGTCATAAAAACTGTACACTTAAATTCTAAAATTTGGTTTCATTTATGTCATTTCACATTACAGGATCAAGATCAAAATTAATATGTTCTTGAAAAACAGTTTATGGTTAAAAGTTTTTAAATCCTTTTACATTTTAAGTATTGTGACGAAGTTCTCTTGGTCTTGTTGGCTTAACTCTGGGTCTTCCACTAAGCTCCTCAAGTCTTCTTGAGCCTTGCCGGCTTTCATCATTGAAGTAATAGTTTCCCAGTATGATATCTCACAAAGCATGGGTAAGGACACGTATACGAACACCACAGATTGCTCAACTACAGGCCATTCCGGAATTGCACAAGGAACTGGGGCGCGTTTCACATTTGGACCAATCGATAAATTGACACCATCACATGAAAGATAACATCTGCCTACGTTTGATGCTTTTAGGTCGAACAGAGACCCCGCGGGGGACTCCCATATAAAAGAGACGGGGGTACTTGTCGGAAAAAAACCCGTAAGAGGTCCCAAGATCCTGTCTTGTGGGCGTGGCATGAAATTTTTTCACCCCTAAGAGGTACCAAATTATGAGTTTTAATTAAACAAAATTAAAAAAAATTGTTAATTGCCAAATGTCTCCTGTGATAATTTTTCGGCTCAATAACCCTAAAAGGTACCAGTTCCTTGCGGGGTGCCAACCCTTTAATTGTGCACTTTGCAGGCCAAGCTATTGTTATGTGAGATTGGATAATGGAAGTCATAATCTGTGTCTCGTTCTGACAACCGGGATTGCCTTCTGGCAACTACTGATTTAAGCTTGAATATTACTAAAACGGTGTGCATTACTAAAACTGAATGTTTCCAATTAAAACTGTCAATAGCAAAATTCAACGAATCCAAACAACAATAGAAATAACTAGGAATTCCAGTACTTTGACGAAAATCTTAAATTGAAAGAACATGTTGATAAACTTTGTTCAATAGTAAATCAATGAATCAGTGGTCTTAATTAGTCTTAATTAATTAAATCATTAGAAAGGTAGTAAAAAGGTTCCTTAATTTTTAGTTTTCCACTTCCACCGAAAGTCGAGTCTTCACCCTAAGTACAGAGCACAAGTCAAACAAATGGTGTAAGAAACAGCTTTGAGAATGGCTCCTCTTCAATGGCCCGATAATCGTTCTACGTT
>NC_090885.1:15024757-15027257 GCF_036669925.1 Montipora capricornis | reverse complement strand
CCGACAACAATTTTGTACACCTCATTTTGATAAAAGACGAGGTTTGCTAAGGCTTTTCAGCTGCTCGGGTTATTATTGAAATACATGTAACAATCAAATCCAAGCCGCTGTTGATGACTGCTTAACGAATTGTCTCTTTATCATACAAGACAGGTTAAAATCGATGTGTCACCAAACATTCGTATTTCTTGACAAACCTGGCGTAAAATAAAGTTTGATCTGTCCCGTTCCTTATCTATGTTGATGAAATCAGTCCTGCAGCTTAAAGAAAACAAGATCGTGCGCCACACGGAATCTGCTTTTACTTTTTCGCCGACCTGACTCGTTTTAGGCTTGAGTTGATTGTGTCATTATTCATATTTATGTTGGTCCGTTCCCGTTTATCTGTTTTACTTATTTATTACGATCTGTTATGGCTACAAAGCTGGGCGTGGATCAGCTTTTGCATTTATTTTTCGGGGGTGGGGGAGGGGGAAGTTTTTTTGGAGCGTGGGATAATGCATGCACACTCTGAAATTCGCGGAAACCGGATTATGGACCAGCAAAATTTGTTTCTGCCGTTGGTGATGGACCGTTGACAGACTCTCAATGCAAAAGACCATCATTTTGCAGGGATGACAACTATTATTAAATTTTTGATCCTGGACATTGCGTTTCTAGCACTTTGATTGGTTTACTCAATTTCAGTTATCTCACATACCGGCCGTATGATCTAATATATAGATTTAGGCGAGCCTAAAAGAAGAGCTCCCTGGTTATTTATTCTTACTGCCTGCAGGGTTAGTGAGAATAACAGGTTTCGAATTGTCCGCGTTTTGATGTTTCCGATAACGACGATGAAGTCGAGGAGATGTGCCAGTTCTTCGAAAAACATGGCTATCCTGTCTCTGTGGTCAAAGCGGGCCATCATCGCGCCCAACAATTTGGGGTGCAGGGATGGTGCAGTGGTGAGAGCACTCGCCTCCCACCAATGTGGCCCGGGTTCGATTCCCGGACTCGGCGTCATATGTGGGTTGAGTTTGTTGGTTCTCTACTCTGCACCGAGAGGTTTTCTCCAGGCACTCCGGTTTCCCCTCTCCTCAAAAACCAACATTTGACTTGATTTACTTTCATTGTTCATTTCAGTTTACAGTGTCCCCAATTAGCGCTCCAACGCTAGAACGACGAGACACTTAAATAAAGTTCCTTTCCTTTCCTTTCCTTTCCTTTCCTTTCGACAGTCAGCACTACAAACGTCACAAAAAGATATTAAGAATGACAGAATTCCATTCACCCTCACTTTCCATCCTCACAATAATTTAAATTACTCCAAAATGATCCCGAGACTGCTAGAATCTTTTCGCAACCTCCACTTATTTCATTCAAACGCGACAAAAACGCGCTCAAAACTAACGAGCAACCTGGCACTTTCAAATGTGCGCGCTGTTAAGATCACCGATCGTTTCACATGTACCTCCGCAAATGTCATTTATTGCATAACCTGTACGTTATGCAATAAATTATACATTGGCGAGACAGGTAGACGACTAGGCGACCGATTCCGCGAGTTGAGACGAATAACAAGGATGCATCGATGACGTCATGGCTTTCTTGCATCGATGGGTTACCATATTTTCTTAACAATGGTGCTCCCCGCGTAATACAGAAACTGATCACGTCATGTATTGTCAAGCTAAAAAATTTGCGCGAGAGGCGAAATTGGCGGGAAAAAAGTAGAATGGCTTTCAAATCTTTCATTCAACAAGTTTTCAAAGGGCGCGCATGTCATGTGATTTCCCCCTTGTTGTCTTTGTCACATTAACTTCCGGTCGTTTCTTAAAATCAAAACAGAATAATTCAATCGAATTTGGCTTTAATTACCAAGTATCCAAGCGTTTACAATTTAATGAAAATTTAATAAAACAATTATTCCATTTGCGCTTCTTGTATATGAGACAAAGCTACGTGCCTCGTTGGCTATTTACCATCTCATACCCAGCGTGAGCTCGTGGAATAATTGTTAAATACATGTAGTTCAACACAAACGTCCAATCCTATATTTTTATAGACACAGCATATTCCTGTTCAGGGTTGCTTGAAGCGAAGAGAAACAAGCCATGCAAAATACAAATCACTCTATCACAGATGTAAGACTGCTCGTTGACAGACGAGACAACGATTCATCTACTCGAGATCTAACGACCTCTGATTCCGCTGCCATGAGAAATCAGGTTTTAAACTGGCAACGAAATCCACCAGCCACCGGTATTCATCATGTTTACCAGAAAAACCCCTACAAGCACCAGAGTATACAGCGGTCTCAAAATCTTTGCCGTCAATGTGGTTGCTCCCTCCCCGGAAATCACAAAACTCGTTCCTGTGGAAAAACGGCCGAGCGCGTTCAGTGGAGAAGAGCGGCGGTGTTCCTCCAGAGATCTGGCCTACTGGAAATCGCTAGGGGCCTAGAAAGACTGGCTCGTGAAAGTTGGGAACTACAACGAGAAATTGATAAACTGGAGAA
>NC_090885.1:15004757-15017257 GCF_036669925.1 Montipora capricornis | reverse complement strand
ACACGCAATGAAAGTATAATACATATGCCTCTCTAAGAGCCGAAGCCTTGACACCAATGTCTGTTTGTAAACACAACATGGTAGTCTCCATCACTGCTCACCTCTGCCTTGTGACTGGAAGATACTGATTACGTTACGGTTTTAGTTGATAATATAATAGGAATCGCTATTCATTATGGGATGCTATTCATTCCTCCTCTTATTCTTCTGACACATAAGCGCTTTGGGGCAACCATAACACGTCACAACTATTCAAGATGGCGAAATCCCGGAAATCTGAAAAAACAAAGTAAGCTAGTTCAAACTAATTTCGAATAGAAGCAGTTTCTTTGAAAACTTATCAAACAAATTTGATTTCAAACATTTTCTTTTAGTTTAAGTTGTCTCTTTGTCGGAGTGGATGTAACCTCCTAGATCAACATTATTTGGAATCATCAAGCAAATATATTATATATTGACGATAATTTTATTTATTGCACTTACATAGTTAAGTGGTGAACATAGAAGTCAAAAATATTATCTAAGTCTTTTTCGCCCAAATCAAGTCAAAAAATTCAAAATAAAAATAGTCTTATTTGTTTTTTTTTCGGTTAACTACGCCACTATGAAAATGGGCTAAACAACACGAAAACACTGTGATTGTATAAGGGTTTCGATGTTAAATACTCGCTCTTAACTTTGAAGTCTGCACAAATTGGAAGTGGTGAAGATTATATCAATATTTCTTTGAAATTGAAACTGAGTGATGTGAAAGCCTTTTTTCTACGATTTTTTTCAATTTTTCATTCACACTGTATATTTTTCCTGTTAATGTATTAGGACAGGAGCCCATGACTAGAAGAATACAACTTCAATGTATTTGTGGAACGGCGTTTTTGCAGTTATTTTTAGGTTTTTTTCCCGCGAAACCAGACCATTCCAGCTAATCACAAGTCTTGTATGATAAATTATTACCTATGGGATTGAGAATGGTCATTTGGGCAAGCCACATCTTATTTAAGAAATCGCCCAAAAATAGCTTGATCTGGGAAAATGCAGTTACGTAGTCCTAGTATTGGAGTTGTAGGCTCGTAATTAACGTGGAATATATGGAAACTGAGAGAGTGAATAAGGTTGACGCATTAGGTCACTTGTAAGATATTGTAGACCCAACACTCCCCAAATTGTTTTTGCGAGGCTTGAAAACGATTAATAAAATTACGGTGTAGTGGGTTTGAAATCGGAAAGATATGAAAAAGTACGTCGCGTTGGTTTCGATTTTTTCAGAAGAGATTGAAGATGATAAGAAAAAGTTATGCTTATTAAACAACGACCTTATATTGTCTAGCGCGGATCGATGAAGCATCTGCATCTACATTTTCCAGCACGCAGCAAAATCCCATTGACTTAATTTATTTATGGCTGTTTCTGCTGAGGTGGCCTCATGCACCATAAGCCTGTTTAATTAATTTTTTTGAGACATCAATTGCCTTTTGCTGAAGAGGACAGGACCAATCGGAAAACCGAGAACTTCTTTCCTTCGGGCCAGTTCAAATGGACGTGGGGGACCCCGGCTGGGTGAGGTACCCCGCCTCGGTAATATAACCAATCTCTCCATACAATTTCTCTTTTTTTCTTGATTGTGTTCACATGAGAGGTGGGGTACCACACTGGGCTCGGAAGTTTTGAATGAAATTGCAAATAAAAAATTCGAATGCATGAATGGCAGCCAAAAAATATTCTTTCAATTTGTTTTTGTGCTAATTATACCCAAAAGCAAAAGAATATTTTTTTGTCCGTCATCTATGCAGTTGGTCTAGGAGGCAGGGATGGGCTAATTGCACGAGGATTGCAATTTTCAAAGTTTCCTTGTTTTGGTTGTGACTTAAATAGTGTAAGCTCGACAGTCGGACATTTTACTGAGCGAAAGTAATAGTTATATATCGAGTAGGGGCAGGAAAATGGTAAAACTACACAAAAAACTCAACTGCACTGCTCTGACACATCCCCTTTAAATAGAAAATAGTTAGGCATCTATATTCGCGAACTTTTAATAATCTTTTTCTTATCCATGCGTTTAAAGTTTGTGTGATATTAATGCAGGCATTTGACATCGGAAGCAGCACATATGAAGCCCGAAACGCATCGCTGTTCTGGCCATTTTCAAAATCGCGGATTTTACCGTTGGGAGTTTCATTCATCACGTGGTAAATTAAAACATTTGTACATAGGGTAGCAAAATTCGAATCTCATTAAAATCTTGATCACGCTCTTCACCAACATCAAACATGACACGATATGAATTTTTCCAGCAGTCTGGATTCCTTCTTACGATCCACCCTGTTAGGTAACTTGTGCGCCCCGGAAAATAGCCAATTACACGCTGTGTAGCGTGCACGTGTGTGTACAGAGGAACGACATCCAACACTATGGCTCTTTCGTCACTTGCTTGATGGGAAATGGAACTAGATGACTGATCCAGTTGAACTTTGATGTAAAGGCTTTGACCTTGATAAAATGTACCTGTCACAAATCCACGGTAATATTGACTGTCTGTCCAACGAGCAAATATTCGAGCCCCATCTGAAATACGACAAAACCGTCGATTGGTGAAACATAATTGTTATTTCTTTTGCGGCGCTTACTGACAAAGTTGACGAGGTAAGGGAGCAGGGGCCCGTTTCTCGAAAGTCCCGAAACTTTACGGGCCATTTTCGGGTGTCACAATTCTCTTTGTATCTCAAGAACGGAGAGGATTTAAGCCGTCAAACTTTACAGGTATATTTCTTTTTGTTACCTTGAAAACATGTTAAAAGATCGGCTTTCTAAAACAAGAGTTTAGCAGTTTCACAAATGGCTTCTCGGGTCCGAAAAGTTTTCGGGACTTTCGAGAAACGGGACCCAGGGACGGAGCTGTGGTGAGAGCACCTTTGTGGCACAGGTTTCGATTCCCAGACTTGGCGTCACACGTGAGGGTTGAGGTTGTTCTTTTCTACTCTGCTCCCGGACAGGTTTTTTTTTCCCTGGCACCCTCCCTTCATAAGTCAACCTATGACTGACTTACGTGATTAACCATACTGATTTCCAATGCAGTGGCATGAAGAGATTCATGGTACTTTGCATACACGTTACAATGTGACACAAGGGGTCTCCTCAAGCGTAAGAACTTCATGTATACACTTTTTTGATTTGGTTTCCAATTGGCCTTATTCACGATAGCCGCCATGTTGATTTTCAAATTGTCATGCAAATTAGCCATGTGTTATGCTGGGGGGGCAAACATTCGAAAAAAGGCAAATTGCGGAAAATCGGCTCGTCGAAATATTGAAAAAGCATTGCTAAAAGTACATTTTAGAACTTAGAATTAAGTACCTTTTATAATAAATTTATAACTTTTGATTGCCATGGACATTTTGACTTTCTAGCGGGCATTATCTGCTCATTTTTCACTAAAAAAACATCGAAGTAACTTGTGTAATCATTCTATTTTACTAGTTAGGTGATAAGTGATAAACATTCAATGAACATGAAAAAAAAATCATCTGTGTGGCTAAGATGTTCGTTATAACCTCTCGAACTTGTGTTGTTTTCCCCCTCAGAAGTGTGCTGCTAATTTGCTTGAGCAAATACACCGTTTGCAAATATGGCGACGATAACACCAAAGCGAGGCTTTTCGGTAGTAACCGTTGCTAAGGGTTGTCCAGCTCTGTTTTCCAAGGAATTTTGCAGCCTTTGCTTGGAGAAATTGGATGCTGAAATCGAAAGGAAAGCCCGTTCAAGGATAGATTTCGTCGAAATATTCCAAAATACATCTTACTGGTGTTGTGAAAGTCAGTGTTTTTATTAAAGCAACGTTTGCGTTTTCATTGTTATGCAGATTTGAGCGTAGATAACGCAACACAATGGCGACGTTTTATTGAAATGGCGTATCAACTTTTACTGTATGTTTTCTGTTTTAGCTTGTTTTCGACGTAAGGCATGGATAGGCTTGTGGAGAAGATGCATGCAAACGAACTTAAAGAACTTCTCCGCAGTAAGAATGTGAGCCTCAAAGGATTAACAGTGAAAGCACAACTAGTTGCAAAGTAACCGAAAGACTGTTTTATGGCTGCCATCGTAAATAAGGTTAGAGGTTCACTTTATGACGCCTACATCAAGTATCGTAAAACTCATTATGTCACTGTATTGGACAGTCCTCTAATTAACTAATTAACTGACGGGCTGATTGAGATGGTAAAGCTTGCGTCGTTGCTGTACTTTGCGAAGACGACTAGGGAGACATATACATATTACTTCATGAACATAAATGACTGATCGGTTGTTTTGCAATGACTTATATGGTTGCAGGGATAATGCAGTGGTGAGAGCACTCGCCTCACACCAATGTGGCTCGGGTTCTATTCCCAGATCTGCCGTCGCATGTGGGTTGAGTTTATTGGTTCTTTACTTTGTACCGAGAGGTTTTCTCCGGGTACTCCGGTTTTCCCCTGTCCTCAAAAACCTTAATTTGTTGATTTCAGTACACTGTCCCCAGTCCCCAGTTGGTGCTCCAGCGCTAGGAGACTGGACACTTGAATAAATATCCTTTCCTTTCCTTTTATCGACATGATTTTTATAAAGAAAAAGGTCCGCTATTGACATGCAGCTTTAAAAGTCCGAGAAACCATCTATGTCATCACCATGACGCGGAGTTTTCAATACATATTCCAACGAAATTGGATCGTTTTGTCATACTGAAGTAGCCCTTTTCTTTACCTTTTTTCCTTCGGGGACACTGATTGACAAGCTAACAGAGCAACATAAAAAATTGGGTTTATCAAACGAGTTGAATCGGAAAGGTAGCTTCATAATTACCTTGATGGGTTGAAGAAAAAAAAGGTAGTTTTCTCAAGTCTTTTAGGGTACAGTTTCCCCTTTGATTGTTGGCGAATGTGATCTCGTACAGCTCATCATTTCCTTGACAAAAGTCACGTGTCACAAAGCCAATCAGGTATTCCCTGGTCCTATTTGTTATTGGGTGAAGTGCAATCACGTGATCACCTAATGTCACCCAGGGCGGCACCTTGTCCTCCACGACGGCTGTTATATCCCCGTAGCTGTGTTCGATTTGATGTCCGTTGTCCAGGGTGACAAGGAAGAATCTTCCTCCCTCTTCCGTCACCTCACCGGGAAGGTAAACGCTGTCTATTGCTCTCGCCAAAACACGATCTCTGACTGAAGAATTAAGAAGCCGTTTTCAAACTTAGTCTTACCTTGAAATCTCATTTTGCGCGCATCACAATGAGGTCGTGTTTACGGCTTGTGGTTTGACTGGCATTTTTCTATCTTATTCACCCTGGATTTGAATTAAGTTTAGTAAGATTTACACATTTTATGGAAAGTAACACAAAGTTTCCTATAAAGCCTAAAATTTACAATAGTCGGCTTTGAAGTTTGGATTGCCAGTCTCTTTGAGAAGTACAGCTAAACTCTTTGAGACTTGGAAGCAGCTTTACCGGTCGAGTGTGACGTTAAGCTAAAGAGAAGGGTTGGGGAAAATTTCGAATGGATCAGTAACGTAAAATGACAAAATTCCCTAAACCATAGCATTGCTCGAATTATTTCTTGTAATCTAGGGCTGAGTTTGTTAGAAACTTATTCCATTTCTTTTGTCATATTCCTCCGACGTTACTGAAACAAAAATATCCATTTTCTTCCATTTTTCTATCAATTGTCAATTATAGTGGATAATTGTAACTCCATTAAGTAGTTGGAAACGGCATGTCATTGTAAAGAGTTAAATTAGAAAGCTCAATTTGGCTCGCAAGGTAAGCAAGTTGTTAATGATTAAGGACAAATGTCCTTCTTTACACCTAGCTACGAGAAAGTTCTGTACTGAGTAATGGATCGATTCAACATAAATACCTGCAGGGAAAAAACTGCCTGATCTTGTATTACATAATAATACTAAGAACACAATGAAGGTTGATCTCAGAAGACAAGCCATTTCGCATTGACAGATGCTGTAACAAGAACAGAAAAGCAATATAATGAAGAAGACTCCAGGAAGCAGGGTGAACAATGGGGCAACCCACAGACGTCACAATATGCAATTATATTTTCAAGATGGCTGCGCCCAGGAAATGTGAAAATGATAAGCGATTCTAAGATTCATTTTTCTTAATTTTAGAAACAAAAAAATTTAAACAAATTTGTTGACAAGCCTAATTTCCTCTGGCTTAAACTTATTCTGTAGTAAAAGTGGAGAGATGAGATAGCTTGAAGATACTAGATAAGATCAGAAGTTCATCACCTTGAAGCGTTTAAGGACGGTGCTTACTATTGTTATTGCGCATACGTTCTGCGCATCTTCAGATACTAGGATTTCCTATCGCCGATGCTTACTAATGCAGGGATATTTTTGCACGGCTTAAAACTATTCAGATAAAGTAGATTTTCGTAAGTACTCTTGGTATCCAAAAAGAACATTGGGGGTAACCATACATTCTCTAGAAATAGTTGAGCTTCAATTTGAGAAAAAACGCCACACATTGCATTGTATTTTAGAGCTTTTTACAAATATTGTTCATGACTTATCTTTGAAAAATGCGTGGTTACCCCCAATTTTCTCTTTGGATTTCAATAACACTTGTTAAGATCTACCTTTCCTGCATAATCACAAATCGGGCCAAAAATACCTCTGAATTAGTAGGCATCGTCCTTAACTCTGCTGGTCGCGAGCTGCAGTTATTTGAGTTCAAAAATTTCCTTATTTGGATGTAACGTAGCTCGCGCATTTTCCCGCGCGTGCAGCTTTGATGTTATTTTTGTCCATATTTGGGCATAAAATTGGTGTCCTAAAATCCCCAGCTTTGTTGCAAGGTTACACAATTCAAGGTCATGTGCTTCTAATAAGATAGATAAGATAGCAGGGAGCTTGTTAGCAAGGACGACGGCGACGGCTACGAGAACGCCACAAAATAATAGAGAGGTTAAGCTGCATGACGTTTACGGTCAAAGGCAAAAGGGAAACGGCAGGCTCCTGCTTGTCATAAAAGCGTGAAAATTCTCTCATTTTAACTTGCCTCGTTTCTTTGAGAAGTTGCTTGATATCTGGAGCTAACAGGACAGAAATGAGCAATTATCAAGCAGGGTTCTTACATTTTTGGCAAAACCCTGATTTCTCTCACGACGTTTGCCATTCGGCGTAAACGACATGCTTAACCTCTCAATTAGCTCTAAAACCGCGCACAAACGAACGCAATATTGTTGGCCAACAACTACTAATAACATCGTCGGATGTTACATGTTGCGTTCGTTTGCACACCCTGCTGCAAGTTGTTGGGAGTTGTTGCACGAAGTTTGAAACTTGTCAAGCTTTTGAGCCAACAACTTAAGTCCCAACAATAATTTCTTTTGTTCCGTGATCGCCTAATCGTAGCTCCGTTTGCACGGCTCCTCAGACATTGCCGGGGCCACTCAAGCGCATTAAATATTGTTCAAATGGAGAAAACAACGCACTAACATGTTGAAAACAAGATGGAAGCCGAATTTGTAAGTTTACAAAGTCTTATGGGTCATATCCTTCCCATAATTCATTCACTGCCTTTTATGTTCGTGTTTCCTTTATGTCCTTTATTAGCAGGAAGCTATGTATTCAGTTTTCAGTTTCCCTGTATTTATTTAACATCTAGTAGTTGCTCAACTCGAGGATTATCTTAATATGTATTTTAAATAACATTATTAATTTTGCAGAAGTGATCCTCGTGGCTTCAATGAGATTCCAACCTATGACCTCTGCGATGCCAGTGCAATTCTCTACCAACTAAGCTATAAAACCACAGCTGGGAAAAAGTCCACTTGTTGTGCTCATTTGTTCCCGTGAAAGGACATCTTTCTGTATGTACTATTGACACACTATGTCCGGGAAAAACTGAAATATTTTTTAGCGACAGGCACCAAGGCAAATTCAAAGCATAGAATAGAAGTCTAGAAGTTGACGAAAAACCATTCGTTTGCTTGATATGTAGAAAAGGTCGGGTTAACGTTCCGCCAACAGTACTGGCAGATAAACGCCAGCCAAACTGCACGTTTCGAAAAAAACAGTTTACAAGGTGGGAACACGGTACTTTTTTAATCTATCCCATAACCAGACACCAGACAGCACCTTGTATAACACAAGCCGCTTAAGTTCATCCTCATAGGGTTGGCACTGCCCCTCGAATTTGTTTACTTCATGTTATGACACGAGGGGCCGAAGACATAGCGCGCACATTGTTTGCTGGCAATTCTGACTTAATATTGCTCAATGCTACTAGGACGCCTTCAAAAAACAATAATTTTCACGAGTGCTGACTTGTTCTTTCGCGCTGTACTTTTTACCTTCATTATTCTAAAAAAGAAAGAAATATACCAAATTGCAAAAAGCCACCTCCCAAAAATATTCTCAGTATCAAAAGTGAAGTAAAGTAAAGCGACCATATTTAACGTCGATGACTAGTAACAATAACTTTAATTACTGACAAACCTGAGGTCGACGGTGTGCTCATTTTACTCCCCCCCTCTCCATCAGTGCTCCGTTTTACGCGTTAATAAAGCTACTTAGCTACACGGAAAGGAAAGAGGTCGAAACAAGGATGCGAGATCCGGGAATCGAACTCAGGACCTCTTGTATTAAGGCCGCGCACTAACTGACTGTGCCATCCAGTATTGAATTGCAACTCCGCTATGTCCGCTGAATTGAAACTTGCAATTGTTTTCCTGTTTGATGCCCGTTTGTTCAGTTTTTTATTCATTTGTTCAGTACCTTCCCAGTAAGAAATTCCCCTATCCGTTTAATTAATCAGTATAGGTAAAATGTAAGCCAGGGACTAATAATAAAATAATCAAGTGTTGCATTTTTGTTTCTTACCTGATCTGAACTTGAAATTCATCCAATTTCACTAATTTCTGCAAATAAGTGGTATGCTATTATCGGAAACATAAAGTCCAACTATGTTATTTTGTTTGCACGAGATTTAATTACATCAGTGTATCTATAATTCATGTAACTCCTACCGTTTGAACAGCCCTACTGCGCAACCCATGTGGTCCATCTACGTACTAGCAGCACGAACAGGTGCTTTGTTTGACTACGCGCGCGAAAGCAACACTGATTTTTTCGTCATGCCTCGCGGGGAAAGAATTCAACGGCCGAATAATACTGTTTTTGGAGAGAGAGGTTTGTCAGTATCCCCTTAATCGAAAGCAAGTATTTTGAAATCTTACTATTTATTTTGGTATTTTACAAAGAGAAACTGCGGAAAGACACGTGACATGATTCAATAGTTGGGCAAAATAAAAGAAACCTTTTGCGGTGAGATCATGAGTCCCGACGTCCTCATTTGGACAACTACATCAGTAGCATCGCACAACTGAGGAGTTATTTATTTACTTATTTTTTTATTCAAGAAAACTCAGGCTAATCACGGGAAAGACCAAGGAATCTGGATGTTTCCTTAAAAGGATCTTGTGCGAAGGATGCGCTTTTCATCAGGTTATCACAGTCTTCAAGCCTGGTCATTTTCGCTGAACCTTTTCTGCAATTCATTAAATTGTTGACATGTTGTGCTGTTATTTACCCCCGTTTGAAAACCAAATTGATCAAATTTTATTGAAATTCATGAATTGTACATGATTCACTGTGAGGCCTTAATGAGAACAATTTGAAAAAAAAATAATTAAAATTGGACGAATGTTATCAGCAAAATAGTAAATCCCCCAGCAACAGGTAAAGTTTGAATGGGTTGTTTACTTGTGACTTGTTGCATTTGGATGCAAAATTACAATATAAATTCAGGTATGTAAAATGGTTAAAGAAAATGCTGCTTTTACTTCCCGACAATTCATTTTACTTTTGTTGAAAGGAATCGCCGCGAAAATGAACAAGTGACTAGTATTTCCAAATATCGAGCGAAGAATAAAATCACGGTTCCCCCCCTTTTCCCCTCTTTTAGTCTTCTTTTCCCATAAAAAAAAAGAACTTTAATTAATTTTTATACAGAAGGCCGGTTATTTTGGCAAATTAAGGCTTAGGCAAGGGTTGTCAAAACCGAATCAATGAATTAAAAGGAAAAGTATCATAACTTGTTTTAATTGGACCGGTGCGAAAACGATACTGATATATATTGGCCATTGACGTTCACACTTAAATGAAAACTTGGGTTTCGAGAGCCGTTTATTTTAGACGGGAGTTTTAGTCTATCTCTCCGATATGAGTGAACAGAAAAACACATCACAAACAAAGTTTGCAATAGTCATCATTTCGAGCTGAATTCATTGCGGGTTTTTATCTTTTCCTACATAAAATTACTTATCATGAAATATGTATTAGGCGGGGCACACTGAAAGAAAATGGTTCTTTTATGTTAAATTAAATTTAGGGGAAAATAAAACCGTATAGTTCTTTTCATTTCAGAAATAATATACCAAAGACATCTGCACATCCAATATTTAACCTCAAGGATGTTTTTGGCATATACAAGCTTTAACTTTAACGGCGGAACCGCACATTTATTCATTAATTCCCTCCAGCCTTTGCTGCACTCTATGTGAGATATTCCTGACACAGAATTTTCGTTTGCGGAAATAGGTAAAAATAGTGCATAGGACAGAACAGTAATAAACACTTACAAACGTGAGTCCAGCGAAGCATCACTTGCTCGAACATCGAAAGGCTGCCTCGTGGTCAGTACATCTCTCATCTGTGTTATATGGTACAAGTCCCTGGTAAGTTAGACTTAAATTTCCGAAAGAACACAGAATTAAAAAAAAAAAAACAATGGTAATATATGTTTGCACGAACTTTATCAGCAGGGGAATCATTTTCAGGTACTATAGAAACTGACTGATTGGAGCTTTCCTTGGTAAGTCCTTATTGTTTGGCAGCGTACATCTTATAACTCTATGAAAACTCTTTGAGAAAAACAAGCCTACGGATTATGTAACGTCACTTAAAGTAATTTTTACAGGCATAAGCGCATGCGTAGCATTGCCATGGACCCGAAAGAATGTTAGCAGAGTGGTCGGCACAAGCGTCTTGTTTTATTCCAGCTGCAAGGAAGTGATGGTGATTCCCATAGTAATAGGAGCTTTGGGTACAATCTCAAAGAATTCAAGCATTAATAGGTTAGTTAAGACCAGCGATAATCTGAACTTTGGAACCCTCCAAAAGGCCTGCCTCCTGGGAAAGGCTAGGATTTTGAGATATGCACTGAATACTGACTTAAGGTTGGGGGTTGCAAGTGATACTCAGTTGAATATTACCAGCTATTTAAAATCTGTTCATCTGTGAGATAACAATAATAATAATAATAATAATAATAATAATAATAATAACAACAACAACAACAACAACAACAACAACACAGGAGCGATGTATGGGGTGATGAAATGTGCGGAGATTGTGTTAAGAAGAGGTAAAATGGTGAAAGGAGGTGGTTTGCAGGAACTGGAAGAGCAGATGGATGCATTAGATACAGCAAACAACGATTGCTACAAGTTCTTAGGATGCATATGTGAACAGAGTGATAAGAGTCTGACAAAGATAGTACTGACAAGGGTGAAGAAGGAATGAGTGGACGATTGAGGAATCTTGTAGAATTGAAGCTATATGACAAACATCTGATTAAGGCTAAAAAGATAAAGGTAGTACCAGTGGCAGCCTACATCATAAATGCGTGTATATAATATGATGAAGAAAGAGTTGGATGATTTGAACAAGATGGTAAAAAAACTTTGAGGGACCGGAAAGCGGATAAACGGGAGACAAAGCAGTAATGTGAACAACTGTATCTACAAAACGAAAGTGGAGAAGAGGCTTGAAACGTTTCAAAGATGTTTGCGGAGAAACCAAAGTATGACTGAGTTGCGTGTAATATGGCAAATTCAACGAGTCCGTGGATCAAGAAAGAGTGGAACAACGGGAAGTGTGCAACGAAGGGATCACCATGAAGAGTGAAGCAGACAAGTATGTAAGGACCATAGGAAGTATATAAGCGGGCAGAGGAATTGGGATTGATGAAGATAACAATAAAGAATGGGAAGTCAACGAGGAAAAGTGTTCGAAGGAGGCAACAAGAAGATGGAGCGGAACAGCAGATGGAACGGAAACAGCGAGACGACCTGATTTGGTGCTTGAGGATGGAGAAGAAAGGGTGATATATGTAGTGGATTTTGCATGTTCAAGCGAAAAAAAAATTCAAGAGAAACTGAGTGGTCGAAAAGTTACGAGAGTATCAGCAATTAGCGTTTGAACTTAGAGAAAGACGACCTGGATTGACCATCTTGATAATTCCATTAGTAATAGGGTGTTTAGGAGGTGCCAGGAATGAAATACACAATCATCGGAGACGAAAAGAACGATAATTACGAATGAATCAGGGGGTGAAGCGGAATAATCTGTTGTTCATTATTCCATTATTCCTTCTCGACAATTTTCGTTATTCCATTATTCCAGTAAAAAACAACTCATCATTCCGTTTAAAAATCTGATTTATTCCGGT
>NC_090885.1:14999757-15002257 GCF_036669925.1 Montipora capricornis | reverse complement strand
ATTGACAGTTTTATTTGGTTATCTGATGATTGGTTGAAAACTTTAATTTGTGTGGTAAACTTAGTTGCCAAAAAACCTGCACAACTACATTTGATATTTCTACAAATAAATATTATCTCAGTTGACATTTTGGTGTGTGGTATCGCGGAGTATTTTACGAGCTGTGCTGTATTTTGATGAGTCTGCTAGGGCTAGTAGAAATACTCAGTGATGCTACATACCAGGCCCCAGTTGTTCAAAAGGTGGATAACGCTATCCAACGGATCAATCACTAGCCATTGGATAGCGCAAATGGTTTCGCTATGACCTATCCACTGGATATTGGTTTATCCCCGGATAGCGCCATCCATCATTGGAACAACCGGGCCCTGAACGCATAATAAGTTATTTATTATCCAACGTTTCCCACTACATTTTTAGCAAGTGAATTGTAAGCAACCGGGAATGTTTGACATATTTGTATGTGACAAGCCTGGCTTTGAAGGCAAGAGAGAAAGATGCTTCCTACCAAATTGGAAACAAAGATATTGCATAATTCTTGGAGTTTTGCTTGCTTGGGTTATAATTTAAAAAATACATTATAAAAATAAATTTAACATCATTCTTTGCCTATTACTGTTGTGTGTCTTTACCATGCATTGCTTCATTTATAGTCAAAAGTCGAATCAGTTGAATCAGTCTCGTTTGAAAACACTGAAGGCTCAGGATGACCACATTAAGGTAATGCATACCTTTTACTGTCATAGTTCAATAGTTAAACAGTAAATTAGGTCCCATGCTTTTTTCAGTTCAAGAAACTATAACTAAGGTAGGGAGTATGGCAGAATAAGGAACATCCTGCCAAATTGACCAAGCAAAGCTCAAGTATCTCATTGATAACAACAACAACTCCTCTTTATTATTTACGTTGTGAAAGGGAACCTCCACTTCAACACAAAAATAACTTTAAATCACAGGAAATAACCGTTACAGTCAAGTCAGTCTAAAGTATTTTGAAAGAAAGTGTTTGTGTCCGAAATAAATAAGTTTCAGAATCGCCTATTTTTGTTTTCAAAATTTGTGGGTGCCACCATCTTGAATAATTGTGACGTGTTATAGTTGCCCTATTGTTATTAGACAAAAGCTTTTAGTGTCAGAACAAAGAGCAACCATAACACATCACAATTAATTAAGCTGGTTGTGCCTGCAAAATTTGAAAGTGAAAATAAGCGATTTTAATAAAATTCATTGTTCTTGATATACGGTAAACACGGTTTCGAAAACAAACTTTGACCAACTTTGTATGTAAACATAATTTCCTTTGGTTTACTTATTCTGTAGTAAGGGCGGAGGTTCCCTTTAAATATAAAGACTTTGCTACCTCACACTTAGCTTATCTATGCATAGCAGGCTACTTTACCAAACAATGTACCAAATGAGCAGAGAAACAAACCTTGTAAGATGTCATAACAACTTATTACAAAATAATGATTACTTTTTAAGTATAGCTCGAGAGAGAGATACCATCTCACATGTTTTGCATTGATCAGATACCAGCTGTTCATAGTTTTCTTCAAGTATTTTAAGTTGTCAGAAGTACATGTATATTATTACTAATCAGGTTACTAATTAATTGCAATTTCACTGACAGATGTAATAAATTAGAATGTCTTGATAGGTGTCAATGATTGAAACATGCTGATGCCGAAGAATGTTAAATGTTATGTATTCCTTTTCTGCAGTCTATACTTGATGATGCAGTCAAAAGACTTGGGGAGGTGACCAAAGACACCTCTCGTTATGAGCAAGTTTTGAGGGGGCTTATTACTCAGGTTAGACTGAATTCTTTATGTGGCAAAGAGATCAGTGCAGTTTTAAAAAAAGTAGCTTAGTTTTTTAACTTTTCGTTTAAATTTCTGTAGTGTCTAGAGTGTAGTACTTCCAAAAATTTGCTCAGTGTATCTATGTTGCAGGTAAAATCCATTCTCAGTTTGAATCCGTAATTGGTGATCCTCATTTTACCTAGTAGGTTGAATACGCACTCTACCTAATCAACCCCATATAAAAGGATTGAAAACACCTTTACCTTCCGTCAAACCTATGTCTTACTCATCTCAACACATCTTCTTAATGTTTCGTATCATCTTATCGGTTTCTGTATTCATACACTTAGCCCTTCAGTCTCAACATTACAACATAGTAAGGGAACAAAGAACTGTACTATGTACTTACCGGTCCTCGAACTTGGACCCTCCAAATCTTAACACCACTACACTACAGCGACGAACATGCTCAACTAAACACAGTTCTTTTAATTATTTACCTCTGTATAATAAGTAAATTGGTATCCATGTATAATAACCATAAGAAATCCTAACCTGACCCTAATTTTTCTCTAGGCTTACATGTAATTCAAGCTCTAACAAAAGTTTCTTCAATTCATCTAAGTGCGATATTCAACCTACATGTAGGTAAAATGAGGATCACCAATTTTTTTTTTTTTTGTTTTTTTTAATTTCCT
>NC_090885.1:14989757-14994757 GCF_036669925.1 Montipora capricornis | reverse complement strand
TTAGTGTCTCATTATGGAAATCCAAATTCTTTAAAATCATTTTCATTCGCCAGATAACGGCCCATAGTGA
Organism: Montipora capricornis; assembly: GCF_036669925.1. Taxonomy (NCBI): domain Eukaryota; kingdom Metazoa; phylum Cnidaria; class Anthozoa; order Scleractinia; family Acroporidae; genus Montipora; species Montipora capricornis. The sequence continues at coordinate 14,994,687 of NC_090885.1, read as the reverse complement.
CTGTTTCTGTTTGCCCCATTTGGATAAACAGCGATCTTTCTGGTTCTAACTGCTTCTTGAATACTTAGCTGATCGCAATGACCTCTCCTGATTATCCTTTTGTCTTGAAAAAGCAAGGCAGAGAAAGGCTTAAAATTAAAATTCTATTACTTTTGTTTCATGAACATGTCTTTTTAGATTAATTAATTTTTTTTATACCATAGTGAATTATTTAAAACTTGAATAAATTCAATACAACATAATATTGTGAAGGCACAATACAAACAGTCGATAGCAGTAGTGATGTTTTTTAATAGCCATTAGGCGAGGACATTATTGATACCCTGTTGTTTTCAGTTACATTGTAGTTGCCTATTAATTTTGTATTTCTGATGTATTTGATTTATACTGCCAGAACTCGTGCATTGCTCATTGATATTTACAATTCATAAATTCTGTCCATTCTTAGCGTTGGCAACACTATATTCCCCGGTACAAAATCCATTGAGACAAGTTTCCAAAACATTTTAATTCAAAATTTCTAGGTAATTAAGATTTTCCTTCTTGTAAAGAGAAACAGTGTACCGCTGCGTGCTTTTATATTTGATGCCGTTCTTTCGTTCCCCTTTCGTACTTCCTCTCCCCATCCATTGCCAGATGAAGGCGAAACCCGGATTGCCCGTTAGCCCACTCATCCATCTGGTTATATTTCCAGCCCCATTATTCTTTCTGCCACGCCCAAAAAGTACACCATCTGTGCTATTCCAAACAAGGGAGCGATCACAATCATCCTTGGCACCGCTCCTTTGTAGAAGGCCTTGATTCCTTCGTTTGTGTAGGTTTTTCGCACACAGTCCACGAAGCCACTGTAAGCTGCCTCTCCCTGGTTACTCCTTATGACTTGAAGCCTTGTCTTCACTACATCCATTGGAGTTACCGCAAGACTTCCGACAATTCCTAAACGAAGAAAGGTAAAGCTGAAGTTACTGTTCCTATCGTCGGTAGTTTCGTCAGCTCCGAAGCGGGGATCGATGAGGCTTTACAGTTTCTTTAAGTTAGAGCTGTGTCTCACGATACTTAAAACCAAGATAACACGAAAATTGAGGAAACTGAAAACATGTTAAAATCGCTGATGGTCGTAGTTGCGATTTCCTTTAATCTTAAATCGCAATAACCAACCCAGCTTCTACTTCGTTTCCTTGAAATGTGAGTTTCGTTTGCTTATTTACGTGCAACTCTTCTTGGTGAGGTCACTTTGGTTGGCGCAGGGCCTTTAACCAATTCGGTAAATGTGAAGCTCTCGCGTTCGGAAAGCTCGTTTTACCCGATTCGGTTACGTTCAAGAAACAACCTACCTGCTGCGCAGCCAGCTAATAAACTGTGTAGAGGTCTTGGGCCTTCCTCTTTCATACTAACGGGCTGAAACTGGAATTCAAGCCATACATCACTTATTAACGGCAAATTCACAAGTAGAAGCTTCTTTTACACTTCACCTCAATACTATCACGATTTAATTAATGGATGATTACTGTGGATAGCGTGGAAGGCGGGGTGTGGCTGGCTGCTCAAACTCCGAATATCCTTTGCTATTCACCTCCGAGCAACTCCCGTGGGAATTGCGCCCGAAAATATTGTAATAGTTGCCGAAATTGTAATCGTTGCCGAAATGCTGTATTATCTCACTGTTGTAGTATAATGTCTATTATCTTACTGTTTTAGTACATACTAAAACACTATCCACTTCGGTGGCTAGTGGTGGATATTTACCTCGCCGCTTCGCGGGTCGACGAATGGTTGTTAAATCTCGGTCGTTTTGACCCAACAAAAAACACGTTATTTTTACTAGTGATTTGTCTTCAGTTGTAAAAGAGCCATTTATTGGTCATAGAATGCTAGGCCTGCACATTGCACGCATGTGGAAATCGGCCCTTTTCGGCGTTTTCCACGCCGGGCTGCATAACTTACGGTGCTGTAGACCAAGCCCCAGTTGTTCAAAGACCAGATAACTTTATCCGGTGGATAAGTCACTCAGTATCAGCACCACAACGTTGTATCCTGTATTGGCAATATTGTGGTACCAACTGAAACACGAATTATTTCTGAACAAGATACAGTCATTATTGTGACGGAATGTCACCGTGGCAACGGGCAAATCCCGTAAAAACACCCTTTATTTGTCCTTAGTTGCTTCTATCTCAAAAACGATCTCGGTGACCCCATTTTTTATTTCTGAAAAGTAATCAGAATGGCTTGATGAAATTTTCTGCAAAGTTTTAAAAACGTCTGTCAGGTGGATTCAGAGCCACCTTAACTTTGTGATTTTGTTAAGGTAGCTCTGAATCGTCGACACAGATTTTTTTAAAACGATACGAACTCATGCCGGTCTGAGTTCGTCACGGTCTCATGTAAATACCCCCTAAGTTCCCCTGCTCGGGCCGAAGCTTTCAAAAAGGTACAATTATGCTTCCTCGAGAGTTAATCTTTTAAGGGAGACAGTTTACGGAATGGTATTTCCAGCTCTCTGTCTGAGAGTACTTATGAGCGACGTTTTCGCTACTCGGAAGCCGAGTTTATAATTATCGTTATTTTTTTAGCAAAGCAAACCGTACGACCCGGTGGCAGTGATTTCTTAATACTCACCTCAAGCCGTAGATAAACAAACAAAGGAAAGTAGATGCAGGAGAAGGGCACGTCCCTGAAACGAGATAGCATAATAATGTGAGCACTTTTCAATATATTGCATTTTCTCAACAGGAACTCCATGTGCTCTACCATGTTTTTTGTTTTTTCAGTAAGATAAACAGGTGGCGCAGAATAGGAAGAGTCGGCAGTTGGGTTGTGAGAAAGGGCGGGCACTTAAGCCTATCGGCCGCCGAAAACTCTCGCCATTTACAAACACAGTTTTCATGAGCGGTTTTTCACGTTTCCTATCGAGTGACAACCCAAAATTCCGTGAAAACAGTTCCTTTCGCAACTCGCTTAAAGTTGAGCGAGTCGGCAAAATTTCAAGTATTTCGCGTTTTTTCCGTCTTGTTCACCTCGTACAATTCAGGCGAACTATCCTGTAACTGAATGGGTACAAACAGTTTTAAAGTCACAACAGAAAATGACTGTTTCATTGTTTACATATGCTCACGTTGTCGTCAAAAATAGGGACTTTAAGATCTACGACGCGGTGGTCGACCAGAACGCCACGAAACAACAATATCATTGGTTAAAAGAGGAAAAATAATCGTGCTGCACGTGCAGCACGCATTTTAGCTCAAATTCGTGCGGTTCTCTGCACAACAACGACGTGAAATCACCAAATTTGAGGTTTTGACGACAACGTGAGCGTTCAAATGTGAATCTTTCGTTCTCTATTTTTGCTCTGAAACCGCTCGTACCAATTTATTTTTAGGATACTTCGGCCACATTGTAAGACGCGAACGAGATGGCCAAACCGCGAGAAACTTACGATAGTGCAAAGTTATGTTTTGAGGTGACGGTTTCGTCGACGTCGCCGTCGTAAATCGTAAAGTCCCTAGTGTCAGCCTTAGCCGTCGTCTTTGCTTAAACTCCCTACTGTCGGGGTGGAGGTGGGGAGGAAGGAAAGACTCTGGGGATGGGAGTGCTCGGGCAATTTTCCTTGGCGGGAAATCGCGTGGAAGCGTCGCATTTGGCAACCCGCGTTTTTCTGGCGGGAAATCATATTAGTGACGAGCAACGGGATAAAGAGGAGGAAAGTCGAAGGAAAGCGAAATAGCATGAGACAAAATTTTGAGAAACTTTATGCGAACAAAGCCTCAAGAGAAGGCGAGGAAGGAGAAGAACACCGTAGAGCTAAGAGGAATGGAGCGAGAGACAAAACACATATAATACAACGGTTGGCTTTCAGGTAATGTTTTCCTTGCCTCTCTCTCTCGCATATTTTGTAAACTCGCTAAAAAACGAAGAAGGCCTGAAAACGTTTGCAAGTCCGTGTTGACAGAGATTCTAGCATATTTCAATAATCACATTTAAAGTTTTTTTGTGTGAAATGGATGTCCAGTCGTGAGCTGCTTTGTTTGACTGTAAAACTGCAGTCGAGTAAGCGAATTTACTAATCTGTAGCTTCACTTTCTAATTAGGAAGATTTTTGCTGTTGTTCTAAACTGAAGAAAGAGGGTGTAAAGATTATAAGTCAAACGGAAAATGTTGTAAAAGAGATTACTAAGCATGTAATTTCGGGTTTAGTTGTTGATTAAAATTATTGGTTATTGTTTGCAAGGCTTGTTTGTTTACTGCTATCAGCTCAGAGGTGTTTGAGCACTGTAAACTGTAGACACAAATGACGATTTATTTTGTACTTTATGCAGAAGCATAGTTATTTCTATATACACTATATTGCTTTCTGGGGTTAGAAACGGGAGCTCCGCTTTTCGGCTTATTATTCCCGGGGATATAAAAAGGGGAGAGATGCTCGGCGTCTAGCTTAAGGGGGTGTAAATTTCGGATTTTGGTCTCACTTAGGGTGTTCTGCGCAAAAAAACAATCATATGTAGCCGTGAAGGTGTCCTTTGTGTTGCGCGCGAAGAAATATAAAAGTGTGTATTTACACTTTTACATTTCTTCACGTAGGTGAAAGTATTAGATGATAATGTCTTTGCCATCATCATGTATTTCTTATATATCCGTGTTTTAATATGGTCTCTTTTAGGGGTCAAAAAAAGCCTGGACCACGCCCAGATTGGTCTCCTTTAGAGGTTTAATTTAAAATTTTCGACGAGCATCCATCCCCTTTTTATATGGGAGTCCTTCCCTCCGGGATATTATCATTGGATTGGCACGTGCCCTCTCCTCATTCGTGAAAACACATATCATTTTTAAATCGCTCAAAGAAGTCTGCAAACAAATGACTTTCGGGAATGCTAAGCGAGAAAACGGCTGTCGTGAAACACGACCACTGAATGTTCGTCCTAACGACCTCCCG
>NC_090885.1:14977257-14984757 GCF_036669925.1 Montipora capricornis | reverse complement strand
AAATGCTCATTGAGTTCACAAATCGAACAGGAGAGTACGGATAACAACAACTTCAAAAACGATTATTTTATTTGAGAGGCAAGCTATTGTAATAGCTTGCTGTATGGGGCACCTAACTACCTTTTGCCAAAAATGCAACGCGTCCAGAATGCTACAGCGCAGATAGTTTTTCAGGAGAGTAAGTTCTCACATGTGACGCCTCTACTTAAATCATTGCGTTGGCTGCCTGTATTAAACGCAACGTATACATTTTAATCTTTTATTAATAATTTTTAAGCTATACATGGACACGCTCCGTCTTATATAAGTGACGTTATTTCAGTAAGGAGACGTGGTAGATACGATCTAAGATCTACAATAGGAATAGTTTGATGCCTAATTTGTTCTCAGGATCAGCAGCAACACTCGGTGACCGCTCTTTTCACGTGGCAGCCCCTAAACTGTGGAACAGACTTCAGTAACACATACGTTATATAAAATCTTTAAACAGAGTTAACTGAATAGAGTGTAATGTGAAGTGCTAGATTTCAATCCCATATGAACCATGTGAGCGTTAGCCCTACAGATGGAAATGGGCCCACACGAGGACAGAGAGAGACTGTGACAGGGGGGGGATCTGGACGGACGCCCTTCGGGTTAGATCTCCGCCGCTCTACCGACTGAGCCACAAGGCCAGACGGGAGCAGGCCGTGGGAAGTGAAGATGTTAAAGTCACGGCAATAAACATGTACAAGTACAAGGAAAGGTTACGTTTATACAAACGTTGGCCGTGTAGCACTTATATTTTAAACAGAGTTAACTGAATAGAGTGTAATGTGAAGTGCTAGATTTCAATCCCATATGAACCATGTGAGCGTTAGCCCTACAGATGGAAATAAGGCCACACAAGAACAGAGAAAAACTCTGACCAGGGTGGGAATCTTTAGGTTGTTTCAGGAAGGTTATTAATAAAGACATTGTTATTTCAGAAAGCTTTTTATTAATGAATCGTTACTTTTAAAAGTGATTCCTGTTAGCTTTTCCATGTTGATTTTTATTTATTTGTTGTAATTAGATTCTTATTATCATTTATTCATATACCTTTAGATGTTGCATATTATATTGTAATCAATATTGTAATGCGCAATTGGAAATTGCTAGTATTGGTAATTGCGCAATAAAAGTTTTAATAAATTTTATTTATTTCTTTGATCGTGAGCTTGGTCGGTCCGGATTGGGAAAAACTGTGCCCTCTGTCTCGAGTACGGCCCTCGGGCCGTACTCGAGGCCTCGGGCACAGTTTTTCCCAATACGGACCTCCTGACCGGTGAATAACATATATGTTTTGTATTGTAAGTTGCGGTTTCATTACCTTTCACCACCGTACATCTGTCTTACTTGGTCGTTAACAGCAAGTTTTATCGCTTTTTCGGGGTTGATAAGCAACAAATTTACACCAATGCCTGTACAACGAAGGAAGAAAAACAAGGAAGAAAGTCAGGTTGTGTATGGGCTCGGGTACCCAAAATGAGAAAGTATTGTTTAATTAATAAACAAGCAGGAGTGTGGTATCGGGTTTTAGACACGATAAAACACGATCTGTGAATAGATGGTTTTCAGCTGACGTCACAGCAACTATGTTGGTGCACAGAACAATAGAGAAAAAGGTCTTGGGAATTTGACTCTGTGGTGGCTGTGTAGGTGACTAATCGCCCACTGTTTGCTCTCTTTTTGTTTCTAACCTTTTAAAAACTAATCGTAGTAAAGCAAGCAAGTTTAAGCAGTGGCCACAAAAGCCTCGTAGCTGTGCAATTTAGAATTTGTATGAGAGTTTCTTTAGTTAACCTGTGTCAAACAGCAGAGCCAAATTCATTGTACATTTTGTACCTTTGTATAAGCCCTGTACTCCTTCTGCCCTGGCCACTTTCCATAAGCAGTCCACCCTAAGATAAAATTTAAAAAAAATCGAAATGAGAAGAAGACAAAGAATTCTTAATAGTAAAATAACAAAGTAAATAAGCTCAATTCCCTTTAACCCATTGACTCCTAGGAGGAAGAGTTAAAAGATTTTACTCTGTCTGACTCTAGACGATTTTACTCGTCAATGGGGGAATATTCAGGAGTTAAAGGAAACCCTCAAATAAAGCTTTGAATAAACATTTGTTGCCTCTGTAGCGTAAGATTTAAAAAATCGCCCATTTTACTGCTAACCAAGTGAAGCATTAACTATGAAAAATACCATCTTTATCACCCAAATAAAACTTAGAAAAAAAATGCGAATGCCAGATGGCATCCGAATGCACGACCTCCAAAGTTCTATCCACTGCGCTACTGGAGATCCTATGATGAGCGAGGGTTATCTGTGGGCTTTGACAAGAACTATACATCTCGCAGTCAAATCAACAAATTTATCGCTCTATTGATAACCTTGTTACGTAACACATATACGGTTATATAACAGAATGGATTTGAGAGAGTCGGCGCAGCAGAAAGACCACTCGCCCTTCACCACTCACTTAGTCCGTGAAGAGAGATTCCCTCCCTCTCCCCAGTCTCCGCTCGACCGCGCGTTTTTCCCAGTCATGTTGGTTTAGTATATTGGTTTCAATTCTTTGTTCTATTCCGAGAGGTTTTTCTCCGGATACTCCATTCTTCCACTATCATTTAAAAAGGAACATCCGATTTGATCTGATTTTATTTTTAATCTCCAAAATTGAACCAGTTTAGTAAATCGTCCAAATGAGGTTTATGAGAAGATTGTAGGTATAGAACTATAAGCAAAATGATTAACAATTACTATTAGGTAGAGGACTTTTTTTTCATTAAAGTTCTGAATATTAACAATCAGAATCTGCAAACAAGCACTAAATAATTTAGAGAGCATCTTCACGTTTTGTCCGACTCTTAGCTGCAGTAGGTTTATTCATTCCCACAGCTAACATGGCAGTGGTCATAACAGAGAAATAACTATGAATAATGGATTGCAAAGCATAATTTATACTTACAAATGTTTGTATTGCTTTCGAGGGCCCAGATTTCGCTGATCCTGAAGTCTTGTTTTGGCGAGATCCAACGGGAATGTACAAGAGACACCGACAACTCCAGCAATAGCTCCATTGATGAGTTTGGCTGAAAAACTAACAAACCCTGAAACTTGAAAGATTGAATCCTTCCATCTCGTTCGCTTTTTTTTAATTAAGGTAAAAAACAGTGGGTCAGCATTCAAAGGCCAGACCCTTTCACAACGATTAAACATGCCGATGAAAAGATAATTTCACTTTAATTGTAAAAGGGGAATATCACACTGTACATACATCACAACTGAAACGGCAGGTCAAACAGATCGAGAAAACTACGTTCTTTTTCATTAAATTTTCCTTAAGTGACCTTGCACGCGTATTTTCTGCTGTCAGTCCAGTAGACCTGCAGAACTCCTTAGCACTGTAGCAAGAGACAACAGACAACACCCAGGTAACGCAATTTAAATACGAGAAGAGGATTTAAACTGTCAACAGACGAGCAATGATCGAAAATGTCAACGTCAAAAAGAGAAACAATAAATACTTACAGTGCGACGCGCCTCACCGTGGCCCTCCTAACAAAATTTTTTTACAGATTGTCCGCCAATCAGGATGTGCGAATTTGTTTGACAGTCACGCCTCCTTGCAAAGTTCGCACAGTTGTAAGTTCAACACCGTTGCATGTTGAGTTGATGTATTTTCGCGTAGCTGTCAAATGTGAAAGTTTGTTGGGTGGCCACGGTATTAAAGGCGCGTTGCATTGTAACTCCTTCGTGATTTTCTTTTCGCCTCAAAACTAATGAAATAACCAAAAAACTTTCAGCACTCTTAATGTGATTTAATTAAATTTTCATTCTAATTCAGTAAATAAAACATATCTTAAAAGTTAAGCTTTAATACGTCAGTCTGGATTGATGAGTCACTGATGAGTGAGAAACACATTCAAACAACGACGAAGGATTTATTTAAGAGTCAGCCCACGTCCTTACACTTCAAAACAGATCGCATATAAGCTTGATACATTTCGCCGGACTGCCTTCATCTATCAGCAGGAGTAGCACATTCGATTTGGACTGTAAAAGTAGAATTTTTTAGCTTGTTTGATTTCATCAAACTGCGCTTGTTTAACAATTAAACCGTCTTCTCATCGACGAAAAAATTCTTGGTTATGTTTTGTAAAAATATCGAATCGGAGTATTCTTTGAGAACATTAATTTCTGAATTCGGAACATAAATTAAAGCTTCTATGATAATATTTTCCATATGCTTGTTCCTTCTCTGTTCGACAATATTTTTCCTGGTTTCATTAAGGTTTCATTGGTTAAATAATTTATGTGCTTCAGATTTTTGTCTTAACCTGCCAGGAGAGTCAGACGAAAAATAAATTATTTTAAATTGTTGTGGCAGTTTGACTGAACTTTAGGGTGATACATGTTTATACGCTGGAAAGCGGCAAGAAAGGTTTTTTTTGGTACTACAAAGACAAGACCAACGGAGGTCTTGACTTCTTTCATGTTTCAAACGAAATGACTCATCCCCATTTCCATTTTCCTGATTTGTCCAATCCACAGAAGGACAAAAAATAAAGTTCACTCGTACTTGCTACTTTCAAAGAGTACCGAAGCCTTTCATAATACTTAAATTGGGATGGTAAACAAAAAAATGATCCTTTGATCTAGCCAGCGTTTATGTGATTGAATCTTGGCCCTTTTAAAGGACATTTCGCCATCTAGGGCATCTAGAATTCGTCACTGATCTACTTAGATTTAAAAGCATCAATTGCTTATCATTTCTTACCTGCGAGGTTTTTCCATGCAACGATTTCAGTTGATTGTTTTTCAGTGGTCTTTCAAAATACTCTGGCATGGATTTGCTTAGCTTCTGTTCCCGCCTCTGCAAACACACGCGCCGCCACAGTTTCTTTATATACTGTCCAATTGCATCGCTCGATAGAACCTGTGACGCCACAATGGACCAATCAGTGATTGCGTTCCATTGGCCTACCAACTCGGTGGATCTCGCGAGACTGGAAACTGGAAAATGTATACTTGAAAATAACTTATTTACGTACTTTTAAAATTATGTTCACACGTTAAGAACAAAAATTTACATGAATGACACTTGCCCTAAGGTCCTGTCACGCCGTGGCGAACTTCTCAGATGTACTTGAAACAGAATCTTGTGAAATAAGGCTAAACCTACTGCATGTTAGTATAAATTTCAAGACGTATTAAATTTTTCAATTAATTTTTTCATTTCCAACAGGCCAGCATTATCCCACATTTATACTTATGTCGGTTGCGTTAGATTCGTAGAGAAACCATCCAATAGTAATAATTGTTGGCGTATCTTACAGCGAGTCTCAACAGGTTTTAAGACTGTACAATCACACTTGAAAAAAATCATTTTATAGAGGTTTTGCACGGCAGCCATGTTGCATGGCAGGAACAATGAAAATGTTTTGCATTAGAAAGAACATTTGTTCCCATAAGAAAAAGAATCTGATGTTCCTGCCATGCAACATGGCTGCCATGCAAAACCTCTATATCAACTGAAGATAATGGATGTCAGAGATATTTAACGGAAACTGGTGATACCGGTATTTGAAAATGGTCGAGTTCATGGCTGTTTTTTTTTTCGGTTTTGGGAGATAAGCCTTTTTCGTTCTCAAGAAATTTATAGAGAAAGCTACTGCTGTCAGCTTCGTTTACACACAATAAAAACATTTATACCTTTTGAAATAAATACGACCTTTCAAGCTCTTGGCCGAGATCAGCTCCGGTCGATGTCTTCAGTTTTAGCGGAACAGTGGATTCTTCGCTGGAGCCCCCTTCGTTGTCTCAAGCATGGATCATGAGGATCGGCAAAAAAATGATCATTTTGTAAGATCGAACTCGAACAGCTCTCTGTTGAGCTCAGCTGTGTAAAATTAATCTAATCAGCTGACTCAGAAAAGCGTTATTTAAAATTTAATTAACCAGTACAAAAAATATATGACTTAAATGATTTATTGAAAACTACCAAATAGAATTTGTGGCTTGCGGCTTCAGCCGCACAGAAAAAGCTAACGGCAAGGGAATACGTCAAGTGAAAGCTCGTTGAGGAAAAAATCTTCAGAATAAGACAAGCACATGTACATCGCAGGGGCACCCAACGAATCTGTTCCTCACATTATCTGTTCCCCAGAGGAATCTTGCTGGCTGGCAAAAATACAGGTGTTTCGATGAGCTGGCTGGGAAGTTTTGTTATTGATGGAGGTTTTGCCTGGGAATTACTGACTTTTTCTAGCATTTCAACCTGAGCTGGCAGTAGAAACTCTGAAGACTGAGGACGACTAAAAAAAAAAAAAAAAAAAAAAGAACCCGTTCCCTCTCCCAGAGAGTAGTCACAAACATACGACGGCTGGTCAGAGTGATTGCGCTTGCGGAAAAAAACCTGTTTTGTCCCGATTTTGTCGCTTTTGTTCGGTCGTTTTGGATCGAGGGATTTGAAAGCGCGCGGAATTCCTGGCTGGGAAATAAATTTGATCAGCTGGCTGGGAAACCAACCAATTTTATCTAGCTGGCTGGGAAATTTGTGTGTCTTGCTGGGAAAAAGGAACAGGGAACAGATAATATTTTCCCAGCAACACTGAAAAACACCTGAAAATGCCTTAATAACATTTATTTTCATTAACTGGGGTATGATAATACATTTTACAACAAATTGGCCGTTGGGTGCCCCTGACATCGTTGTCCTGCATGTGTGCATGACGGAAAACAGTGGATGAGTGTGGAAATTTACGGGCTAAAAAAGGAAGACCACACCCCAACAGGTGACCACTCAAATAATGCACCGATGAACTCGAAACTTCAATATCCCCCTTTCCCCCCGGGGGCATTTGAACTTTCGAAGCCTGGATCGTTCAAATTCCTGCCCCTTCGGGCCAAAATGGTGTTCAAATGCCCTACCCTATCTCCGGATTTGTCCGTCAAATGCCCTTCCTAAAGAACAATCGTCGTCGGCTCGTCACTGTCGTCTTTAATAAAGCGTGTGTATAAACACGCCAACACATGTTTCGTGACCTTTTGTATGATGCGCCGTTTTTACCAGACTTAAGTCACGACAAAAACACAACTTTAATATTGAAACTATTAAAAATGACTTGAAATTGAATCAATTAAGTCGGGCAATGTCAATAAGGCAGTGTAAGCTGCTCTTAATACTTTGACTCACGGCAAAGGTTCTTTAACGAGGGTACTGTATACATATCAACCGTGACAGACTGAGCCTAGAGCGTTTACGACTGCATGTATTTTAAATTGTTCAGTGTCGGTTGATTACCTCTAACAGAAACGTATTGCTTTAACAATGAAATGGGGGTATAATAACGCACCTTATTGTATTCACTCTATATTAGGACAAAGACGAATTCCGCGGCCAAAATTCCTTTGACAGTTCAGTTACAAAAAGGAAAAACAATAGTCACTTAGCTAATTGGATCCGAATTGACAAAAAAAAT
>NC_090885.1:14947257-14964757 GCF_036669925.1 Montipora capricornis | reverse complement strand
ACAACATAATAATAAAAAAAGCGAAGACATTATAAAATTATCAGCAATATCTGATTTGTAATAATGAATTTACATCAACAGTACATTACAGTATACTAATTAAACAATAATAATTTATTTATTATTGTTCCACCAGATTCACTCCAATACATGGAGTTCATTTTACATGCAGATGCACATTAATTTTAAATAACAGAAATAGTGCCTCAATTATTGCTACAACAATGATATTGCATGATGAGTCCAAAATTCAAGTATACTCAGTTATTCTGCTTTGTAAACAGTCAACATAATTTTACAAGACACCAAACAGCACTACTAGACAAAGTTTTTGTAGTAAAATTGATTAATAATAATAATTGCTGATCTCCAGTTTCTATTGTAATGAGTAACTATAATTACCAAAGGAGAAAATTCAACCAGGGTAAAACTGTGCAGTGTTGGTACTAATATCAGCACCAAAACAAGACCACCACTCAATTGATGTTGATGTCAATCTCATGAAGACTTTTTATTATGTACTTTTGTATGTGTCAATTTGCAATTGACATATGTTTGGACCTCTTCCCTGTTCCACTTCAAATTGTCTAAATTACTTGTTAACAAGACCTACACCTGAACAATGTGTGATTGTCCTTTGGAATATTCACACAATATACATGTAATGCCATATGGTCATTGGACTGAGGTACAGATGATGATACCACTATTTATAAAAATTCAAAACAATTTGTTTTTGATTGGCCCACCAGTTCCCTTTACGGTTTAGCTAGCTGATTGGCCTTCGATTGAACAATGTCATTTTTCCAATAATTCTTCTATCAAAAATTGGCAGATTGATTGCATCTAAATTATTGTCTGATGATAGAAAAATAATATTATTATTTTGTAATAAGATGATGTCATTCATGCATGTAACCATAAAACATTTTCAGAAAGCACCAAAATTACTGAACATGGCAATATTTTTTCAAATTTTTGGAGCTTTAAAAGCGAACACATTAACAAAACAATTAATAATAATAATAATAATAATAATAATAATAATAATAATAATAATAAAATAATAACAATACTCTACAACTAACACCAACCCACACAAAAACAACAAACAAGGAGGTCCCTTCTTGCAAATGGTCTTGTGACCTTTAGCTTAAGATAACACAAATGTGGTGTTAACGCTGAGGGTCAAAGGACAAAGGGACTAAGACCACTAATTTGAGATATTATGCAAAAACCCTGGCAAATAAAAAAATGTAAACCACAGTTGTCATTGCATGGCCATGAACATGTACAGTCCCAAAATGACCATACATGTAAATGGTAATTTTTGAAAGTGGTTCATGTGTGCCAATGACAACAACTTTTGCATACTTGAGTAAGCATGTTATGGTGTAAAATATTAGATGTGATACATCAGAATACTTAAAAGCAATACCGGTAATCTAGATGTCTTTCAACAGCCTTTACACATGACAAACAAAGTACACATGTATATTTAATGGACACAGAAGTTTTTCAGTGCAACTACAATATCAAAACCTTGAAAGAAGTGTTGACTTGCATGTATGTTCTGTTTAATGGGTAGATTTCAAATCTCATCTCTCATATGTCATGTGAGTACTTCTTACTTTTAAGCAAGCTTTACTTGGTTATACGTTGTGATTGATTGAAATTGAATACCAGCTTGATGGACACATATTGTATTAATGGGTTTTGTCCCACTTAAAAAACTTGACATACAACTTCATCTGACATTATTTGATGACAATCATATTTCAAATTTTGTTTTCAAGAGACCATAAATTTTTAACATGCACATACTCTTGGCTGAAAACAACTTTAAAACGAAGAGCAAACATGCAGATAAAACTACACAGCATAAGGGTTTTTCATTTGGCCAAAAAAGAGATGCCATGTTTAAAACCTTGAAAAACTTGCTGGAACGGAGAGCCATTATTTTGTGTCAGAAGCTTTTCTCGATGGGAAAGAAAACAGTAGCAGCAGAGGTACATGTAGCTGTAAAAATGCAACAAAATAAATGTGGCTCCCATTAACCAAATAGTATCCTTCGGGTTTTCAGGCCCTAGTAGTTTGGAAGGGTGAATAGGGCTATCCACTGGATAACTCAATTGGTTTTGCTAGTGTTTAGAGCGAGTTTCAATTGAGTGTCGTAAAACCAAAACCAAAGTAATTACTTTGGCCAATCAAAAAGGACGGAGACAATCCAGTAAACCAATCAAAACTCAATTGGTTTTGCTAGTGTTTATCCGCTGGATATTGATTTATCTGGCAGATAGCGGTGTCCACCATTTGAACAAACCGAGGACATTATGTTACTAGAAATAACACCACAGTGTCTCTTTAAAGTGCCCCTGTGACCAAAAAATCAATTCTCATTTTTCTTTGGATTTCAAAACTACAGTATGTTAAGTAAACACTGAACAACCAACTGGAATTTTCCTATTTAATGGTCTGCCATTACTAAGTTTAAGAACTTGAGAGATCTGGATCAAGGAGGAAATACGTCAAAGGCTCACTAACTACCGTAGTTTAAGAATGCAATGTGTGTGACTATGCCACAGAATTAATATGCAGCACAGGAGTTTTAGGCTTTCAGACTTTTTAACTCGCGTTTTGCATAATACAATAAGCTGCATTCACACACTGAAATTTTCAGCGAGTGAGCCTTTGACGTCGCTTTTCCCTGGATCCAACCCTCTTAAGTCCAATCGGTCAGTTTTGAATGTGAGTAATGGCGGACCATGAAATCCGAAACTTACACTCAAAGTATTATGGCCTTTGGAAAAAAATCAAAGCTCAAAATTTGTGTGTGTTAATTAAAGTGTGTTAATTAATTAAGCAAACACACTTTCAAAATCTGAAGAAGAAAAAAAGGGAGTGATTTTTTTTATCAAATTAAAGGAAACTCTGCCTCTAACTTCTTGAAGAAAACTTTTTGCAAGAAAATTTATTATGAATTCAAATTATTTTCCTTTGTTTTGCAAAATTCTGTCAACAGGTGGCCCTAGCTTAGGATTATGGGCAGAGCTGGAGAATTTGTTTTCCCTTTTTTGGCCAGATTTCTCTAATTCAAAGATCCAAAATGACTTGCAACATCCTGGAACATGAATTATTTTTATCTTTTTTGCCATGGTTGAACAAACTACAAAATTCAACAGCCTGACATAGTCTGAAACAAACATAACCCAAAAATATTTAAGGTCTTTGATAATAAATTACATGTATTGCTTTGAGACCTCTATCTCCTCCGGCCACAATAAAGAACCTACAAACCCGCTCCACCTGGCTTGTGTGTTTTTAGACGTTACTTTTCACAATCACCACCACCCAACCAACAATGAGACAGCCATAAAATTATTATCTTCCAAGAGTAAGGATGTTATATGGAAAACCTAGAGTTTGGAATTCTATTAATGAATCTGTCAAATATTCCAGCTTTAGACTATTCAAAAAGAAACTTATAAAAGAATACTGACAATAATTGCTTCTGCACCATTTCTGTTTTGTTTTGCTCTATGTATAATATGCCTATTTTTCATGTTGTGTTTTTTGTTGTCCCCTCTGATTTGCCAAAAGAATATTTAAATTACTATTTTACTGTAGTTTTAATAGCTTCCTGATTGCTTAGGTTCTTAGTTAGTTATTTCAGGAGGACAGTTCCCTTTCAATTTGTCCCTAAGGGGCCGATTACATGAGCCGGGCTGGCTCGTTTAGCTAAGATCCTGGCATGTCTGAGAAATACACCAAAAATCAAGTTTGCGTATGATGCCGGGATCCCGGTTAACCGGGCTGACATTTTTCCATGTAATCGCATTCACCAGGACAGCCCGGTTAGCAGGGCCAGCGATTTCTAACCACATTACTCCACTTTAGAGCAAAATGGTCCACAGAATAATCGTTTTTTAATGTTTAAATAAAGGATAAATAAGATAGAAAACCATAAGGCTTCTTTACATTGTAGATTGGTGAATTTTAATAACAATTTAGTGAGACAAATGTCTCTCCACTTCTTGTTGTTGTTGTTATCTTTTTTTGCATGACTTATTCTAAATTTAGTCCAAGCCGGGCTGGCTCATCTCATGTAATACCGGGCTAAAACTCATCCCGGGAAACCTGACCAGCCCGGCTGACCGGGCTGGCCCGGCTCATGTAATCAGCCCCTAATTTACCTGTAAAATACAACATGTATGCACTTGTGGAAGGGTAAAATAAAGTTGTTGTTGTTGTTGTTGTTGTTGTAGTTGAGTTAGGGTGTCTTGAAAACAAAGAAAGTAACCCAAAACCCTCAATTTGGCTAACCCTAGGCCTAACTAGGCCTAAAGTTGGTTTTTAGGCCTAGGGTTAGCCAAATTGAGGGTTTTGGGTTACTTTCTTCATTTTCGAATCTTGGGGTCTAAGGGGTCAAGACACACATTGAGTTAAGCCAGAAACCCATAAGGGTTGAAACGTGTAACGCGCGTTCACAGCTTCTGAATATTCAGTGCCAACTGATTGGTTGAATGTTTCAGTGCTAAGTACCATATTTGGAAACCCCTCGCTCTTGTTGTTCCAAATATGGTCCTTAGCAAATTGAATATTCCGAAGCTTGTTTCCCAGCACACAAGGGGCCGTTACATGTTTCAACCCTTATGGGTTTCTGGTTAAGGGCCCACAGAGGGATTTTTCACGCGTTGCTAAGGAAGTGAAATGTTACTTCCAGTAACTGACGTCATCATATCATGAGCTGACAAGAAATACCACTCACAAGCAAAAGTCACCACACAAACTGTTGTTTCCATCGACGGTTTTTCCTCGCCCTTCCTTGTGCTCGTTCTCAGATCAACTGCGCATCCGTAAACAAACTGACTTCCGGTTTGAGAAAAAAGCTAAATTTCCGGCGGTTTTAAATTGAATTAATATTTTTTTTACATGGCACGTTTCACCCCCAAATACGGAATATAGCTAAGCATTGATTTTTTAAAATCATCTTTTTCGAAAAAGTTATGGGTATTTCAGTATCGTTCATGTCTTTAAAAAGAACAAATTACAAAATAAAAAGAAAACCATCGAGCTCACAAACAAGAATGTTAGTCAACATGCGTCTTCTCATCAAGATACCAGCGATACCTTACCACAACCGCTGCAAATGGAAAGGAAAATCAACCATCCATTCCATCTACGTCGCAAACGGAACAAGAAAATCAACAATTCAACCCAATTCCGTCAACTGAAACACCAGGTAACGATCATTCTCAGACTGGTAATCTATCCGCCTCATCACAGAATTCACTGATTACATCGCCGCCGGTGAGTACAAGTCATTAATTTCAAAGTAACTGTTTACCTAAACTTGTATTACCATCGTTTAATGGGAACCCGCTTGAATGGCTTTCTGGTCTGCAGTACACGATAACTCTACTATCAGTGATGTCCAAAAGTTCAATTATTTGAGAGCACAGTTATGTGACGGAGCTGAAAGAGTCATTGCCGGGTTGCCATTAACCAATGCTAATTACGCTAAGAGTATCCAGTTGTTGGAAGAGAGATTCGCTCGACCACACAAGATCATCAACGCACACATGGAAGCACTACTGAACCTACCATCACCCACCGATCATTTAAGCAGTTTAAGGTTTTTTCCAGACTCAATTGAGACCCACATCAGGGGACTTGAGACACTAGGAAAGAAAACAGAAACTTATGGGGACATTCTTGTTCCTATCATTCAGAAGAAATTACCTAACGGGATTAAGAGAAATCTAGCAAGACAAAATGGAAACAAGGAGTGGCAACTTGATAATTTACGTAAAGCAATTTTGAATGAAATTGAAATCTTAGAGGCGGGACAAAACACCTCTTGTGATTATGAATTCAGTGGCAACTCAACTGCTACTACTGCTACATTTCTTACGGCTTCAAGGCCTTGTACACCTGTTTCTGCTTCTAACAGTGGTGACTGCCCCACCAAACGAATGTGCCTTTTTTGTAAGGGTGAACACAGTCCAACTGACTGCAATGTTGTGACAGGTAAGGAAAAGAAACACTCAATTGTACGTGACACAAGGGCATGCTTTAACTGTCTGAATCGTCATTCAGTATCTAAATGCAAATCACAGAACTGCTGCAAGGTATGCCATCGAAAGCATCATACTTGTCTTTGTAGAAATGTAGAGCTACCTCCCACAACACCATCCACTGAACCAGCAACTACAAACAAGGTTCCAAGTACACCCACCACTGACAAGACTACGCTACCTTCAGTCTCGTCCTACCACATTGGTGATGCTAATAAACACACCCCCGTTCTACTAAAAACAGCTGTTGCTTCTGTTGCAAGTCACAACAACCATATCAGTGCACATATTCTGTTTGGGGATCTCAACGCTCCTTCGTTACATCAGATGTGGCAGCCAAGCTTGATCTGAAACCAGAAACACAAGAGGCAATATCCCTGTCAACTTTCGGTGGAAACACATCATCTGTTAAACGCATTAACACTGCTACGGTTTACCTTGAAACCACTCAAGAGGAGACCATTCCCATTCACGTGATCATTGTACCAACAATCACTGCACCCCTCACTACTTACACTGGCGCCAATGTAAGGGACTTGCCGCATTTAAGGGGACTGACGTTAGCATACGTTAACGTTGATGATTCACCTTTCACAGTTGATACCACTACTGGGATGTAGTGGGAAACGAAGTTATCAAGGGTCCAGGTCCCACAGCAGCCAAATCAAAGATAGGGTATCTCCTCTCGGGCCCCCTCTCCAAAGGTAACCATTCAGAGAGCCTCAACAGTTCTATTTTAAGTGTTGTGACCAAGCATCAACAAGAAGAATTTGATTTGGAACGTTTCTGGCGTATTGAATCAGTTGGTGTTCTACCAAACTCCTCAGAAGACACGCCTGACTTTTTGAAATATTATTAAGACACATCTATTATGTTGGAGGACCGCCGGTACAGTGCAAGGTTGCCATGGCGACCAGAACATCCTCCTTTACCATCAAATGCAAAAATTACTAAGCAGAGAACTCGCTCCAAGGTCAGACGACTAGCCACAAATCCTGAGAAACTACACTTGTACAATGACATCATCCAAGAACAGCAGTCTCGAGGTTTCATTGAAAAGGTCAAAGATCCGGATACAACCAACGAAGTATGTCACTACATACCCCACCATGCTGTCCACAAGGACTCCACCACAACTCCTCTACACATTGTGTACGATTGCAGTTTCAAACAAGGTGATCAACCCAGCTTGAATGATTGCTTACAGCCAGGTCCTCCGCTGCTCAATGACCTTACTGGTATACTTCTACGCTTTCATCTCCACCAGTATGGTATAACAGTGGACATTGAAAAGGCATTTTTGCATGTAAACCTTGACGAAGCCGATCGAGATGCCACACGATTCTACTGGTTATCTAATGCAGATGACCCGGAGAGTGAATTCATCGTATACCGATTCAAGTCTGTTATGTTTGGTGCCACAAGCTCCCCCTTCATCTTAAATGCCACTCTCAACAAACACCTCACACAGTCTACAGACGGGTGTCTGGAAAACCCGAATAGCGAATAGTCGCAAATACCGAACAGCGAATAGTGACGAATAGTACGAATAGTGCGAATAGTGGCGAATAGTGGCGAATAGTCGCGAATAGTGACGAATAGTAACAAATAGTGGCAAAAAAGGGTGGAGGGAGGGGGGGGGGGGAATTGTGACGAAATGACGAAAATTTGGTACCCAGTACTTCCTGGTCAACTGCGCAGCAACGTTCGATGGGATTTTCCCGCTAAAAAAGCAGAGATGTGCGGGCGAAGGACAGCTTGAGCCCTGAGAAGAAAAGGTAATAAATGCACTGAAATCCTGTTGCTTACTTACACGCAACGGTTATCAGAGTAGCTCGTTTGTCTCTTTAATCACAAACCACCTGCCTCACATTTTTATTTTATTCCTTTTTACAGAACGTGTCTCGCCGATGATGAAATGTGAGTATCTAAAATTTACGTTCGGGCGCCACTGTGCGAGGAGATGATCATGAGCTTGATGTATTAATGAAAGTGATTTATATTTTTGCATTTTGACGTTTGTTCTTCTTCAGAGTGTTTGTAAAAGCATGCACGAAACTCTCTTTCGACGACAGGTGAGCATATTATTTGCTTTGATTATGAGATTGTTCAGCATAAGGCGGTGACTATTGAAGACTATTCGTCACTATTCGCGACTATTCGCACTGTTCGTACTATTCGCTATTCGCGACTATTCGCTGTTCGCTATTCGCGACTATTCGCTATTCGCTATTCGGGTTTTCCAGACACCCTCTACAGACCAAGTCAGCATAGATATGTTAAGAAATCTGTACGTGGACAACTAAACTTCAGTTCCCGCGTTGCTACTTCACTTCTGATGTCTGTGTTGACGGCAATGTCACAGAACTACATGTTTTTGCGGACGCAAGCCAGAAAGCCTATGGAGCCGCTGCTTACTTAGTACGTGGAAACCAATCGTCACTTATCATGGCAAAGTCGCGTGTTGCTCCGACAAAGAAGCAACTTACCCTTCCAGAACTTGAACTTATGGCAGCTCTGACAGCTGCACGTTTGGTATCATATCTGCAAGAACAACTGCAAGTTACAAGGGTCACATTGTGGTCTGACAGCCAGATAGTCCGTTATTGGCTTAACAGCACCAAAATATTGAAACCATTCATCAGCAATCACATCCAAGAAGTGGAGAAGCTGACATCAATTTCCAGCTGGAAGTACTGCCCCACAACCAACAACCCCTCTGATCTGCTCACAAGAGGGATAACAGGGGATCAATTGAAGGCCTCTTCTCTGTGGAAGCATGGTCCTAAATGGTTACCAAACAGATCGCAGTGGCCTTCATGGCCTACTACCGAGGTTCTCCACTTGTTGACCACTGAAACCTCTACTGATGAGGCTACTACAAACAGCACGGTTCCAGCTCAACAGCAAGGCCTTCATCACCTTCATCAATCCATCGGATTTTAGCGGTTTACCAAGGCTTCTTCGAATTACTACCAATTAACGTCTCAATCAGCGTCTCCAGAAAAAAGACAGCCAACAAGGTCCTATCACAGCTATGGAATATGATCGTGCTATGACAAAATGGGTGAAGAATCGTCAATCTCTTGTTTTTCATGCCGACGAGGACAACCTCCTTTCAAAGGTACGACATCGTACAACCTTAGTACGTCAGCTTCGCCTATTCCTTGATGACGATGGTCTTTCAAGCTGTGGCGGGAGGATACACAATGCCCCCTTACGTGACAACGCCAAATTTCCTCTGTTGCTACCAAGCAAAGACCACTTCACAGACTTAGTGATTCACACCACCCACGTTAAGCAGCTTCATGCAGGTGTCAACTCAACACTCACCGCCTTGCGTCAAAGTTACTGGGTTCCTTCTGGCCGACAACGTGTCAAAACCTTAATTGACAACTGCGTAACCTGCAGAAGGGTTTCAGGAGCAGCCTACAATGCACCAGACCTGCCACCCCTTCAGCCCTGTATGTACGAAACGCTGGGATTGAAACAAAGGTCTACATATGTTTGTTTACTTGCGCAACAACTAGAGCTATTCATCTTGAAGTTGTCGAAGACTTAACTGTTGAAGCCTTCATACTCGCCTTTCGCAGGTTTGCAAGTCGCAAATCTCTTCCAAGGAAACTAATATCTGACAATGCTTCAACATTTCTATCAGCAAACAATGAACTAAAGGAACTGTTTGAATCTCATGCACTCAAGGAAACACTTGCAAGGGAAGGCGTTGAATGGCAGTTCATTCCCAAGAGGGCCCCTTGGTATGCGGGTTTTTGGGAACATCTCATCGGTCTCACTAAATCCACCATTAAGAAAGTGCTCGGCAGAGCCGCAGTCAACCTGTGCACCCTTCAAACAATTGTTGTCGAGGTAGAAACAATTCTCAACGATCGCCCCCTGACCTATGTTTCTTCAGACATTAAGGATGCAGAGGCACTAACCCTGTCACACCTACTTTATGGTTGACGAATAACATCACTTCCACATCCACTAGTAGAGAGCGACGAACTGAGTGATCCCACCTACCAATCGAACGCAGATTTCCTGAGGAAAGCAAAACGTGTTGCCTTATTGATTCAACACTTTTGGCAACGTTGGAGTCACGAGTACCTCACTTCCCTTCGAGAGTTTCACAAAAGATCAGGAGGCAACACCGAATCTGTGAGGGTTGGCGATGTAGTTCTCATCCACAATGACAGCCCGAGAGTAAACTGGAAACTAGCACTTGTCACATCTATTAACAGAGGTCACGATGGACTTGTACGTTCTGCCAATGTACACACCGCCAATGGAACAACAAACCGCCCTATCAAAACATTGCACCCTCTAGAAATTCAGGCCAAGGAAGTGAGCCACACAGTGAACAGAGCTGCCACAGTACAAACTCCACACTCTGTGAGAAGGCCACAAAGAGATGCTGCAAGACGGGCTATCAGGAGAATTGTCAACTGGGTTAAGGACATTTGCGTGCCCCCGGTGGATGTGGAATAGTTTGAACAGTGCTCTGAAGGTTTAATTGATTTTTTGATATTTGTTAGTTCTTATTTGTTATGCATAGTGATTTCCGGTCAGCGATCGTGACTGTATTTAGATCCTGTGATTGTTTACGTCATTAAGACTGAACACGTTTTCGCCTTTTTCACCTTTTGACCGCCATTGTAACCCTTATTGAACAGTTTAAATATAGTTGAGTTCCTCCAATACCGCTAAATTCATTGCTTCGTCACACAAGCGACCATGGGCGTGATATGATGACGTCATATTTAGGGCCATTCGCTTTACAAAAGTTGGAAACTGACCAAAATAATGCCAAATTCTCTCAAATTACTTACTGCCAAATTACATCCTTAGCAATGCACCCCAAAAAATTCGTCAGTGGGCCCTTAAGCTTAATGAGAAACAGACCAGTAAAAAGGACATTAGTTCAAGATAAAACGATTTCATTCACTTTAAACAAAGTTTTGATACTTTTGCAAAGTCATTATTCCTCGAAATACTTTAATCAAGTCTATCTACCAACTTGACAGACCAGTCAGGCCAGGGCTTGCCCCTTTTTTTCGAGCGAGTAAGAGAACTATTACCCCCGGATTACCCGTGATCGATCATGACAAATTGAAGAGGATGATGAGTTACTTACAATCAACTGATACTATAGAACTCAACAGGTGAATAATTTACCCGTAACTGATGACTTCAGTTATTCTTTGAAGACCTTCCCGCGGAGTATTCATCTTATTTTCTTCGACTTCAACTGCAAACTGTTCGCTTCAAAGACCGATATCAGAAAAAAACTTTTTTTGGAGCTCACCTCTCTTTGAACTCGCTTGAGCTGCAAGCCTTCCCGCTGGTTGTGGAATCCGTAAAAACTCCTCAAATAGCAGAGACGCCTGTTTTTCAATCTCCTCCAAGCTTTCTTCGCAGCTTTCAACTGGTGTTTTATGAGCCTTGAAGATTGGTATGCTCCCATCCATGTCTTGAATAGACTGCTGCCCAACAAATATTCACAAATTCATATGTGTCACTGCGAGCAAATGATTTTTATCAAGCAAAATCTGGAAGGCTGCCTTCGTACTTTCAGAAAACAGTTCTCGGAAATCTACAACTTCCTTACGAAATGAAAGACTGAAGTTGGCACAGTCACGTTTTTGATGAACTCAGAATAAATCCCAGTCCCGATCGGTCAATCTTGGCCGAGCAACCGGAAGTTACTTTTAAAAAAAACTTTCTGTGGAAAAGGAGAAGATTTTTTTTTGTCGATCGCAATCCCTAAAGTTGGAGCAATCTTTTCTGTATCTTTCTGGGGTGAAATTGGTCTTTCCTAAATAAGGAAAAAAAAGTCTTGCCTGAATGCAGCGCAATTGCAAGGGCTTTTCCCATATTATATCTGCAGGTGATGAACTTGGTGGATTCTGACCTTAATAATTAGCTGACTCACCATAAAGCAATTCCCCGAAAAAAACAAGAATAGCTATTATTTAATGATGTGTTGCTTCACGTTAGCTTATTTTCGCTTTACGTTCTTAATTAAGCTTAAATAATTGTTAAATTGTCAATGACTTCATTGCGTTTTCATACCACATTCTATAATCTTAGCATGCAAGAGTTGCTTATCCGAATTAACCAGCTCCGGTCGGTTTCGTGGAAAGGAGAAGAGAAGGGGACGAAAAAAAGAAGACTCAATCTAAAGCCAGTGTATTTTCAGCATTCCCTGGGCGCAGATCCTACCGATTTCCTACGATTTTACTCTCGGAAATCGGTCAGTAATAAATAACCGTAAAAGAGAATTTTTCCTTAGGAGTTAACCTTTCTCAAGGGTGATTATTTATTTACTATCTTTTAACATCGGATATCCCGTTTCCACAAGAGTCCAACATCCAAAGACAATGGCACTAAATCTCGGTTTTCTGCTTTTATATTAAATGACGCGCCAAGTGTTGCGCTGAAAAGATTGGGGCAAAATGAAAAAGTAAAATTTCCAAGTGTCTGAGCATAAGAACTGATTTATTAAAATTCCTTCAAGTTTTTAAACTACTTTTTAGTTTGTGTTTTTCAACCAGAAGGTTTTTCAGGAATTTTATTACGCTAGATCTCAAAAACTCAAACTAATTTATACGGCACTTTAGCATCATTAACGGCAAACATCCGCATATTTTCAACGCGACGCCAAAATCATTTCCGGTTGCGGAGAAACTGACAACGAAGTTGCAACAATTTACATGTAAAAAAACTGACCCCACAAATTTGAGTGACCTTGAGTGGCTTCGTTTTCTGACGTTTTTATGCAGGTACGGTTTTGATTCCAAATATGTCCTTGTTGACTGCCCTTAAGCCACCAACGCAACATCTTTGAATCAGATGTATCAGAACTGTCGACGCACAAATGTTAAACGTATCGCATTGTCGAGTATTAAATTTGTACTAAGTCTAAAATGTGGTGGCCATTACCGCGAGAAGACATGTACAACAGACATGCCTACTTCCTGCCACTGTGTAATATGTGTATTTCGTGAATTTGAGGAAAAGCTTCGATTATCAGAACATCATTTCATTTCGAAAAACTGAAGAAAGAAAGGTTTCCTGTCCTTTGGTTTTTTTTTGAAAGAGCCACATCCTGACAAATAAATCAGAAAACTGAGATATCTACTAGCAGAGAAATTTGCGCTGCTATACGCAGCATTTTTCCAATACAAAAGTCTTTCCTGTTTTTCTCCGAAAAACATCCACATGAGCAAACATAATGATTTTATGCGGGCACAATATACGTGACCTCGCTTGTATTGACTTTGTTTGCTGTGACGCAGGCTCTGACGCCATGGCTGGCTAAGCAGAAGAGGCCTGGATCTTGTGGCGTTTACATTTACAAATTGTACTTGTTTATGAGGGGTACTTGTAAAACAGTAGGTGTCGACAAAACACGCGTTCCATCATGGACTCCGATCCTGTTGAGAGTAAATACATTGCACAAGGAAACCCTGAAGCGACTACAGATACAGATTCCGACATGAATGGATCTTCGGAGACGCTAAATTTGGACAGCAGTTCCGAAGGTTCCCTGGGGAAGGCAGAGTTGGCTTGTCGCGAAAGGATTCGCGAAGAAACTCGGATTGTAGTTTTAGACTTCCTAAGTTCCTTGCCCGCTGATAAGTTGACTGCCAGAAATCTTGTCCCTAAGGAAAAGAAGCGTTACCACTTGAGCAAATCAATGCAAAGACTGTCCAAGAGTTCTAGCGATGTTGGTTCGTACGAGCATAAACGCCAAAAATTTTTACAAATGGCAAGACTTCAAAGAAAACTGTCGCTAAACTTGAAGAAGGACATTGAGAACTTCGATCCAAAGACGCTTAAGCAAAGATCTCAACAAAAAAAGGAGTAAGTAACGTAGTTACCTTTTATTCTAGATTTTGATAATAGCTACAGTAGCCAAGTCGAGTTAAACTATGTAAGTATGCCCCAAATTGTGTCCCCTTCAATTCCCAAAGGTTGTTTCTCATTGAAGCACAGCTGGTCGGTCTAAGAATCAACAAATTTTAGTTAAAATCTCGCGTACTTGCGGACATTTTACGTACGAAGATCTTACGTGAAAGTCGCTGTCTCCACATGTGCGCCACTCATGCATGTCAAACTAATGTGGACTAGGTACATTGTATATAAAAAGCCATCCTTTGCTATTATCTTCTCTAACGGGAGCTTTAGAATGGCTTGCAGTGTTTATCCCAGACCGTCTATAGGACCGATTAGTCCCTGCGACAACCCGGATGTGCACTGTACTACAACAAGCACGTACAAAATTTTCCTCTTTGAAATATAGATTTGTTTGCTCAACTAAATTCCGGTGGAAATAAGCGGTAAGGAGCTTTATTCTTTCTTTTTCAATCCAAGCTAAACCTCTATTTTTCCCCAGAGAAATCAATAGTTAATACTATACACATTCAATATGCGTACAGTATCCGGATGTTTCGCGAGGAATCGAAAAATTAATAAGCGACATTATATAATCATTCACGTTCCTTGTCCTAACGTTGTTAGTACCCTTGATTGGTATCATCGGGCGAATCGCCTTTAGCTTTGAGCAAACAGGCTTTCGGGCGAAACAACCGTAATTCGTACGCTTCACGAAAGAATATAACATGAAGTTTCCAGTGTGGTGGTCTACATCTGCTGGCTGGATTAGCTTGACGCACTAAGCAAATGAGCAAATGAGACCAATCGAGAATAAATATACAGCCAGATGTCAGGCTATAATAGCTGGCTGCTGGATCCTTTACACAGTCAAGCGAATAATTCTTTTCACACATTTTGGTTGGTCAACTCGACAGTCATTAGCAGGCACTACTCACCTCTAAGCAGCCAATGAGAATGAAAAGGGCAAACGTTTAGTCTTGATTCTTTTGGAAAGACTGAAGTTTTTGGGTTGTTAGGTATTCAGCTTGCATGACATGTTTATTCAATATATTTATGTTGTGGTTCAAAGATTTTCTTGGTTTAAAAATTTTCAAACCAATTTCAATCTCAATTTTGATACTTATTTGTCAAATTAATATTCATTATTATAATCTGAAACAAAGGAAAAATCAAAGGTGAACCAGTTTGAAAATTTTTGAACCAAAATATGTTATTGAACTGCAAAATTTACTAAAGCTTGTGGTGTCAGGTAAAGATCCATCCCTTTCATTAACACTGCAGACTGTGAACAATTGCCAAATAAGGCATGGATTGCACTTGGAAAACTTTTTGGAAATTTTTTTTCCTTTGCGGTAAAAATCTGTTATCAGTTCACATTGCTAAGTGCGACCCCAAGTTTTCCACTTGAAAAATTTTTGGAAAATCAGCAAAAACGTCAAAGTTGCCATAGTGCTTGGGTGGGGCAGGCAGATTTTGGAAAGTCGAGCTAAACAACAGAAATCATTGCGGTAACTGTCAACGCTTGTCAATGAAATGTGATTGATTTGCAACATGATTTAATTATGCGAACAAAACGTGGGAATTCTGACATCTTCGCGCTTTCGTTAGGGATGGACACAGTTTTTATTATCTTTCCCAATTTCAAGGTTTTTACGGATTATGCAAGCAGGTCGACCTGTAGCACATCGAAACTCAGCCACGGCCATTCACAACCCCAAGGTTTTAACATAGTCTTCAAATTCGCAAGCAAGCACTTCGGCCATCTTCATCATCTTCTCCATCATTTCCTGGGGATGCTGATCTTTAGGAAACTGGCAAACAATCTTATGAAAAGTGGACGAGCAACAAGAGGAAAGTGTTGATTAGCCTAAAAAGTAGCAAAATCACTGCAATAGTTATAAATAAGGCTTCATCAGGACGCATGTTGCTTGAAATGATAACGAACTATTTTCTTAGTGAAATTCTATTCCACTTGTCAAATTATGATTCAAAACTCTACTAGTGCAACCCTACAACGTCAACTAAAAGTTTTCATTTCCAGTTACGGTTTCAAATTTTTGTGGTTTTTTTGGTCGGCATAGTTGAAAACTTTTCTCAAGTGCGACCTAATTGCCTAAGAATGGTCAGTATCAATATAGAGCCGCTGACAGTGCAAATAGATTCATTTTGGTTTTCTTCCAAGAAGGCCAATGTGGTAGTCATGAATAGTCTATATTATCATATTGTATTAAATGTCACACTTTGGGGTGTTTGAATGCAAGAAAACTTTGAAAACATTACAGGTTTGTATTTCACTGTACTGAAAAAAAAGTTGA
Source organism: Montipora capricornis (assembly GCF_036669925.1). Classification (NCBI taxonomy): domain Eukaryota; kingdom Metazoa; phylum Cnidaria; class Anthozoa; order Scleractinia; family Acroporidae; genus Montipora; species Montipora capricornis. The sequence goes on along the minus strand of NC_090885.1, from coordinate 14,948,466 downwards.
AAGGAACCCATTCACTCCTGAACTCCCCTCCCCCTCCCCCAAGTAAATTTAAGTCATATGGCATTAGACAGAGTAAAATCTATTAAGTCACATGGCCTAATGTGATGTCACCTTCAATTTGTCAAACCAAATTTCGTTTCCCTTGGAGGTTAATGAAATGGGGGTTCAACTGTAGTTCTAAATTAGGTTGTACATTATCCGCGTTCGTGAAAAAAAAAAAAAAAAGAAAAGAAAAAGAAAGCAAAAAGAAAGATACCACCAGACCACCTTTGATCCATCAGTCATGAAATTAGCGGGTCTTCCGGGGTAGCGTGTCTATCGGTGTGTATGATAATAGTTCTTATAGTCAGAGTGGAATTTGCTTCAAACTAATGTAGCGAACTAATGTGAGAAGCGAAACAAAGGCCTCTTAAATTGTCAGTACAAAGGTCCGGACAACTCTCTAAATGCTCGGTTACGGAGCTTTTCAATACATAGTACAAAAAATTATTTGCTTTCTTTGAGTAGCAGTAACTTGGGACAACAAACAAAGTATTAAAAAATTAGGTTGTCTTTGAAGTATTCCAAATGGAAGAAGAGAGTGGACTGTTTACTTTCATTACTTTTTCTTGGATTACATTAGATATAGTAGTACAACATTTAAGATTTTATTAAAGCTTACCTGAAACAGCGTCCCTAAAATTATCAGCGGATATGGATGGATTCAACTTGTAAGTGTTTATTGTTGTATAAGTGTCATTAAGTTAACCTTAAGTTAGCTTCTGTTTTCAAAACAGAGGATCAGTTCGATTGTAACCTTTGGCTTCATAACTTTAGAACACTTTATCATTGAATTGTAGAAGCAATATGCAGCAATAGTGGAAAGCACAAATGTAATGTTACAAGTGTTTTTTCTATTTTACCAAACATTGTGGCTGTGCTGTTCATTCCACACCTCCTGCACTGATCGTGAGCCTGCGTCTACAGTAAAAGCTCATTAAATGTATGTGCTTGGTATTTGAGCATCATGCTGAGGTGGGAGAAGCACCTTATAAGAGTTATAACGTAATGCATATTTGTCCAGACAAATCGGGGCTGTCCGAGCAAAACCACATTTGACCGTCTCACTCCCAGGGGTCAATGGGTAAACAAGTGAATAAAAAATCACAGAATTATTAAGCGCACCTCTGTAAGGTATACTCTTTTTTTTGTTTCCTTTTATCAGGGACT
>NC_090885.1:14932257-14939757 GCF_036669925.1 Montipora capricornis | reverse complement strand
CGGCGTACATTAAAATTTCTGAGAATTGCAGGGCTGGCAAGATGGAAGGTCATTTATGCATAATATGAAAATGCGTAGACCAAGAATACTGCCCTAGCTGAGGGACACCAGATTGGACAGGTTGAGGGTCGGAGCAAATACCATCCACGCACACAATTTGATTTCTTTCAGTTAAATAGTCCGCAAAACCAGGCCAGAGTGGCGTCCATTATTCCGTAACGCTCTAGTTTCTGCAGAAGGCTCATATGGAGTGGAGTATCGAAGGCTTTCTTCATATCGATAAACAAAGCACCAGTTAGCTTTCCTCGCGCTCTATGGTTTTACGTGAGGTTATTCAAGCCACTTTGGTCGCTCAAAATACAGGGGGCTTGCCGTCAAGGCCTGCTTTGCCAAGCAGCCCAGGGACAGTTCTAGCTCTGAGTCGTTTGTCAAAAGGACAGGGCTGGGGGGTTGCTGCTTTGAGACTTTAACTGCAGTTAGAGTTTGTGGCCTTGTTAAGTGAGACTTACGGTGTAGGATGCCTTGGCAATTTTTCCTGGACTAGTGTAGGCCTGAATGATAGTTTGCTTTTGATCACCAATTAGACTGAACCCACACTGTGGTGTGGTTGGGTGATTGGCAGTTGTCTGACCAAAGCACAGGTTTGGGGAGGGTAGATTTTCTTTAAGTTTGTGACGTCAGCAGAATTGGCTTGTTTTCACAATTTCTGCAGCAACCTTTTGACAAATCAAGTTAGATATATCTATATACAAGTTTAGAGGGTCTCTCGAGGCAACAGCGCATCTCTGCCCCCCAGGAGGATCACAAATGGATTCACAGTCCAAGCCTCTGGCGAAATGTAATTAATGAGGTTTGAAGGGACCAAGAACGGAAAACTCCTGGATGACATTTCCATTTTCATTCCCCCTGATTTACTGGTTTGGTGTGATCATCACTACACTATCAGAGCAACCATGCTGGCTACGTGGCCAATCTAGATAGCGCATGGGATTTTACGTGGTCATCCCAGGACAAGCCTGCGAATCGTCGTTCCTGTCGATCCAGTGTCATCTAGTTGGGGAAAAGCAATGTCCTGGGATGACCACGTAAAGCGGGATGCAATCGTGTGCAAAATAATTTTAATTAAAGGATACCGACAACAATAGCATTCTTGTCCAGAAAATGATCTGATGTTGATTGATGACATTGTAATGTCAGGGTAACAGTCGGTCAGTAACTCAGTTGGTATTATGCAAATCACTGAGGAAAAGAAACGCGCCGCTCGTCGTTGGCTAATTGTAATTTCTTCTAAGTTAATATTCTGTTCAATATGCATTTTGCACTGTTGCCCGCTCAGTGACTTTTGGCGGGAAACAGTTTTATTGTTAGATATCATGTGACCTCGAAGTAACCAATGAGAGTGCGCGCTGCTGGGGGAAAAACTCAGCAAAGTTTTATGCATGTATGTATGTCGTTCGCCCGCTCGATCGCATGCTCTTTCAAGCTAACTTCTTGCTGGCTAGGAAAAGAAAGAGACTGCTCGCAGTCTGGGTTAAAGTCTCTCGGCTCGAAACTGACCATACCGTGTTTTAGGACAGGTTCTGACCCTGTTTAGGACAGAGGCAAGCGAAGCCAAAAAACCATACCCTGTCCAGCGGCACGTCCGGAGTACACCCCCTTCCCCCCCCCCCCCCCCCCCCCCGAGCGCTGTCTCTCAGTTTTAGTAATGAACATTACTTGGACGCTTGTGGATCAGTTTATTGAAAGGTAACAATAGGCCATTTCCGAGTTCATGTCTGCCTTCTCTTGAAAGCGAGTCTAAGATTTTGTGATGGTAATTAGTTCTACTTTACATATGAATGAAAACTAATTACCATCACAAAAACTTCGCACTTAGACTCGCTTTGAACAGGAGGCAGACATGAACTCGGAAATGGCCTATTCAAATTATCAAAGGAAGCAGCCTTTTAGTTGCCTTCCAAGTCGGTCACCCCAAAACGTAGACTGCAGACTGTGCCGACCGTGCAGACCAGGGGTAAAATATGGCGTTACCCTCACTATTATTGAGAGCTAACTGTAAACAGGCTAACCTGAATGTTATTTAGGCCTAATTAGTTCAGGGTAACCGAAAGTTAGGCCTAATTCAGGCTAACCGAATTTTCATTTTACAGACGGTCTGCACAGACCCCTGCACAGTCTGCAGTCTGCGTTTTTCAGTGTCCCCTTCCAAGTTGTTCTTTGGGGCTACTCACGACGCTCCTTACTTATTGTTAACTTGGGTAAGCACCCTGAAGAACTGCTCTGACGGAAACATAAAACCTTTTCGCTAGTAAAAGAGGATTTAATTCTGAACCTCCAAGAAAAATTTAAGTGGTAGTCAGGGTGGTGTGGAACATCTACATGCAAGTTCGGGAACTTAACAACTTACAGGCACAAAACCGCAAGACATACTATGCATGTTAAATAAATGTATAGTCCAATTGCAATACCAGAAAGCATTATCTGTGGAAGGGGGTCGGAGTGGTTAAGTTGCCAATCAGTCGGACTAGCCAGGGCTTCAGGGACTTCAGGAGTTTTAGGAAGTACTTTTATTTTCGGCAGACTACCTATCTTGAAGCTATTTTCACCCTGTACTTGATCAGTAGTACGTGTATGACCCCATGAAATGTCCTGAGCTCCTGAGGCCTACAGTGCATTGAGGGTAGTCTACAACTACTACAGCAACTACAGCCACTACACCTACTGCACATACTACAAAGGCCTTATAGGGACTACACGTACTGCACTAAGGCTTCAGGCTCTCAGGACATTTCATGGAATCATACATGAACTCCTAACCTTGTACTACTAAGAAGGCTGGTCAACTCACGTAACCAAGAGTAGAGCAGGCCTGGGGTTAGCCTTTAGCTGTGCAACGTCATCTCTCCAACAATGGCGTCTTCGGAATGTCGTGAACTTAGGAAGATTGTTAGTATTATGGGCGACGAAACAACTTGCCCTGTTTGCCTTGAAGAATTTCAAGAACCAAAGTGCCTTCCAAGCTGTGCACACAACGTTTGTGAGCGCTGTTTAGAAAACATGGTACGAAAAAATTCTTTCACGATCTCATGTCCACAATGTCGCGAAGAATCGTTTCTCCCCCCTGCTGGCGTATCGTCTTTGCCAACAAATCATCTTTTGTTGCGACTTATAGAGAATACGCCTGCGAGGAAAGAAAAGAAGGCTATAAGTGAAGCGTTAAACGTTTGTAAGGAGCGAGTGAAAGCGGCCGAATATGCGCTGCAAGAAATGGAAGAATGCTACGGCAGGGCAACAGACCAGGGGAAAAAGTTAAAATACGAGATAAATAAATTGTCTGACGATCTCATTCAAGCTATTAACGATCAGCGAAAATGTTTGCTGTCTCAGCTCGATAACTTTCTAGCTGAGCATTTTGATGTTGATTCTGTGCAAATAGAGAGGAAAAACTTGGATTCATTCCTCAAAGATGCCTGGAGTTGCATGCTCAAAGCAAATGAGATTCTTCAGCAGGGTGAAATTTCAAAGCTACTTGAATCAAAAGACATCCTTGTTGAAAAGTTGAAAGAAATCAGTTCCACTGCAGATGAAAGAACTTTGGAAGCTAAAAGACTATCTAAACAAGCAGACATGGATTTTCACCACTCTCCATTGATTGAATTACATGGAAATTGTGTTGAAATGGTTGGTAAATTGGCATTATCAGCCAGTAACTTTGCTAATACTGTGGCTAATGCAGCAGGTCTCATTGACTACAGTAGATGCGGGGAAGTTTCAGAGACTATTGTAACTGGTGTTTCAACTTTTGCCATGGCAGTGTCAAACACATCTGGTGACATCGCTTTGCTTGACGAAGAGAATAGGTTTATTTACATCTATTCGCACATGGGGGACCCTATATGTGGATTTCGCATCAGATATGGTGACTTGTGGGACGTCGCATTTTCAAAGGATGATGAAATAATAGTGTTAAATCGTGAATGTAACCGCTTGTTGCATTATGATCGTGAAGGTACCTTCATTAAGAAGTATGTCAAGGCACCCAATGCTCGGGTGAAATTCACAAGGATTTCAAGTGATGTTGAAGGCCGCTTGCTTGTCACCTCTAGTCCTAGAGACTGTTGCGATGAACCAGAGGAAATGGTTGAGCCTTGCATTCTTGTGTACAGCTCTGATAGGAAGTTTCAGTTCAGCTTTGGTGAAGACAGGCTTCGTTGCCCTCAAGATGTCGCTTTTCACCAAGGAAAGTTCTTTGTGACTGACGGTGACTTGGAGTGTGTGAAAGTGTTCAGTGGTCGTGGCAATTTTCTCTTTGACTTTGGCAGTGGGGCTCTTTTGGATCCAATTGGAATAGCTGTTGATCCGATTAACAATGTAGTGCTTGTGTGCAATGGCAGCAGCAATGCAATTGTGGTCTTCCAGCCTGACGGTGAGGTCATTTCTGAAATTGAAACTTCTGATGAGCCTTTACATGTTGCACTCTCCTCTACTGCAAAAAGCTTAATTGTGTGTTTTCATAACACGCCATTTTTTAAAATTCTTTCCAACAAAGAGTTTTGTTAAGACTTGGCATGCTCTTTGTCCTTCAGCACTTGGTACCGGTATACTATTTCCATGGCACTATATTCTGTCAAAAATAGTAGTATGCCAAGTATGCTATAAAGAATGATATTATTGTGCTGATGGAGCTGGAGGAGGATGTTATCATCCTTAGCTGGTAACACCCTCTGCATAATACTGTCATATTAGTTTAAATAGTGAATGGTATTATTAATAAATTATTATGTGAAATATTTTCGAGGAAGGTATTCTGAACCCACCCTTATCTTATACCAATATGACTTGATACGTATTAATTTGATTTTATTTCATTTGTGCACGACCCCACAAGCTGTTTAGCTTTAAACACAATCGTGTGAAAATAAAGTTCTATTATTATTATTATTATTATTATTATCTGCTGTTTTGGTGCCCCAAGAAGATGTTGCTCACCGGCTACATTGAATAATGAGGAACACTTAACCAGTCATAAAAAGGAGAAATATTTTGAGAGAATGAAGAAGTGATAAATAGTTGTAATATTACATAGTTTGTGGCTATGAACATAACTGTTGCCTGGGGGCTAGCATGTACCACCTCCGTCAATTCTTTCACCTTTGTGAGGTTCACCACTGATGAGTACAATAGCTGCTTAGCATTAGACAGACTAAAATCTTTTAGCAGCAAGGATTCCTTGGTGAGAAAGGGTAAAAGAGGACAGTTTTGAAGGGACGTAACGTTCGTGTTGTTAACGGTTTGGCTCTCAACAGTTCCCCATTAACCCATTCACACCTCAAACACCCTAAGAGGCCTCCAATTGACGAGTAAAATCATCTGGCGTTTGGCAGAGTAAAATCAATTTTAATTGTCACTGTCAGGGGTCAATGGGTTAATGGGGACATAATTCCCCTTCTTTGCTCTGTCAATGGATCAAAGTGTGATCACTTTCCCCGTCTTTCAAAGCCAATAAAAAGGTCACTGAAAATTTAATCATAAGGTTCTAAAAACAACACGATGTATTTGGGATGATTTTGGAGTATAAATAAAGTGGAAAAGTGTGTTGAGGTGATAGGCACTTTAAGTAAGATTCTTGGAAGGGTGCATGGACCGAGTGCACAAGTTGGGCCAAATATTTTCCCATCTGGCCCTCCTACTCAGTCAATAAGTACATATTCTTCACTTCATGAGATTGCTCCTTGTTCAACATATTTGCAGAAACAGTTGAGTCAGTTCAAAAATGCTTTCATGTTGGCCCTCTTATTTTATGTATCCTTGTAGTCTTCTTATGTGTAGAAAAATATTAGTCAAAAAATAGACTCATTTAAAGTCAGACAGCTAAATAATATTTATTAATAATTATTATACAATTAACTTTTGTATTCTACAGTTTTCAAAAAACTATTGTGATGATTTTTTTCAACACTTCAGTACTTCACACTAGTGTACTCGTAGTTTTGAATCAAAATATAGTTACTAGCATTATGATTATCTTTCCGCAATCTTCCAAATATTCCTTTTTACATAAAAATAATAGAATAATAATATTATTGTACCCAAGCTTTTTAGTCTTTCTCAACATTAGTCTGTTTTGAGGAATGAGTTGCTTCATGGAACAAAAGATTTGTCTTTTAATTAACCTGGGTTAATTTATGTTAATAATCACAATGTAGTGGTAATGCTGCAGTGACCTCCCATAAGGTAAAGCTATTTTAATGTAATGTGTAAGTGGAAAAAAATGTTCTTTCTCTTTTTTGGTGGGAAAGAAAAAAGAATCATTATTATTATTATTATTATTATTATTATTATTATTATTATTATTATTATTATTATTATTATTATTATTATTATTATGGAACATGGAACAAACTTGACTAGATCTGGAAACAAGAACTGCTTGTGTGATCAGTTTATGATGCTTCAATGTTGGTGATGCTGATAGTTTTGATACTGCACCAGCATCACCAATATTGTTATGTCATAAAACAATGAAAGTGAAAACCGTTGGTCTTTCAATCCAACTAAAGATTACACACATGTAAATTAAAATGTTGGATAACATTTTTTGTTTTGGTATTTTAGATCTATAGGATGTTGTTAGTTCTGGGTAGTATGTTTATAATAATATCATAAATTTAGGTCTAGTTGCTCAAAATATAATATGATGCAATAATCAATGACTTCTAACAGGAGCCCATCTGGAGCGTGCAACTTCCATACAGCATCTGTGAAACGGCGTTTTCACAAGTAGGTTTATTTTTAGACTAGCCATTCCCGCGAATTAGGTCAAAAAATAAAGGCAGTTCCGGTTCGGTGACCCTATGACGTCAGCTTAATTTCTTGTAATTGGTCATCGAGCTCCTGTGGGAGTCTAATTAGCGGGAAATTCAATCTAAAAATAACCTTACTTGTGAAAACGCCGTTGCACGAACACAGTAGAGTTGTAGGCTCCAGATGGGCTCCTGCTTCTAATTATTTAAATGAGATGCAACATACATGATTTTGTTCTGTATAAGGTGATGCATAGAAGGAGTTTTTGGTTCATCACACAGTGGCTCAGGTTTTATGTATCAATTTAGTGCTCTGACATGCATCTTGTGAATTATTGCTGGGTTATTTTGTGACATTTAAGCAAACATAAAATAATGGATGTTTTAAACCTGTAAGTTTTTTTTATTTATATTCATTTTGATGCAAACAACCTTCCTTAATGACCGGTAAGTTTTGCTGCCCCGACGGGGGGTGGGGGGGGACCTTGTTCCCTTGTTCCCTTTAAAAATTGCTTGTGTTATCTTGTTCCTGAAATTATTTCCAAACTGGTTCCTAGCTTCTTGCTCCCTAAATTCAATTATTAAATAAGGGCAAAGCACTCTTGTTTCATTTTTGGTCATTATTGATCAAGACCATCTGACTACAGAACTGTCTGCAACGTTCAAAAGTGAAATCACATTTGATATCATGATATCA
>NC_090885.1:14922257-14929757 GCF_036669925.1 Montipora capricornis | reverse complement strand
TCAGTAAAGAAAAAGGCAAAAGGAGGCTCTGCTCGCAGGGTGGAGAAAACAGTACTGACAGTAGAAATAGCGGCGTCTAAGTGTTCGAGAAACAAAAATTTTGGCTCTACACATCGTAAAAGTAACTGGAGAAATGATCATTGGCTTAGTGTAAGAACGAGTGAAGATGAAACTTCTGACGCTTTCGGTAAGTGTATTTTTAGTGTTTCAGCGTGCATTCCATCGTACAGAATACCATCGTGCAAGAAACACGATCGACAAATTTTTGTGGAAGCCACACCAATGTCCTCTTCTACTATAATTTTATGTTTCCGTAATTCTGAATGGCTTCGACAAGACATTCTTCCACACAGACTGATGTAATGTTCTCCCACGGTACTTTAGCAACAGCAATCAGTTTTTAGCAGCGTGGGAAAATAGACAAAATTTAAACCCCATCGTTTTATTATTTTTGGGATTTATATATTTTTGAGGTAGAAAAAAAAAACAGCACTGAAACTAGTTTAAGTTTGAATCTCCCTCCAAATTTTGGGGTTTCCAAATTACTTACCGACTTCCTGTCGGACTGCCATTGTTATGCAAGCGACCAATCAAAACAACATCCCAGAGTCGACCCCAGAGTCTCTTCGGGCGCTCAACCGCAGACCAAAAAGCCCGAGGACTCGGGGTACGAGATTGCGACAATCCACGACAACAATTCAGTTACTTGGCAACGGACACTAGTTCCCAGGGTCTCTCCTCTTCACTATCACGTGCAGCGTTGTGGGTAACTAAGAAAGAAATTCTTTTACGGGGCTATTTGGGTTTTTGGCTAAAAACATGTCCGTCATATAAAAAAATTATAGTGGAGAGATCTCGATACGAGCGTCTTTTATAGTACTGTGCTCCGTGACCATCCATACTTTAAAAAGGTCATGTTTTTACGTCGGAAAAGATCCTAAAACAATGATGACCCATGTGCCGATGTCTGTGATGGCGTATTTTTTATTGCGGTTTCTCTGGAATTGCATGAATATTGTTTTAAATTGTGTACTATTAAAACTTGTTTGCGTCCGCAAGGAATTGAGAACACCGGACTTTGAAAATTAAGACTTCCCATCAATTAACTATAATGGCAGATTTTATTACCCCCTCTGTGTTTTATCTGTTTATTGCACCGGCTCGTCTTTTTTCGTCTGTGAAGGTTCAGTGGATAGACGCATTGAAAATATCGTTACGTTTTGCACGAAAAACAGATTGAGATAAAGCAGATCACGAAAACTGAGTTTTGATTATACATTTACATTGACGTATTAAGTTTAATAATTAAGCCATTATTACCTTCGTTCATTTCGTCTTGTTCAGTCTTTCGCGGAAATAACGGAAAGGAAACGAAAATTATTTCAAGCGTTATTTTCTAAAGAGGTGATCGACATTCGGAACTTTAAAAGCTCGTAAAGGTCAATTCAAGAGAAAAAGTTCTCGTTAGAACGGTAAAGAAGGAGAACGAAATGTTGTTTCTCTTTTTTACATCATTCACTCTCACTGTTTGAGTCAAAAAGGAAAGTCTCTTAAGGTTGTCAGTCAATTTAGAAGTTATAAAGAATGAGAACATCTTTTCGGGACGGCGAACAATCTAGTCCGAGCACTCAGTGACTTGCGTAGCTCGTGTGGGATTATCCAACACTCCCTGTCACAATATAATCCCTGTAATAAAGATGTTCATTGACTTCGCGATGAACAGGAAAATTCCATAGGAAATCTGACCTTGACATGTCCGCGCTCTTCGCACGACTGGCCGGCCCTTGTGCCACTTCCGAAACGCTATTGTTGTTTTACTTTCAGCCTGAGGAACGTTCTTGATTATTCTTGAGTACTTTATTTGAGTCCATTCCAGCAAATCAAACATTGATTCAAGTTGTAAAATTTCGTCAAAGTCGGCAAATACGAAGCTAAGAGCTACAAAATTTCGCTCTCGACACCAGTCGATAAACTGGAAAAAGATACGGCGTTTTGTCGCATTCGCAAACGTGATCATCAAATGCCATTAACAAGTAATGACTGACCGCAAGTTTAATAGTTTTCTCAAGGACCATCCGCCCACCTGAAAAAGTTTATATTATCTGAAATTCCAGACGACAACTGGGCGCTAATGTTAATTTGCATTTGTATAAATTACGCACAATTCCACAATGAATATGTCATCAAACAATTTACAAGCAGCTATGTCATTTCTGCCGAATTGTCTTTTGAGCGGGCTGTTCCTGAACGTTGCAAACTGCTAACGTCATCATAATTTTTTTCTTTTTTGAGGAAAGACTTGTTTAGGGTTAGATATTTAAGCAAGGTCATCCGAGGATAACCGTACGATATTTCACTTGGTAAACTTACTGACGACAAATTTTGATAGAGACATATAATAGTAAAATGATGAAACAATTTATTCTTACTTTTTCTGCGATAAATTAAAACGGTAAGGTAGCGGAGTCAATTGGCATCTGCGTAAAATCTGATTTCAATTTTTCTAAACAGGTCTTAATACTTATCTTGAATGCGGTGCGCTTAAAATCACACTGTTTCTAACCGAAACATAATAATATTGCATGATCATTCCCGGGGGTCTCTCATTCCATGCATGTTATCGTTCTTCTGATAAAAGTTGAAGTATAACAGTGTAACAGTATAACACATGCGTTGTGATTGCGGATATTTTCAAGTTTCTATGGGATTAGTTTATAGCTCAGTTGTACACAAATCAGTCACCATTGGTTCTCTTCTTTCGATGACAGGTTCTGTACGTCGTCTGACCAAATTAAAACTCTTGCTTCGGGCGGGTTGCTTACAGCTTAATAACCGATTATTAGGGTGATAAGTTGTTGCGCTATGTGTTGAGCTTTTCTCCCGCATCTCCGTACTAGATACAAAGCCATCACTTTGCTTGCTTTCGGAGCGGATAATTTCAACCTCTCTTGTATACAAAGCACTGCTTTGTGAATCATTTACTGACCTTCCCTCGCTGCTCAACACCTGTTGAACTTGCATGTTAGACAGCGCAACCGTGCAACGTTCGATGGCGATTTCTTGTGCGCGAGGGTGCTTCCGCCTTGGCGCAACATTGAACGAGTGTGACCTTAAAGCCGGCTTATGTCCACCATTCGTTACTCTTAGTGATTTCGACTGCGATGAAAACACGCTTAGTGCTCGTAACACGAGGCCAGCGACTGTGTCGTTGTCATAACGTATCGCAGTCTTTTCGCAGAAGTTTTTCGTGCTGTTAAAGGTATGGTAGTTCAGTTGCGGTGACTCGATCCTCGTCAAATGGGCCACCACAGTCTCACGCCATGTTATTGCTCGAGTCTTCAAAGAAGTCAGACAGATTTCTATTCGTTGTCCAAGGCTGTCGGTGTTGTAAACCAGCGCTATTACTCCTTTCCCAATCAGATTCCATTTCTCTTTAATTGATCGTCGAAGAATACTTTTACTTTTATTCAGAACGAAAACCTCGGCTAAACAAGGTGCGATGACAACTTTGTGCCGAGGTGTCAGTGTCTTTATCAACGATTCCCTGACACGCTGGACATCTTCCTCGCTCAAAACCATCGCCGGCTTCATTGGGAATCCCGTTTGCCAGCCAATACAAAGATATCTAGAGAATCAAGCTCAATTAATCGCTAACCGTGTTTTGCCAAACAAACAGTCAAACAGTCTACTTCTCTTCGTCACGAAACTTGTGGTCATCACCTTGGAAGTCGTGAGGATACCAGAGGATATACAGGGCCCTGAGCGGCTTTAGTCGATTTCCGCTTGGTTGAGAAAATTATCTCGAAAATCAAGGCGTGGAAGTCAAAACTAAATATGACTCCCATTTACATGACTGCAGGAGTAAATCGACTATTGCGCAGCTCGTGGGCTACAATATCGATCCCTGTTGAGCAGAACCTGAACAGTTTGATAATTAATAGCAGTTTGATGTAAAATATTGACCTAGTGGGAAGTCCTATAAGTCAAGGGTCATTTACAGTTGAGGACGAGAAGTAAGTTGATTGCCTTGTGACTGAACAAGTCTAGTTTTTATTCAAATTTTCTATAAACAATCATTCGTGCAATTTGCTGAAAATAGCAAACACCGGATATAGCTCGCGTCAATTCTATTGAACTGGCTGAGACATAACCAAGCGTTTTCACTGTCTTTTGTCAGGTTTGATGCTTTTAGCTCGTAATTTTTGAAAGTTATGTTAAAATCTAATCAGCGCTTCTTTGCCTGTTAAGAGCAAGTCATCCGTTGTTCAAATCAAGTTCGTGTCAACTAACGTATTTTGATAAAGCGCTAATTCTTTACGCCCACTTTCCAGTCCATTCTTTGTATCTTTTTACTTGTTCTCTCACTTCGCGATCCCGGAGATATCTAGCGAGATGTTTCACGCGGGGTACAACATTCGTGCGTTTGCATAAATTGTTTGGATAAATGTTTAAACTTGTCGAGTCTGCTGAAATAAATGGTCCGGGATCTACGCAAAGCTCAGGTGTCATGGCTCATGCTGCGGCGAAAATCATTAGAGGGCGCGAAATAGACCAGACACGAGCGGAGATTTTATCTCCTGAATGGCAACCTGACAGGAGTTCATCGCGATGCGTGATTTGCGCGTGTGTGGGCTAGAACCAGGGGCCCGTGCTCGAAGTCATAAATTACCATATGCTTGTTTTGAAAGCCGTTCTTTTGAATATGTTTTCAAGATAACAAAAAGCAAAATGATTGTGAACTTTGATGACTTCAAACCTCTCCTTTCTGAAAATACAGAGGGAATTGTGAGACCCAAAAAATAGCCGGAAATTTTCGGGACTTCGGAGAAACAAACCCAAGGGCGCGTCGTGCATGCGCAATGTAGGGTACACAGTTGATGAACATGGAGCTGATGAGCCTATTGTGGTAATAGCGTCCAGAAAAGCGCAATGCACTATGGTTTAGTGGCGTTCAATAGGCCATTTTACAGTTGCTTGCTCAGCGACCTAGCCTATGAATGGCTGCGAGGCTGCCGGTGACCTTGCATTGATACAGCCCCCATTGCCTTTATCATGCAAATTGTGTTGTTGTAATTCTAATTAGTCCGTATTAAGATTACAAAAGCACGGAGGTTTGTATGAAAACAGGGTCACCGGCAGCCTCGCTTCCATTCGTAGGCCAGGTAACTTAGCTACAACTGTAAAATTAAATATTTTAAGCAAGAGCCGATACAACGTAGATTTGATTTTAGTGATGTACTATATTTCGGCTGGCCAAACCAGCCTTCTTCAGGTACAATGAGAGTTTACATTGAATTGCTTCTATGTACATATATATATATATAGTAAATGGATGTTGACGTAATACTGGAAAAAATGTGATAAAACATGGCAGTTACAAAGATTTTGAATTCAAATACTAAGAGTCACGGAAAAATAACGGAAATCACTAAAATAATAAACTGAAATCTAATACGTTTCTTCGCGGATATTAAGACCGTTGGGATCAATTGTCCTGCCTTTTAAAATTAAAAAAGCTTCCCTGGCCTTACGGATCGAGTCCCTGTTAGAAAACATTTTTTCGACAGGGATTAATTGCATGTCGATAATTCGATAGGGATTAATTGCAGTACATAGGAGAAACTAAACGACGTTTAAAAGACCGTTTTAATGAACACCGCCGCACTTTAGATAACGCTAACACCAAATCCAAACCTACTACAGTCGCAGAACAGTTCCTCTCCTCTCCCCACAACATCTCCAAGGACATGCAATTAATCCCTATCGAAAAAATGTTTTCTAACAGGGACTCGATCCGTAAGGCCAGGGAAGCTTTTTTAATTTTAAAAGGCAGGACAATTGATCCCAACGGTCTTAATATCCGCGAAGAAACGTATTAGATTTCAGTTTATTATTTTAGTGATTTCCGTTATTTTTCCGTGACTCTTAGTATTTGAATTCAAAATCTTTGTAACTGCCATGTTTTATCACATTTTTTCCAGTATTACGTCAACATCCATTTACTATATATATATATATGTACATAGAAGCAATTCAATGTAAACTCTCATTGTACCTGAAGAAGGCTGGTTTGGCCAGCCGAAATATAGTACATCACTAAAATCAAATCTACGTTGTATCGGCTCTTGCTTAAAATATTTAGTTTCTCAACTCGAAATAACGCCGATCAGATCAAGCCACTGATCCAACGTACACCGACAGGAAAATTGTCCACGGTTGCTTGCTTCGAAACTCTGGAACTGTAAAATGGTCTATTGTCGAGGAGACGATAGTCAAATGTACGATGGATTTGAATTAAAGAGACCTATCAGACATCAGTCCAAAGCCACAGTCAAATTTCGTACTGTCTGATTGTCAACCTGGCACGGGGCTAGTGCTAACCAACGTTAAATACCATCACGGAAACCTGTAGGTTTTAATATCTATTGACCAACGGTTAGCGCTAAGCAGGCTTCGAGCAACGGGCCTCTGATTGCAATGTGAACTGTAACTTTCGTTATATAATGGTTATTTGCGAGAAAAATCTTAGCACTAGGAAGATAGTTACCGCTGACACGTTCAACTCTGGCCAGTCTCTAGTTGACATGTCGACATGTCCCTTCTCATCCTTGGAGATCCAAAGGCAATCAGTTTACGCGGAGGCAGAAAAAAAAAATTGCGAAATACTTCAATTGTATGAAGAAATTTATTAATCGATGTCGACTCGGGGATACCGGTACTCGGAAAAATCCGAGTGCTCCTTCGTTGGAGTCGAACCTACGACCTTCCGATTACTAGTTCGGTTGCCACTGAAGAGTGTCTAATCGGCGTGGGTGGGTGGGTCTTGGGTCCCTAACCCTAACCGTAGCTCTTTTTTTAATCAACGACTGGAAATTCTCGAAACAGACAACACCTAAGAGCTGAGACAAATTTGGACCCAGCATTGAGGGAGCTAATATATATCCTTTTTTTTATCTTCAAACAAACACGACCCAGGACCCACCTACCCACGACCCACCCACCTACGCGATTTAGCCTCACGCGCCACTGAACTATCGAAGAGACTCTAAGAGACTCGCAGGAGGCAGGCCGTTAAATTAGGTTCATTAGGTTCAATTGTCCCTCCATACTGCAAGGATCCTATTTCTCGAAATGGAGCACAGAGCGGTTTTCAATTGAGTTTCGAAAGTAATAAGCGAATTGCTTTGGTTTTCCATTACTTCACTCAGTGATTAGTTCAAAGTTCTCGCACCACTTTTTCAACCAATCACAAGTGAAACCAAAACCAATCGTGGCTCGCGCGTGCACATTTTCCCGCGCCTTGTGTCGGCTACGTGTAATTGCTTCGAGTTTTGATTGTATTGGTTTACTGGATTGTCTCGTCCTTTTGTTTGGTTTTACGACACTCGATAGAAAATCGCTCTATTCGTCATTGTACCGATAGATATGCTATTTGTTAACCCCTGCGAATGAAAAAGACGAAGATTTATTTATCGATGGTCGTGCGGGATAGAAGCTTTC
>NC_090885.1:14917257-14919757 GCF_036669925.1 Montipora capricornis | reverse complement strand
TTCTTTTAGGAGTACTCCACATTACTCCACTCTAAATTTTACATATGTTTAAGATCGATAGCTTTTACAAAACATAGTAAAAAACCAGCTGGATATATTTGGATATAGCAGCGTTTGAGAACTTCAAACTTGCTCACTTAAAATCGCTCGCGACGAATCGCTCGCCGCAGTCAATTTTACCGAAAATAAAAAACTGTTTTCAAGATTTCGCCCCGCTTGGGAAAATCACCAAACAACAAATACGGTTTAATCAAGGAGCTTGTAAGTTCATCTTGATAATTAAATAAAATACGAGTAAAGCTTGCTGTCAATACTCTGTCAGAAAAAGTTTGCAAATACATGGCTTTGTATTGAAAACAACACCACAGAAAAGACACAAGAATTTATGAAAGTGTAAAATGCTTTGGAATGTCTTCAAAGATAACAGTCCACTGCAGTCAATAACATATCAACGTGTTACCAACTTAAACCAAGTTCACAATTACTTCAAAGTATGGAAACACGAGCTTCAACAAACATTCCACAGAAGGACAGATCATAACAATAAATATGGCAAACAATGTTTGATCTCGAGGTAACATATAGACCAGACTTAAAATGGATCACAGCAAAACAATGCAAAACTGATAAGTTATTGTAAATACCATGTCCTTGCCCCCTTAGGTATGACTATGCAAAAAAGCCATACTATTCCATGACAACTCCTTCATATTTTGTACCAACTGAGGACAAAGCAATGATTCCAGTTCCTTGTAGAATATCCTCCCCTGAGGAAAAGCAATTTGTAGACTCCCCATCCTCTCCCAAACCCCATATTGTTTTCTTTGCCTTTGTGCAGTTTGGACAGAAACAAATAAGCTAACCTGTGGCTGATCAATATGATACCTTACAAAATAATAATGACTGTATAATTTTGTTAGGCTTGACTAGCAACACCGCACAGAGAACTTAAAAAATATAGCATAACTATTTCACACTCGAGGATCACAGACATCTATTTTTGGGGGTCTGAGGGCTTATTTAAAGAAAAGAAAAAAAGATGTGTGGCTGATCTAGCCCTTTTACTCAATCAATTAGTACATATCAATACAGTAACTCTCTGTTTCATATTGTTTTCAAGGTGTCAGTAAAAGGCTTTAAAGGACTTCTACATCTACATCTAATGAGTACATATTCCAGTACTCGGCAAGGTCCCTTTTTGACTTGTGGCTGTTTCTGCTTAGGTGGCCTCATACACCACAAGCCTTTTTGGAGACATCACCGCCAAGCCGGCCACTTCTGCTGAATAATTGTTATGGTCAAATATTTGTTAATCCCTCCAACGTGATAATTTCAGTTTTTCATACATGTACTATCTGGCTGTTTCTGTGATTAAAGTTTTTAATTTCACACAGAGTTTGTTTCATTTGTTAACCTTATTTTGGGGTTGAGAGTTTGCTTTGTAAATTTCTCCCCCTCATTCTACAGACTAACCCTAACATTTGTCTATGATTTTTCCTCAACTCACTATTCACACACACAATATTGCCCTCAAACTATCTGCTAATTAGTGAATGTTTTAGTTAGTGGAGAGAAAACCCTTCTTGTAAGGAGGATTCTTCTATCAACACCAATTAAGAAAGCTACAAAGGTTTTTTTAGATTATGCAAATTAAAAGATTTGCAATGTCACACTGTGTACATAATGTGGAAGGCAAGACTTTTATTTTCAGATAATTAATGGTAATAGGTAACAAAATTTAGCTCTATTTTCTATTTTGTTTTGAAAATAGCATGTTACCATTTCTGCTTGTGAGAGCTAACCATAAATAGGCTTACCAAATTCTCTTGACGCATTACAAATCTTCATACTAACTAGTAAGCTAGGATGGTATGTCATTTAGCCTGAGGTGCACCCTGGTCAGCCTGTGTTCAGTAAGCTCTCAATAATGACAATAAAAACACTTCCCCCATATCCTGTGCCAATAATATCTCTGAACATTACTGATTTCTAAAGACATGATTAAACTTTGCACAACTATTGTACTCACAGTAAGACACATAATTAGCTCAATTATCATTCAACTACAGAAAATATTGTGGTAATCAGGGGTGGATCTAGACCTTGAGCTAAGGGTGGGGGGTTGCTTGCCCTGCCAGCTTTACCTCCTCAGTCCTGCGGTAAGGTAGTTTTGAGGTAAATGCAAGCATTGTGATAATTTGGTTCTTTCTTGGTTAGGATTTTGCTATGCCGACCATTTATTTGGAAGCGGTCATAAGCTGTGTAATTTTTGTTCTTGAAAAGCCACAAATTCAAGAAACAACCATGGCCGGAGTACCATATGATAAACTACTTTCTAACTAAGCTTGCCCAAGCCATACTGAGGAATATTGCACCTTGGTCATTTTTGTATGGACCTCGCTGCGCTCCATCTTTAGTTCCACAATGTTCAACCAATATTCCCCAGTATGGCCCTCCAGCTCGGTTAGTAAGAGCTTAATATTTGGGTCCTTCAACACAC
>NC_090885.1:14889757-14909757 GCF_036669925.1 Montipora capricornis | reverse complement strand
TTTTCGTGCAAAAAATCTGTCAAGATGAGCGAATCGCCAAACATCTGTTGGAAAGGCGTGGTCTCAGTGACCTCTGCCGT
The DNA here is from genome assembly GCF_036669925.1 of Montipora capricornis. Classification (NCBI taxonomy): domain Eukaryota; kingdom Metazoa; phylum Cnidaria; class Anthozoa; order Scleractinia; family Acroporidae; genus Montipora; species Montipora capricornis. Next base: position 14,909,677 of record NC_090885.1, on the reverse strand, counting down.
ATGTAAAATTTGGGATCTTTGACCTAGGAGGTTGTAATTCCAAGTCTTTGCAGAATTCGGACTTGTTTATTTTTCATCTCATGATACAGTGAGACGACTTTTTTGCTGTGGGTGATCCTCTATGTACACATGGACTACACATGTAAACCCAAATATTGTATAGAAAGCTGATTAATTAAAAAGCATCGCAATCTCTTGGGCTCTAATAAAGGTTTTTTAGGCTATCCTGAAGAGGCTTGTTTTATGTTACAAAATGGGAGGTCTGGTGAAAATAAACAAAAATAACTTGAAAAGAAAGATAATGTTGATATTATTTATTTATTTGTTTTTTCACAAAGTCCTACATCCGAAAATGTACGTTAACGTACTTCGGATTACTCCTCTTGTTGTACGGCGTGTTTTCCTGTGACAGTCACACTGAAGACAAGCACAGGCAACCCAAGAGCACTTGGGAAAACTGAAGGAATCTCGAAAGTCCCGAAACTTTTCGGACTCTTTTCGGGTGTCACAATTTCCCCTATATCTTTATGAACAAAAGAACAGCTTGTCAAAACAAGCGAATGACAGTTTCGAAAATGACTTATCGGGTGCGAAAACAAGCGAATGACAGTTTCGAAAATGACTTATCGGGTGCGAAAACAAGCGAATGACAGTTTCGAAAATGACTTATCGGGTGCGAAAGGTGTTCGGGAGGTTCGAGAAACAGACCCCAGTTCCGTACAGTTCTGGGCAAACCCTTTGATAATAGACGCTATTTCGAAAGACGGAATCGAAGCAGCCAGATAATAATAAAGGAATAAGAGTGCGTGAAAACAAAGATCCTGAATTTTCCTTTAGCATTGCGTTTTGTGAAACAGCAACCGATAGACGACTGCTTATTATAACAGCATGAAAATTTGTCTGTTCTGAGAAGTTTATCATACAATCGTGACGTCACTATTTACCTAAAACCCAGGCTCTTTCTTTCTCTCTGGGAACAAAGATGGAGGACGAATCTTCTGTGGCGGAATGTCGGCCATACATTTATCTTACACTCGTCAGGCAGTAAGTATTTTAGCTGCACAATTAACGAATTGATCAAGCGTGGGGGTAACTTAAGAATTCAACAGGAGAGTTGACATTCAACCAGCAAGGAGCAACGATGCGCGTCGTCGTTGCTGATGCTTTTACCTGAATTAGTAGAGGAATTCATCCAGCGTAAGAACTTTTCTGTTTCCTACATAACTGAAGCATGTCTAATGGAAAAGTGCCTAGTGTTCCTCAGTGTTTTTGATGTTGCTCTGTCACGTTCAATACACCGAATATTAGCCCAGTTTTGATTTCTACCTGGTGTCACTACGTAATTAATGGGATCCCGGGAGCTGTGGTAGAGATCATAAAAGCCTGGTTAAACATTCCCGGGGAGCGGGTCACAAAAAGTAAGCTTCATTGCCCTTAAGAAGGCCAGACTACAACATGGCGCTTTGTGCCATATCTTTCTGAATAATGTTTGAGCTCTTTAGACTTTAATATCACGGAGAATTATCTAACCTAGGTTTGTCAGACCTGGAAAGAAGTTCGAATTCCAACTTGCCTGGCAAGCAAACTTTACGACCAACTTCAGTTGGTATTCCTTCACTTGCCTAATGAAAAAAAAAAAAAAAACAGAAAAATACAGCATATCTTTTGTTGAAATAAATTTTATTCCATTTAATTTTTTTTGTCTAAACTGTACCATTATGGTATACGCGGGACTCCTTCTAAGTGGTTTGAAAGCTATTTACACAATTGGACTCAATTTGTTCAAATTGTCAATACCAAATCTAGTTGTGAAACTATTATTACTTGTGGAATACCATAAGGATCAACCTTGGGTCCACTATTATTTCTGCTCTCTATTAATGACTTACCTAACTGATCTAATAAGCTATCCTTTAGAATCTTTGCTGATAATACAAATATGTTTTATACAAGTGCTAACTTACAACACCTTGAATCTGTTAGGAATGAGGAATTAAAAGTAGTTTTTAAGTATTGCATCACTAACAACAAACTATCCATAACCTAACCAAGACAAACTTTATGGTAATTCCATCTTCTAGAATAGGTGGAAATATACATTACTTAAAATTGAGTGTAAAAGTCAAATTAAAATATTTAGGTATTTAGGTACATTTTGATCAGAATTTACATTGGGGACCCCAGATTCAGGATATCAGCAATAAACTAGCATGTTCGTTTCTCATAGCAGGGATATAGTGCTATGTCCTACATCAATCTTCTGTGGATCCTCACACTCGAAAACATTTACAAATTTAAATTAGCCCTTTTTATACATAAAATTAAAAGTGATCCCAAAAACATCCTTTAGGTGGCAATATTTTCTGGAACTCGTACACTAGCCTCTGAGATTCATAGCTATAATTCTAGATTTGCAGCTAATTTTAATATCTGAAGAACAAGTATAAGAAGTAATTATGGTGCTTTTAAGCTACTTTGGTCACTGCCCACATTTTGCTTAATTCATCACTTGTGGAATTTACTTAGCTGTTTTATCTCCTCACTCTTGTAATGTAGTTTAACCCATTGACTCCCAGGGGTTCCGCATTGAGGAGTAAAACCATCTGGCGTTAGACAGAGTAAAATACTAAGTCTGGCTGGTTTCGGCCGGTTTTGATGTCAAAGGGTTAACCCATTGACTCCTAGGCCTGGGAGTGAGACTTAACAGATTTTACTCTGTCTAACGCCAGACAATTTTTCGCGTCAACTGGGGGTATCAAGGGGTACCTGAGGACTGAATGGTTAAACAAATGATTATTAAACAAATTTAAGATGATACATTAGTGAGTGAGTAGTGTTGTTACCTGCATTTCCAACAATGCAATAACTAGGGCTTTGTCCAAGCCAAGGGCAATTAGATGACTCTGGTGCTCAACATGTCAATTCACAAATCTTTGTCGCAGTGGTTAATTTACTTTTATCAATTCATTTGATAACGATGTGTTTGTCTTTCAATAATATTACAGTTTTTCTCGAACATTTTTTAACTTTAAGGTTAGTGCTTTTGTTTCACACTCAGTGCCGCAGATATTATCACCCATAGATCTACATCCTCTGTTGATCAAATTTCTTTTGCAGTGGTGAAACCCCAGAAAACAAGAATGATATATTTCAAGGTAAGGGCAAATATTGTGTTAGGATTTAAATACTTCAGAACCTGTGATCCAAAAACTGTTTGATGGTATAGTTACAGTATCACATTTTCTGCAAAGAAGAAAAAGTTATTTTCAATTGCTAACTACATCATAATTATTGTGATTACAAAGAACAGTATAGTATCGTATAATTTTTTAAAATTCCTTAGTTGTGGTGTTAAATATTAATTTAATCTCTAGTTAATTTGTTCTGTATTCTGTATATTGCAAAGTTGTTCAAAAAATAAAAATAGTTTTGCTGTTCAAAGCAGAGCCAGAGAAGGCCTATGAGAGGCCCGGTTAATTTTAAAGAAACTGTAGTGCTGCATTGGTGGAAGGTTTAAGCAAAAAAAGTCAAATCATAATTATCACCACTCAGGGGTTTCAATAACTTCTGAAATAGCCGTCAATGACAGCCCATGGAAGGCGGCAGTTTGACAAGTTTTTTAGTTTTTTAGTTTTTTTAGTTTTTTAGCATTTTTAGTGAAAATCAAGGCAAACTAGCCGGCAGTGTGAGGCAAAGCAGGCGGCGGTATGCTGCCGGTAACCGGCTTCTATTGAAACCCCTGCCACTGTAAAAATATTGCATGGCTGATGTTTTGAGTGTTAGCCCTGACGAAGGACCAAGGCTTGAAACACCAGCCATTCAGTCTTTTTATGGTGGTAATTCATCATTTCTAGTTTCCCTGCTAGCAGAGGTCTCTTTTCTTTTTGCGTTCGGCGCTGAGGAGTATGGGAAAAGAGACCTCAGTCTGCGATGGTCAAAACTTACTTTGTACCAACTGCTGTCTGCAGCCTTAGACACGAGGACATCACTCTTCAAACCGCGTGCCCCATAGACCACTTTCATAAATGGCGGCCAATTATAAATTCTTTTGACAATATTAAAATTAGCCTTACTAACCTCATTTTGAAGTTGGTAATTCAAAAGAATTTTTACACTGAGACGAGGTTAGTAAGGCTAATTTAAATGCATACAAAAGAATTTTAAATTGGCAGTCATTTATGAAAAGGGTCTATGTTATGTTTGCTGACTGTGACTTGAGCCCGCTGTGTCCTGCGCATTCCTTTACAGTAATTCCACTGTTGTTAAGTGAGCACACACAATATGAAGTATCACGTGAGGATTCGGTCGCTAAGTAACCGTCGCACGTGCACAACACAGTGAGTTTCAACCCAAGGTGTCTTTTCCTAGAAGGGAAAATTCTAGTGTAAATCCCATGTATTCTAAATACCGGTACCAATTGGCAACCTCTGGGTGGGACATTTGGGGAGACTTTGAAGCAAATCACAATTGAAGTAGATATGAGTTGGTTTTTGTGGTATCAAAAATATTACAGGGCATTTGAATACAGTACTGTCTGAAGAAGGAATAAGACAAGCACAACTTGTTGGAATCAAACTTCAAAATGAAGACTTTTCACATGTATTCTCAAGTGATTTATCAAGAGCACAAAAGGTGAGCAGTTATCCGACAACTACTTTTCTTGGTGGCAGTTGTGATGTGTTAACTGTTACAGCAGCATGACCTTCTTGCAGCTTATATTGTTTACAGCATAATTATATCAATTTAATTTTTTCCAAATGGTTTCATGGTAAGCATGACTTGCTTTCTCTGTGACAGCTTAAAGTGGATAATCAAAATATCACTTCCTTTTATTTTCTTTATATTTTGAAAGTGTGTTTGCTTAAAACCTGATTGGAAAAATTTTGAACTCTGATTTTTATCCAAAGGCTGTTTGCTCTGAGTATAAATTTTGGATTTCATGGTCCTCAGGATGGTTTTTAGTCCTCGGGTTAGCCAAATTAAAACAATGAGCTGCGACAACTGACCAGTCCTGTGTTTTAGACCTGCCGGTGTAACTCGCATCTGGGAATGCAAAATCACAACTTAAGTGTCCTTTAAATGAGATAGAGATACATTTAATGCTTCTTTCCACTCAAGAAAATTACCATTTTCATTTGATTCTTTGTCTAGACTGCAGAGGCCATTGTCAGTAGAAATAACTGCTGCTCTCAAAGAAAAATTGTGGAGGATTATCGACTTAGGGAAAGGGTATGTATTCTATGCTTTTTGCCCTTGGCTCAGAATGATACTAAACAGTTTGATCCATTGGCTATGTAACGGAAACGCCCCCCTTTAATGAGTAAAGGCGTGGTATGTATTCTATGCTTTTTGCCCTTGGCTCAGAATGATACTAAACAGTTTGATCCATTGGCTATGTAACGGAAACGCCCCCCTTTAATGAGTAAAGTCTTCTGGCGTTAGACAGTCTCGCTCGTAGGACTCAGTCAATGGGTTAAGAATGCGTTTTTGGCCGTTGGAATTTGTTTTTAGTTGTTGTCTGCAGAGTCATGATAACTGTCCTGGTGCACTACTCTATTCCATTTCAAAGGGGAATTGGATATGGCAAGTTTTGGAGGGTAGGGGAGAGAGAATGTATCCTGTATGAATTGGTTGACGAAAATATTATCAAACTATGAGTGCTTACACTAATTTTGGATACTTTGGCCTACTCTTGTTAAGAAACCTGACTAAACAGGAGTGTTGCTTATTTACATGCACCCTCAGAGAGCATTGCAGCCCATCACAGGATTGCTTCCCTGTGTTGTACAAGTACTTATCTATTGTTAAGCAAAGTTTCTAAGTACAAGTATACAACAGTTTGCCAGTGGCCAATGACCTCTGAGGTAAAGGGAATTTGACCTGCTAACCATTACATCACCATGCAAGCTAACTATCATAGAGGAAACACAACCAACACAATACATAATAATTATAATAATTATACTTTATAATTGGCTGCTCCGCATACAAGCTTTTCGTAGCCAATAAGTGGCTTGCAACATCGACCCCTGAAAGCATGGAAAGGCGCCTCTGGTAGCCGATATATATACAGCCCATGTCCGATGTCAGAGCACAGCACCACAGCTGAGTTGATTTTGATGAGGGAGGAAAGCTGGAGCACCTGGGAGAAAAAAACCTTTGAGCCGGGTTGAAATCGACTGTAACTCAGCCTACATACCATGGTATAGATGGGAGACATGGTTCTTGACCAATGCACAGGCGTGACTCCCCAGATTGTACAGCACGGGGTATTCTGGGACAGTCACCCATCCAGGTAATAACCCGATCCATACAAGCAACAAACCAACAAACTTTATAAACAATGGTCAACTAAGATTTGACAGTTGACATAGTCTGCTTGTGGGCTAAGTGGACAAACAGAAGTTCGCACAAACAACATTGTATGGCTTGCCCAAATCTCGCCCATTGGGAAGATTTTGGAAATCTTAAAATTATTCACCTGTTGATGTGTTTTTTTAATTTTTTCCCCAACTTCAAGGGCTATGGTGCAGCTGAGGGGTGTTCAAAACAACGTTTCTTTCAAATGGCAGCAAAGGAAAGCGTAAAACCAAGCAATTTTGTTCCAGAAGGTGCTGAAACACTTACCCAGGTCTCTGAAAGGGTTGTAGAGTGCTTCAATACCATCCTTCATGAAACTGGAAATTCACACCTGGGCCCTTATCGTCATGAACAGAATGGCACTTGTGTTAGTCACAAAATCAACAATGGTTTTCTGTGTGCAAGCAACGAAGAGAATGGTGACTGCAACAAACTTTGTGTGGCTAATGTTCTCATTGTTTCCCATGGAGGAGTCATACGGCAGTTAATCAACCACTTTTTTACAAAGGTGAAGTCTGAGTTTCCAGTGAAATCTCGCATCAGTATGGTTTCACCAAACACTGGCGTGTCAAGATTTGAGATATTTTTGAATGAAAAGACCAACTTGCCTGAATTTGTGAGATGCATCTGTTTACATGACATTGAACACTTAAAAGACACTCCCCAGTAGTAAATTATTTGATGTGAAGTAGCTAACTTTAGGCATTGAGAAAATAATTATTAGTAATATTGGCATCAATCTGAGACTGTCAAATTATTTGTTAGACTAAATACATGTCCTTTTTTTTTTATGGGATAGATGCCATTCCTACTAGCCAGAAGTATAAAGGAAAGTTTAAAGAAAAGAGCCTTTATTTTATACTTTACATGGATATAATTATAAAGCTGGTGGCAAGTGATAATGATAATAATAATAATGATAATAATAATAATAATAATAATAATAATAATAATAATAATAATAATAATAATAATAATAATAATAATAATAATATAATAATAATATGATAGATCTAGATGATAATTACCGGGTGACAACAAGTGACGCAACAATGGCAATGTAAGATATCGGCTAGTGTGGAACAAGCTTGAGACGTCGGAGGAGTGGAGTATCAGGGAAGTAGATGTGATTCAAAGTCTGAAGGAAGGATTGCAGTATAAATTCCTCGGAGTACTGGAGAATGTTAAACATGAAGACAACCTGGTTCTTCAGAATGCAGAGAATGTGTACGTAGAAAGACTATCAGTGATATGGTCGAGTCCGTTATCAGACCACAACAAAGTGTTGGCGATCAATCAGTTTGCACTTCTGGCTACATACTTCATGTGGACCCAGGTATGGACTTTTGCGGATTTGTGGAGGCTTGACAGAGAGACTCGCATGGTCATGGTTGTTAAGGGGCTAAGCATCAGTTGGGCTCCACATATCTACTGTACCTTCCTAGGAAGTTAGGAGGGCGAGGCCTTAAGTCCATCAAGAGAGAGTATAAGACCATCAAGATCAAGGCAGCTATGAACTTGTATTCCAACAATGATCTAACTACGCACCTGGTGAGGTAGTTTTAGGAGAATGCGGCTCGTACAGGGCACAGATCCCTGGTAAAGGATGCTGAGAGCTATGCACAATAGCTGCGACTGCAATTAGAGTTGCAGTACCCACAACCAGTTGGGGTTATGGAAACTGGGGACATACTCGATAGAAAGAAGATCAGTTGGTGTATTAAGAAAGTCAGCCAGAGCAGAGGCCGTGCAGAGATCAAAAGTGAGAGATGGCAGGGGAAGTTAATAGCGGAGAGACGAGAATGTGGACGAGGAATGTTTTGCTTGGCTCTCAGATTGGAAAACAGCTCCAATCAAGACAGTGGCGGGCCTGCAAGAGTTATATCAGAAACTCCTGCCAACTAAAGTATACGCCTCGAGGAAAACCAAGACGCACAGATGGTGATGAGAAATGCAGGCTATGTCGAAAGGCATAAGAAAGTGTCGCACATGTGGTGTCAGGTTGCAGCGCAATGGTGCAAACCCTGTACCTGGCAGGCACAATGCAGCAATCAAAATTCTATTCTTTGAAATACTTAGGTGCTATCAGCTGGCAGACGCCATCCCACCCTGGTATTCATCAGTCCAGCCCAAAGCTGTGTACCAAGACAACAAGGTGACAGCGTACTGGGATGTGCCTGTTTTCGCAGAGCACTTGCAAGTTAGAGCCAACAGAGTTGACGCTAGGTTTGTAGGCAGGGAAAACAAGGAGATAATGCTGATAGAGATGAGTTGTCCCTGGATGGACAACAAAAAGCAGAAAGAAGAGACCTTGAAGTATGCACCTTTAAGACTAGAGCTCAAGAGACAGCACCCAGAGTTCAAGATTTGACAGTTCAACATCGTCATTGACACTGTTGGTGGCTACTCAAGAAGTCTGAAGAAAGAAGTCAAGGCATTAGTGGGCTCAGAGAGGTACTGAGAGGTACTCAGAAGAATGCAGAAAGCTGTCCTGAGCCACACCCTTCACATGGCTAAAACATTCAAAGTGATGTGCTAGCCGCTTGGACACCTATGGGACGCTAGTGAGACAATACACAATTAGCGCTTTTCAGATATTATTCGGATAGATATTTTATTTTATTAATTTTACGCAATATTATTCCTATCATGCAAATTCGTAAATTTTGAGATAATACTGGCTGCGTTCACACACCCAGTATTTGTGATTAGCACCTGGCATTCAGGAGTTTTAAACTGCCATGTCAATTATAATGGGACATGACCATCCACTGGGATATTGTGTTTGTTGATAAGGAAACCAGAGGTCAAGATTCTAGATATGGCAATTCCTGGAGATACTCAGGTGAAGCAGAAAGAGTTGGACAAAATGGAGAAATGCCATGGAGACTGTGGAATAGTATAAAAGTCTGTGTGGCCCCAGTTGTAGTTAGCCCGCAGAGCAGACATTTTCCCTCCTCATGGGGGAGAAACACATGAAGAAGCCCTAAGAGTGTCTGCGTGGGAGGCTAGTATCCTTAGGAAAATTCTGTGTTTTTACAAATTATAAGACATGGGAGTTGGCCCTGCTTGGAACCTTTGGCTATTGCTGTCGCCCGCTTCCAAGCGAGACATCCCAGATTCTTACATCAAATCTGTGGTTTCAGTATTGGACATCATAATAACAGTAATGATGAAGAAGATACATTAATTTAGAAGAATTTTTGCAGACAAATGATAGCCTTGCACAAAGATCTTTTAATAATCTCAAATGCCCATCCAGTTGGAACTTTTATCCTCTTCCTAATGATCTTAGATGCTGCATTGCATTAAAAACTAGACGGGCCATGAGCGTAAACAGGGCTGCCTGTGGTACATGTTGCACAAAAAACAGAAGGCACTGAGTAGGGCAGTATTGAAGCCGCTGAAACTGGATTTTTCCAGGAATAATGCTGAAAATAAATAATCGAAAAAAAAAAAAAAAAAAAAGCCTAGGAATCCAATAGGTACTCCTGGTAACTCTTACAATGGGAAGATCAGGCAAGGGGATCAAGCTGGAATGTATCCATTTTGACTTCAGGGTGAACTATTTACACAATGAGGTTCAGTGACCAATCAAAACAGAGTTTGTAATTGAACATCCTAACATGTATGAGATGCAAAAATAAACTTGCAAACACGTGAACCTGATTTTATCACAAATTATAATGCTGACAAACACAAAAGCGAAGGAAATGGTTAATAAAATTAATATGAAGTTTATTTACCATCTGAATTATTTTTCTGCCAAAACTTTTATTGAAACAAACAACATATTTGCTATTAGAGAGAAGAAAAAACTTCCCATTTCATTGCATGTATTCAAACAAGCAACACACAACTAAATGAATTTCCCAAAAGTGTTCAGAATCAAGCTCTTTACTGAAGAACATTTCCTTGAGTAATGAAGCAAAAATCGACAAAATTTGTCTCAAATATTATTGTTGACCAACAAGAATCAGTCAAATTTCCAATTGTTTTTTTACCTGGCCAATTACAGTGTACTTAGTTTGAGGTTGTTTCGTCGTCAGACAACCATCCCGGTCTCAAAGGGTGTGAAAAATCGGATCTGTTAGAAACTGAATTTGGGGGATGCAATTTGGAAGCCTTTTTCTTAAATTAATTTACAAGTATGATTTTCAGAACCTTTAAAAAATTCCCAGTCCAAATGCTATTCAGTGAAACCTGGCCAAAAATAATGTACCTTTTAAACCATACCTCTCATCAGCGGATTAACATTCTTTAATACCTGTACCATGTTACTTGAACAAATCATTTGAGTAAACTTATGCAGTTCCTCTATGAATTCCGGATTCAAGATTTTGTTCTCCTCTCTTCTCCAAGGTTTTTTATACCAATATGAATTTTAATTTTATTCACTACTTGCACAATCCCATAATACACCTCTATTACCCCCCAAAACTTTTGCATAACCATTGTTTGCAATTTCTCCTGGAACATGAAAATGTCCCAAGAGAAGTCGAAAACAATGCCTATGCATTTTTTTTTTTTGGGGGGGGGGGGGTAAAAGAGGTGTATTATGGGATTTGTGCAAGTAGTGAATGCAGAGGACTCTAAGAAAACTAAATAGTTACTATGCTTACCTGATCAGAAAACAAAATCAAAAGGTTCAATACAACAGACAACTTGTGGAAAGAAATCTTTAATGACTGATAGATAATATAATTATTTATAATGTATAGTTGTATATTACATTATTTCGTCGACAGTAACAAACTTAATCAAAATATTGGTTAAAACCTCACTGAAATAATTATGGACTTTCTTTATATTTTTGGCAAAGCTTTGTGCTGTTTGATGAAGACTCAGTACAAAAATATGAGAGGTTCAATACACCTTATTCCAAAGTTGCCACCATTTAGGTATTATTTTGTTTGATTGCAAATTCAAGGTTAAATAATCAGTCTTTTGAATTTTCAGCTTAAGAACGAGGCAACAAGGGTTATTTTGCAAACAAACAAAAGAATACAAAAATGACGGCCTTTTTGGAATAAGGTGTATATTGGATTTACAGTTTGCAACAAAATACTAAGACTGTCTTCTACTCTTAGTTGCAATGACAGCAGTTGCCAATTACCAGAAGTGGCATGTCAAAAGTGACATCAATACCTTTTCGTCAAGTTAAAAAATATCCATTGCACCCAATACTGTACCTAAAAGCATTAACCATTTTTACGTTATTACTACTGAAGATTTCATGAACCTTTCAAACCTCTAGTAGGGTTAAGCCAAGAAATGTTTCCAGACTTGCGACTTATTTATAATATAATTATAACAACAATAATAATATTACTACACGTGGCAAAATTCGTGAAGAAAACTCGTTTCTTTAAGACTATTGGCAGAGTGAGCAAGACACCATGAACTCAGCATGGTTTACAATGAAAATCCCTAAACAGATGGAAACCACATTCTTGGCTGTTGTTGTGCTACTTTGTCAGTCATGCTATCTGAGCACAATCTTCAGCAAGAAATAATTAGTCTGAACAAACATAACTGCCTAAATTTGCATTCCATCAAACTTGACCTTACCCCATTGGCTGACAAAAGGTCATAACAGACTTCCCACAATTATATTTTAGGTATACATATACAACAAGTTTCCCAAGTTTCTTGATGTTCCTCTTCCATTGAGAAAGGAACTGTTTTTAGTCTCTAAGATGGAGGAAACTGTCTATTGCTTGCAGGATGGCACATCCCAACTCCTTTTCAAGAAGCAATGGGATTTACGAGTTCCCTTGCGTGTAACCTGCGATCAGGCCAAATTGAGCATCGCTCTCATGTCCTCTTATGTTGGCACTCGATAACGAAAATGGAACCTGATTGCAGGTTACCTTGTCTGATGAACAAGCAAGGCTGCTGCCTAAGAAAATTTTAAAGGGGCCCTCAGAGCTAAACGCTGAGAACTTAGGAGCCCAACATATGAAGTGAAAGGTGTTGCTGTGAAAAATTAAGGCGCCCAGAGCTATTCTTTGGGAGCCCCAGGCTACCGGGTTCCTGTTAGGCAACAGCCTTGACAAGGACAGATACCTGTACTTTCTTCTGACTAAATTTTGATTCTGCCAAAAAAAAATCTTTATGACCGATCCCTTGAAGGATAAAATCTTGAGGGATTCTTGACAAAAGGGCAAGATGACATCTGAGATGTTGTTTTCAACTATTATAGCACAGTAAGGTGGGCTACACAAGCAAATCATTGATGTGTTTGAATGGCCAAAGATGTCACACTTTTGCCAACATAATACTTAAGCTCCAAATGTCGAAGCAAGATATCTTCAGCACAGTTAAGCTGTACTGCTCTTAGTTGATAATAAGTTAAAAATCTTATTTCAAAAACATTAGCTACAAAACCCTATCCATGGCCTTTTATGCTACTTAGCAGCACCAATTTCTAAACCAGTAGAAACCACTTCAAAAGCATATAAAAATTTAGCAAACTGGCCTTCCACTACACGTATACAACAACGTTAACAGCATTGAAGATCTAATACACATAGTTTATAATTTTATGATGAACATACCAAGGCCATTTAATGTGACGTGTGTGTGTAGTTTATCAGACTGAATAAGAAACACTTCAAGTCTATTATAATGCACAGGTATTACCAGTTCCAAATTGTCAAGTAGAAAAGTTAAAATTTCCAAGGGAGTTTGATACAGCTGTAGCTTTGATATTCTAGATTTAAATGCAAGCCAGCATTTTGAGAAATCATATACATCAGAAATGTTCCTTGTATCACTTAAAAGAAGAAAAGAATCATATCTGTAATAATAGTAGTAATAATAATAATAATAATAATAATAATAATAATAATAATAATAATAATAAAGTAATTTTGTGAAGGAACAGTGTGATGAGCCAGTCAGAAAGAAAAGAACAGGAAAATGCATGCGTGTGCAAGTTGCAATTTCAGTCCTGCTTCTCATTCGTTGAAAAAGTGGCAAGAATTTTAAGTTAGTCACCAAGTGTAACATTGCAAAACTCATGCAATATTATCATGAAGCTACTTGGACAGTTGATCGAACAAAAAAAACAAAAACAGAAGTCAATATTGAACTTGCACACCACATCACAAGTCATTTCAAATTATGCTAAGAATACTGCACTTGTCTTAATTTTAATTATCTTATACAGAACTTGTAACTGCCTTGAGTGAAAAGATGGTTGGCGATAAACTGTAGCTTTAGTCCTTTACAAGTCGGTAGATATGATGCTGTGCACCATGTTCACTGGTCGATACCTCAAAAACATAAGCCAGACACAACAAGGTCTCTTGGGTTTCCCTGTTAGATATCACCTGAAATACAATTAAAAAAAAAGGCAATAGTTAGCCACCATATCAATTATTTGGACAAGGTTTACCGGTATATTTTTTTAAGCTTTAAAGGCTGCTTTATACTGGAAAAAATGTCAAAAGCACAACAACTCTGTAACATTTTAAGTAGTAGTACTTAGTTTGAGCAGACCAAAGACCCTAATACAACAAATTAACGTATATGTACACATTGCCAAGGATGTCCAGGGGCCTCCACTGTGATCAGCCAGCCCCTCGACAGTAATTAATGCTCACATGGCTAGCAACCCAGCCGTGAGACCCCACAGCCAGACATCCGAGCATCCATCACACTGCGTTACATGTAGCAGGCGGCTTTGCAAAACAACTTAAAACAAATAGGGGGTACAGATATCTCCTTGCGTAGACATCTTCTTCAAACCATTTTAGTGTCCTTTCTAATTAAAACATCAATTTGAGAATTATTAAATGGTAAAAATGTACCTTTGGAGTGGAGTGGTTGGAAAGTACGTCACATGGGATGCAGGAAAGTGACTGACTACAAATTTTGAGTGCATTTTATGGCTTTTTTACTACACACTCAGCTTACCTGCAAGATGGTGAAATTTTCCAATACACTGTTCATCATGTATTTTTCGGGGAGCTGTTTGAGCTTGTGAACGAAGTTGATCATGTACTCACACATTGGAGATCTGTGGATTCGGTAGACAAACCGATTGTTTTCATAGTGGCCAAATTCAGTCTGCAAGAAAATTCAAGACAGTATAATTACTTATTATATACATTGATCCAATTGTTATTTAAAAGTAACCTAGTTGTTGTTAACCCTTTGAGACCCAAAGCAATAAGGCCTGTTTACATGGAGGTGGAGTATGTAACCCGCCTAGGGGTTGTTGGCCTGTGTCACAATACACTGCCTTTGGCGGAGGCGTTGGAGAATTAAACGTGATAGTAAGAAGGCAGTGCAGCACTGAAAAGTTGAAGCAAGAGTAGCTAGTTCACGAGAGTAGAAGAGCATTAACCGCCAAAATGCATCCTTTGGCCGCCTTTTTGTCTGTTTACGTACTTGGCAACTGTGCAGTAGCCTTGAGAAAGGTCACCCAGGACCCTGGGATGGTAAGATTGCAAGTAAACATGAACTTTATAATTTTTTTCAACCACATCTGGGCGAGTTACCCCACCTACCCTGGTTACCTCACCTCCAAGTAAACAGCCCCTTAGAGAGAGTAAACTCTATAAGCGTAACTATATTGGGAGTGAAAGAATTATAAACTAGGGTATCTAATAGATATTAGTGTCACCCAACTAGTGGACTAATGCAACTCCTGCATTTTGATTGGCTACGCTACTAGAGGACTAATAGTCCTCAAGTAGCGAAAAGCGTGACGCTTTCTTTAGTTTTATTCCCAAATAAATATTTCTTTAACTTGCATTGGCTAGCTTTGTTATTGCCTTTCCTGTCTGAAGAGTTGGGTGATACTAAAACAATTAGACCCTTCGCCCTCAAGGGCCACGGGTCAATAGCCCATTCGGCTTCCCCATGATGGGCTATTGACCCGTACCCCGCAAGGGATACGGGTCCAATATTATTGTTAAGTAATGCTGCGGTACATTTTGTTGAAAGTGACAACAATAATTTATCATTGATACCCACAGCAATGGTGTATTGAAGTCAGTGGGACTTATTTTAGTTTGTTGAGGGAATGAAAGAATTGTCAATGTACCAAAATTTAACCTGGACCACCTCCTATCCAGACCTCGATGAAGTGGAGAAAATGCAATGCATTCTGATAAAAAGTGGTGAATTTGAGAATCTATTGCTGCAGCTAACATACTTTTCCTTAATCCAGATTACGCTGCTGCAAGCTCAGTCCCTTCACTCGCTCCTAAGCAATAACTTGATCATAATTAAAACAAAAATATGGAGTAAACATTTACCACAGGGTTTGAAAAAGATTTATAAGTATTTAATTTGAACTCACCTCCACCTTCTCAACCACTTGCTTTCCAAAGGAACAAACTTTAGAAGAGCAAGTAATGGTCATGTTTTCATTGGATTCGTACCTGCATAAAACAATGACACCTGGTCATTATCAAGAATGAATTAAATTTCTATAATTTCTGCAGATGATTTCCCAGGTTGAAGAATTATTAAGGGATCATCAATGAAATATATTACTAACCAACAAGACCCTGGCCTTGGGTAGGGTTTAGAAATATATTATTTATATTTTTTGAGGGCACACAACTGGAGGATTCCTATCATAACCATGCGAAGATTTTTTACAAGCTATAGCTAACATGGAGATGGAAGGTTGACAACAGTTACTTACGTGCTTGACACACCATAAAACGCGCCAGCCTCATCATGGATGTTTGTATTCAGATCGGCCTGAGGGTGAAATTGAATGATGAGAAAGTGAGACAGTAACTTATTAATCTACCCCAATTTTCTCCTGACTTAAACAAAAATTTTTGTTCAATGGACATGTCATAGCCATTGATCATGAATTATGCCTCTTGCATGTAGTAAGGCATAAAAGACCAAGATGGCAGTTTTCAAATTCCTGGTTTGCATGCAAGTCTTAATTTCCTTTTCTCCTTTTCCCCTCCTTTCCCATTTTTGTTCTGTCTCCCTCTTTCACACTGTAAAAGCACTCTGTATTTCTATTAAATAGCAGATGAACACATTTTCCTCATTTTTCATAGATCTCCATTTTCAAACAGCACTGTCAACTGAAAACATTCTCACAACCCCAAACTCTTAGCCCTGCCTCAAATTTGAAAGAAAGACGCAGCGGTTCACGTTGCAAAAATTTCATTTAGACAATGTTGAAACATACATTGTGTGGACCTACCCAGAATTTCACCAAGAAAAATACAGCCTGTGGTCCTTTGTCATAAAGTTCCTTCAAGCCGCCTTTCTTTTCTGGAAACTTGTCATAAATTTGACGAATATCAACAGCCTGTGTTCATGAAATACACAAACAAATAAAGAAATGAAGATACGTAAACCTACACAAAAAATTCAATAGAAACAAGTAAGTTTGGAAATTAATATCCGTTAAGAAAAAAAAAGTTACCAAGAAGAACCCCCAAACAATACCAGAAGAATGATGACTACTGATTTTGGGCAGTACTGTGAGAGTAAATCAGTGTGTTGTTTGTCTGTTGATGTCATCGATGAGTCGTTTGTAGGGTGCGGGAATAACACACTGATTTGCTCTCACAGTACTGCCCAACGTATTCTACTATACACGTACTGTCCTTAGACCTATAGACGGATCAAAACGCACCTATTGTTTAGTCTTCCCAGCCAATTACATCTAGGCTTAACTGACAGTCGACCAATAACATCATGAATAAGTTGACCAATGACATCTACGACCCGAGTTCTTATAGTATCTACTGACGTTACACAAATCACTCGACTCTGAAGATGACTTCTGCTGAGGTTGTCGAAACGTCAGTCAATGTCATCTCAAACAGTCCTTCTCAGGCCTACACTCACCCGGATGATCGTACTTTACTTAATGATATGACTCCTGGGTTCAAACCATTTACAAAATATAAACTATGTGACCTAAATCAACAAAGCCATTTATATAGGAACTCTCAAGTCTTTAGTTGTAGTTGAACTTTCTGATCTTCTCTATTAAGTGCTTCTATTGTTTTATGCCCCAATCCATGGACATATTCCCAGAAACTATACATGTATTTACAATAAATTATTGTGATAAGACATTTTTTTTTCTGTTTCATCCTGGACAAAAACTCACCTCAAGATGAGGATCCCCCAGATCAGTATTTGGCCCCAAGTGAATAAACAAATGTTTATGGCACTGAAAAAAGGTACAGATTTTTTAGCCAAGTCAGATAGTTTTATCAAATTAAAGGTGATTTAGATGAGGCAGGGTAACAGACTGATGTTTGCGCAAGAAGTACACTTTGTTTCATGGCGTCAAATATTTCTCAGACATTACGACCTTTTTTCACTGCGTGAAATATTTTCATGGTGGTTGTGACCTTTTTCACGGCATGAAATATTTCACGGTGGCCGTGACGTTTTTCATGGCGTGAAACATTCCAATCATTTTTCAACATTTTCACAGCAACGACAGTGAAAATAGCCATAGTGTGAAATTTGTTTATTAAAGCCCCCTTCTCGCGCGAAGGGTCACAAATTGATAACATGACTTCAAAAAATGAAAACACAATAATAATTACAGTACTTACAGACTCTGGATCCATTCTTTGTTGTTCAAGGAAAGCAGACAGCTCAACTATTCGCAGTGGCTGCAATACATGAAAAAAGATTTCAGTCTCTCCTTCAAAGAATATTGCCATTGGTTATAATAAATAAAAGATTCCCACTTCATACCCAGAAATGTCATATAAAATGAAACTCTCAAAACCATCATTTTTTCTTAAACAAAATACCACAAAACCAAGCCTCATCAGTCGAACTTGCCAAATTGAAAAGAATTCTCTTGCTTTAAAATGAAGTTTTAATATCGTATTTACCAGTGTATAAGTTGATCCAGTTTATAGGTCAACCCCCATTTTTGATGGCAAAAAAGCATTTTCTTAATTTATTTGTTAAATGTTCATGGGATACTAATCTTGCATTCTTCGATTTCTGGAACTGTGGATACACAAAAAATAAGGGCCTCAAGTGATTAATAGTTTTGTGGTTCAGCAGTTGTTGTATATGCAGGCATTTTGTCCTTGAGTTTCGAAAAAGTTGTTCAAGGATAAAGGGCTTTAGAGGATAAACACAACATCACAGAAGCAGGAGTCAATCTTTGAAAATGACTTCAAAAATGATGCAAAACGTGCAAGGTTTAATTGGTCCTTGATTTATAATATCTCACATGACAAACAAAAGCAAAAACTCATAAACCAAACAGTACGAAGTTTGCAAAGGGCATTTAAATCAGCCAGGCTTGTAAGAATAAAAACAATCATTGCCAACCAGCACTTTCAGGCAACGTGAGTGACAACAAACATGAGGTATTGCGCCAGGTTACTAAGCAGTTGAACGATTGTGTTTTATTTGAAGAGACAGAAAGGTCTTTTTGAGCTTTCCGCCTTTGGTAAACAAAAATTTCCAGTGTCTATTTCATATTTGTGCTAGTGAGTATCTTACACATTTAGAGTTGGACAAATCTTTTTTCATTTCAACTGGAATTGCTTACATTCATTTTGAAGTCTTTTGTCTGAGGAGTTTGTTATGCCCAAGACATCATTTATTTATTATGTTAATTTTGAATACATTATTTAGCTGCAACTCATTTCTAAATCTCTGACCCGTGCATAAGTCGAGGGTTATTTTTGGAGCATCTTTTGAGGCCATAAAAGGTAACACGGGTAAATACAGTAGTATCTAACTAAGGCTTTTTCTCAAAACAACAAAACAAAACATTTCCCTTTTAAATGCCAATAAATTAGTCAACTCTGTTGGAAGTGATTTACGGGAATTCGTACAGGAGAAGAAAGAAGATAATATGTACTTGTGAAATATACAAAAATTTGTCGTAAAATTGTTGCCCTATATTGCGTTGTCAGCCATTTTGATTAGCAAACCAAAATATGAGCCCACAATACTTGTGTGCACAGAAACTGCTGAAAATGGTGAATGATCAAAGAAATGGAGTTGTGCACATAGCATAGCAGCTAAATTACACTACACGTACAATTGTAAACCCCATCTTCAGATTAAAAGAAACTTCACAGAAAGAAACAAAACAATTCTTGTGATTTCTTTATTTACTTTCTAAGCAAAAGTAGCAGCAAAGAGGCAACTGCTAACCCTTGTGTTTCGAAAGAGCAAAGGTGAAAACAAGTCGCAAATTTGCAACTTCTTCAGTTATTTTAGTCGCAAAGGGAAAAAAATCAGTGGCAAATGTGACTTTATTGGTCGTAATTTCAAGCCCAGTAAAACAAAATAATTTTCATTTGAATGTGCAGTTTTACTTACCAGTTGATGTTCCTGAACAGCTGTGCGTGGAGGCCACGATGAACCGCCATGAGCTGCGAAGGTTGGAGGAGTGGATGAAACTGTCCCACTGGTATATGAATGACTCCTCTGAAGAAACATTTAAAAAGACAAGCATTTAGGTACACTCAAAGCACAGTCATTACGATGTTTGTGTACTTGATTCCAAAACAGAGACTGAAGTACAGTACCACTCAAAAGTAGGTTACCACCCTCATGCGCGCTACA
>NC_090885.1:14872257-14887257 GCF_036669925.1 Montipora capricornis | reverse complement strand
CAATCATCTAGGTCCAATCAACAACTATGACCCAACCTTTAACCCCTCTTAAGCCAGACATAATTTGTACTCATCAATGGGGAAATCAAAACACAAGCAGCAAAAGGTTTAGTGAAAAAAGAGCACTTTTGCTACACCAAAAAAGCTTAAAAATAAAGTGACTTTTAATATTTACCTACAAGTAAATGCACACTGTAACCTCATCTGTTGCTCACCTGGTAGCCCTGGTTTTCATTGTTATAAGTACCAGGAGGCATTCCTTGTGCTTGCAACGCCTTGTTGTGAAGTACTGATGCTGATACAATCTGAGCGGACGACATCGATGCCATGGTCTGTAGTGCTTTATCACGAGCTGCTTGGTCCTAGACAAATGATACAGGTATAAAAATATAGTTACTGTATCCTTTGCAGGAATCAAACCTATGACCTTCTGCAGGGTCAAAATTGCCACCAATACATGTACTTGCAATAACTGGAGAAGTCACAAGTTTGCATCTAGCTTTCACCTAATTCACTATCTGAAAACAAAGGGGATAGCAGTTGCCACTTTGCAGCTACTCTTGCTAAAGTTAATAAAGAAATGAAAAAATAATTTGTTTCTCGCTGTGGATTTTCCCTTCAATTTTAGTGTATAAGGGGCAAAATTGCAGCATAATGTAGCACCAATGTTAAAATAAAAAAACACTGAAACTACAGTTATTTTATATAAAATTATTAGCAACAAGATAACAGTCTAAATACTTATATGGGATACCTTCATTACTAAATAAGGGCACAAAAAAATTGTTCGGCCCAAAATATAGCCTGTGTACAGCCGCCCACTCTCCACAAACAATAAATCGGAAAGGAGCGTCTGTGATTTAGCATTGATAATCGTGTTCAATACCACATGATTTTCCCTGAAAAGTGTGGAAAATGATTTGATTGGTTATTAACCATCAATCACTAAGTCAATGAAACAACAAGTTTTGATTGGCTTTTATTTTTATTTCTCCACATCAACACCGAACCACCATCAGAAATTTTACGGTGAGTTAGTGTGTACTTTGCTCACAGTAAAAAATAAGAATAAAAATCTTTTTGATGTTCAAAGAGGTTTTTCTTTTAAAGCATACGCGGAATTGTTATCAATTCTACATACATTTGTAGGAATTGTTGTCAGCGCTCCTGACGAATCTTCACAAGGTGATGAATATATATAGCACTATTCAAAAGATTGTCCACTCAAAAACATCTCCCACTATCCCTTACCAGTCAATGTAATCCCAATGCCTTTCTCAGACCAGCCTAGCCTTTCTCAAGAACAATCTACAAAGTGTGTTGCCCTTTTTGAGATGTGGACATATCGAGGAAAATAACAGCTCATCTGCAACGATCTGTGCTGCTCTGAAGATCAGAGCCGTACCCGGTTGAAAGACTTGCAAATACATCCTTTCCTTTAAAGAGTGCTTCTATCCTATAAAGCCAAGGTATCTTAAAACTGTCGGAGATGCTCTTCAATGCACTTTTGAAATCTACCTCATTGACCACCATTTTGAGAATTTAGCTCCAAAGAAATATGAGCCACGCAAATTTTGGTCAGCGTAGATCACTTAATAATGTATGCAAAATTTTTCCGGAACACGATTATCAATGGCAAATCACAGACGCTCCTTTCCAATTTTTTTTTTGTGGAGAGTGGGTGGCTGTACACAGGCTAGCCAAAATATAAAACTACTTTCAAATGCCTCATGTTAATGATAAAACGCGAATTGAATGCACCTCATTGATCCTTGACTACTGCTAGTTACTACTGTACATTTAGATACTCTACCACTGAGGAGCTACATGTATACGAGACTCATGGGAGCCAGGTCTCCTAAGCTCAGTGGTACGTGTATAGAATCCGAACTGGAAATCGGATGCTCGTCATTAGGTTGACTCATGCAAAGGAAAACTCAGAACTTTTACTAGCATCACAGGCAGACAACCCTAAGGATGCAAGAGCGTGTGATGTCACGTTATTTTGAGACAGTTGTAACAGCCGATTCAACCGATCAAGGAAAATGTTCTATAAAAGCTCCAAATCACAAATTAACCAATCAAAAAGCGCAGATTTATAATTTTGTCCCTCTTGGGGAAAATCTGTGCTTTGTGATTGGTTAATTTGATTGATCAAATTCCAATGATGCATGACTTCTGTCCATCATCTGGTGATAACAAAAACCTGAGCAAAGCTTGAAAACCCAGCAGGATTTTGAGGTTGCATAGCCTTGTAAATGGGATGATTTTTGGCATGATGCTATCAAAATTATCGACTTTCTACGAGCTTAAGGCTGGGAGGTGAGCGACCTTTGGAAGTGGAAGAAATTCTGCGAAATTCTGGAGGCACTCGGCCAAGAGCGGTCTTGGAAGTTGCACGCGTTGTCTATCAGTGTCAAATCACTCAGGACAACGCAGAAAATAGTAGGTGAGTGAACTTTAATTACATGTATCTGGCTGTCTATAAAATGAATTTTCAAAAAGAAACATCGCGATTTGAAGTCTTAATGGTAAATTTTCCTTGATCAGTTGAATCGGTCATTACAACTGTGTCAAAATAACGTGACGTCGCAGGCTCTCGCATCCTTAGGGTTGTCTGCCTGTGCTAGCATATCCGAGTCACTGACAGATAAATCCTTTTAATTATTATTTACCAGGGTAGACATTAAAGGGCTCCCACTTACAAATACAAGTAAATATTACTAAAACATTGGATAGTGCTGATCGCAGGGCTTGAAATTAACTAAAAGTACCAGTCACAATTTAGCGACAAGATACGAAAATTAATTTTAGTTGCAAATTTGTCATGCTGCATTGTGTTGTCAGCGGTGTAGCAAAACAAAATATGAGCCCACAATACTTGTTTTGAAAGAAACCACTGAAAATGGCGAATGATATCGAAGGAGATTGAAGGATGGAGTTGTGAACGTAACATTGTAGCGAAATTATGCTACATTGCATCTTCCGATTAAAAGAAGACTCAAGGCGAGAAACAAAATAATTTTGTCATTTCTTCATTTATTTTAGCAAAAACACAGGTGGCCCAGACTCGGAGGGTAAAATATTATAAGGATTTGTATGGGAGTCTTGATAACAAACTGAAAAAGATATAATTATTTACACACAAAAGTTCTCAATAAAAATGCCGTACTTTAATGTTGTGGTGACTTTCTTGTTCTTGTGTGGTTATTTGCCTGACTGAATGTGCTTTAAGCGACTTCTCAACTTCCCGGGTTGTCACTCGTACACAAAATAATAAAGGAAAGGCTGGAAAGTAATTCAATCTTGCCAATAAAATCACAATTTTCAGGCATCAGTGACGGTCCAGCGAATGTCCATTGCTGAGGAACAGCGATAAATATTCAGTAATTCAAAATCCTTCCAGGCTCGCTTACAACAAATTTGGACACAGTGGTCAACTGTTCACTTATTTGCTCTCACTGTATGGCGGCTCAAGCGAACGGTTGACCAGGGAAGTTGAGAAGTCAGGCAAATAACCACACAAGAAGCGAGAAAGTCACCACAATAATAAAGTATGGCTTTTTTATTCAGAGCTATTGCATGTAAATATCTTTTTCAGTTTGTTATCCAGATTCCCATGCAAATCCTTAAATTTTCTACCCTCCATGTCTGGGCCGCCTGCAGCAAAAAGGGCAGCAAAGTGGCAACTGCTAGCCCTTTCGTTTCAAAAGAGCGAAGGTGAAAACAAGACGCAAATTTGTGACTTCTCCAGATATTTTAGTCGCAAAGGGAAAAAAATTCAGTCACAAATGTGACTTAAGTGGTTACAATTTCAAGCCATCAAACTCCAAATAACCTTTGCTATTCCACTGTGAGCAACTTATTTGTGTGGTATCTGTTTTAGTATACTAAAAACAACTACATGTATTCACTTCAGTGTCAGTGGCTAGTGGTGGATATTTACTGGGCCATGAACATCCACCACTACTGCCTCCCTCAACTTCAGTGAATAGTTGTTAACAATCATTAAAAATTTTATAAAAAATTGCATTAAATTACCTTAATTTTTGCATGAATTTCCCTGGGTTTTCTTTTGGCTAACACTTGCATGTGACTTGAAACCTATTGAACACAAGTACAGTAAGCAAATTAACCAACCTTAAGTTTCCCTTGAATCTCCCTTGCCTTTTTCCTTGCTAAGACTTGAATGTGACTGGAAACCTAAACAAGAAATAAAATCCTAAAATCACCTTACTTTGAAATGGCCTTAAGACTCCACCAAAGTAGGTTTTAATTCTTAGACGAGCTGACGAGATTCCATGAGAAAACGTTTTTCCATAATCAATTTTCTTTGACCAATTCAAATTCACAGCAGCTATAAGATGAATTAACTTAAGAACCCCAACTAACAAAGTACATCAATAATTTTATTATCTGTCATTAGATTTAAATTAAATTAATTGAGTTACATACAATCAAAAATAATAAAAATGTATTAATCAAAAAAGTTCATGACAGCTACCTACATGTAGCTGTCAGTTATTTTTCAGTCCCAAAACCTACTGTATGTGTTTTGGCTTGAAATAATCCTTAAAAATGTCAATCACAGCTGGTGTTCCAGATTTTATACAGACAACGACTTTACAGTCGATTTCACATTACTTTACCGCACCATGTTGCAAAGTTCTTTAGGAAATGGAGTACTAGGCCAGTTACGAAGTAGCCAATTACGCAGCGAATAAGACAACGAAATGGAGAACTTTGAAATGAACTTCCCAACTTCTACTTTACAGCACCATAGTTAAAATTGACCCAGGAAGACAAAATGTAAATATTCTTGATCGGTTTGTACATACAGGGAGTTGGCGAGAACAGACAACTGTCTTTTACAAGGAGTTTCGTACACAATAGAGGCCAAGTATGAACTGGCAGAAATAAAAAAATTTAAAGCTAATCGAAAACAATGTTGTTTACTTGACAATGTGCTGTCCAAAGCTTCAAGTTACAGCTGTAAGTCATGAACAGGCAATTGGTTTTGTCTGCAAATAATCCAAATTTTGGAGTACTTACCATTCATTTTAAAATTTTGATTAAACTAAGGGTGAGCAAAAGCACCACCCAGTTCTCCACATAAATTTTCCATAAAAACCTCAATTTCAGACACGGTGACTTCCGAGCAAAGATCTCTACCTGTCTTTTTCTCTTCAAATTTCGATCGTGTACATGTACATACAAACTGATCCGGATTGACAGCATCTCTATTAATTTGTCTTTCTCAGTAAATTTTAACTACAGCACTATTTTGAATGGTGTTGAATCCTCAAACCACTTGCTTAAGACGTCGTGGACAGCTCAGACAGCAAAGGGATCATTAGGAGAAGTTGCGAAGCTCGATCTGGTAGATGTTAGGAAGTTCAATAGAATTTTTGCAATTTGGTTGCTAATTCACCACGCAATAGGCTACTACATGTATCCAATTTCCTAAAGAACTTCACAGCATGGCGCCACAAAGTAATGTGAACTCGCCTGTAATTGCAAGGATAATTTTTAACTGAAATTCTTCAGAACACTTTTTTGCTACTTTTACTGCTTTTGAATCTTGCCGTTACTTTGAACACTAGAAACAGTTGCCCAAGTTCTATATTTCTTTAAAGAGACTAAAAATGATCAAAAGTGGCTTGCTTTTTAATCAAAAACTAAAGGACCTTTTGCCAACGGAATACATACATGTATTTATGAATTACCATATCTCAAAATTATAGCTAAGCAGCCATCTTGTTTTGTCTGAATGTTATCAAACAGGTGGTCCCTGACATGGTATCAAGTATGCTTAACTATACACAGGCCCTTAAAAACACTTGAAACCAATTTTCAGAAAGAATGACTTGCTATTTAGTATGAAGTTTTAGGTGAAGAGCATTACTACAAATCATCGTTCAAGCCAAAATACTAATTTTTGGTTTACGGCCACACATGTTCAAAACATGTTTTCACATGGAAAACTAAGATGAATAAACATTAAAAAAGAACAATGACTTCCAGGCTAAAATACTATCTTGACCTATCTTGTATTCTCTTCACCTTAGCAAAGTGAAAAAAGATTCATATCATTGAAATTTTATCAAAGCATTCAAAGGTACTGTTGCAGGAATGCATTTAGATCAAATCGCAATCCAGTCTGCAAATTAATGATAACTATTGTGCCCCTTATTGAACACTGACTGAGCTGAAATCAGTCCCTGTACATGTAGCAACAGAGGTTAATGGATCATATCAATCTACTGTCACCTGCCCATACTGTTACCACAAATAAGTATTGCCTAAGTAAAATTTTGAACTGTTGGTCAAAACGTTTCCTTCCAGGGTCTGCATGTTTAATTTGCTCATGGGATTGTGATCATGTGTATTGCCTTGTTGTTGCGTACCTGTTTTCTTGTTCTTGTTTTTCCAGTTCTTAATTTTATGTATCGAGCAATCAATTCATTTCGACCTGAAAAGATGAAGACAAAACAAAATATGACCAATCCCTCCACAGCTTAAGAGAAGGATCTGCTTGTCTATGAAGCCATAGAAATCAATCAAGGGTTGTATAATTGTACATCTTGTTTTTACAGCCAAAACTGACCTTCACAGGGTTGAGAGGGGACGTAATTCTATGATCCTAATGCCAACTTGGGATTTGACCATAATTTTGTCTCAGATTTATATTTTGGACAGTTTTGAAGGATTTAGGGATTTAGCTTGCTTCAAAAAGGAACCTGTCAGGGCATTCTTAATGGTTATTGGTAAAAATTCGACAAATTCCAGGGACATCATCACATTCTAATGGGTTCTACATGTACATCAATTTTTTTTCACAATTTCAAGTGAAACTGGAATGAAAGGATTAGCCAAAATATGTTTTATCGACTTAATAAGAGTTAAACACAAAAACTTTAATACGTCCACCCAATGCATATAAGTCTGCACGAAACTCTTTCTGAAGCCATCTACTGTCAAAAAAGCAATAAATGACTTGTGCAATAAAATAGCTGTTTAAAGAAGTTAGTTTTTGCCACATTGTGTTGACCATCAAACAAAAGTGATCTTTGCATTTTCGATGTTTTACTAATGTGCCTTAAAGCACTCTTGAAAACCAGAAACTGTACTGAATAGAGTTATTTCCTGTGCCTTACAGAAAAAGTTCCTTTATTCTTTCAATTAAAAAAAATAAAAGTCAATACGTATGATTTTCAAAAGCCTATCAAACGGCCGGTTTGCAGAAAAATGCAAATTTATTTTCAGGTGACAATAATATTAACATTTTCCAGTATCCATGGAAAATGATCACTCCATGTCATAAATTGCCTTTTATTGTTGCTGGGTAACACAAGTTCAATTCTTTAGCTCTTGAGTGCAAATACAAACTATTGTTGAATAAACATATGTAAATCTCAAAATGTCGCGACAGTGCATGAGGAATCCAGCAATGCAGTTGGGATGTCAATTTTCATCATGGTCTTCAGGAGTTGCATTGAAAAAAGAGGCAGCTAAAAACGCGACGACAGCAAAGAAGTTAAATTTTGAGTATTTTTATTTTTGAAAAATTACATTGACTATTTGCTTATATTAAACTATATTCCATTCAAATGTTCATGTCCAATACTTGGAGACAAAAACTCCCATGTGGTAAAGTAATAAATCTAAATAATACACACAAGGCCTTTGTCATGGTAAGAAAATTTCGAAAACAGTATCCTTCAAGGAAAAAAACCCGTTTGCACACATCAAGACTCAAACAAAGTTGACAAAACAAAGACGAACTTCGATAACTTGGCATTTCGGATTACTTGACCTAAGAACATTCTAGAAGCCAGTAAAAATCAACGTACTGTATGTGTACTGAAAGAGGAAAATCTTGATTCAGTATTTCAATTACTCGAATTCGATCATTTCTACAACCCTTTTGTCCCGTTCAGTGCACTGAAACATTTATAAGCTAAATCTTTTAACCACCACAAAATTAGCGAGAGACAAGTGCGATGTCCAACCTGCGGAAAAGGGTTAACAGCATAGCCGACATATTTCGAACAATTGAGCACGAGTCGCGTTCATTACGCGCGTAACTGAGTTATGCCAATGCACTCGTGACATTAGTAGCGCGGAAAAAGGGTTGATTTTTAAAATGTTAATCGAAAATCAACAAGGATTAAGGAATGCTAACATTTCCACGAACTCAAGAAATACAGCTGGAATGGAGAATGAAATAACGTAGTTATTACCAGTGGTGCTCAGCTAATACAAACAAACCAAATCGGCTGTCCTTTCTCTGCCTTCAAAGAGGTAAGTATTTCTAACTTTTGATTTCCCCTAGTTAAAGGAAGAGTTTTGTCAAATGAAAATGTTTCCAAATATGATGACTCATTTTTACGACCAACTGGGAAAATCGTTGAGGTTTCCGGGTTGCATGCGGTCTTCAAATAAGTTGGAAATTTCGGTAATAATTAGTCAAAATCCGACAACGATGCTTCACTGTTCACCGATTGACTTACCGTACATCTTTCCTTCATCGGAGAGAATGATCTTTCGACGACCACATGGTGGGTAGATGGCTAAGGCTTCTTGGAAAGACTGCTCGATGTCAGGCGACCAAACACCTTCAGCATCGTTTGCCATGTCGACGGGGCTTTTCGTTGGAGTGCCCTCGTCGACCGAGTTGGCCATTTCGAGGTCCTCGTGGTCCGAAATCTTGGCGGTTTGATGGCAACAAGCTTTACTCAACTGATATTAGCTGGAAGGAATCTCCCAGTTGTGTTTATCGTCGCCTAGTAGAGTTGTTAATGTTGTCTTGATCAGTCGTTCCGGAAGCACAACTCTGGAAAAATGAGAAAAATTCGAACGATTCAACTAGCCTATGGAACATTTCAATGTGAAAATCGACGACACACAATTATAACGCTTTAAACTTGCGAGCCACCTACCAAAATTCGCGCAAGTCTGAAAACGATGAAACCGATGCTACTTTCTCCCTCCTTTGGAAATCACCTGGAAAAGTCAAGTCGCCTCTTGCTCTACTGAAAACGGAGGCTAACAAAGAATTTAAGGAATGACAAAAACTATGATCGGCGCTCCCACAAAAGACTTGCGCTATTTCTCCTTAGAGGGGGGTTGATGACATTAGCTTTCGTCACCCGCTGTCCCAAGAAGAATTCGAAACTCGCAACAGTCTTTTACCAAACACGGGGATAGAATTCTAAGAATGTTTTCTTTCAAACGAGGGTCTTCAAATTATACTTAAACCTGCAAAGCATATTTTCGTCGCCGCTTATCGCGTCAAATAAAGAAGTTATGGATTCCTTCGGCCATTGTCGACGAATTTTAAGTCTGATCCAACCCAAATTTCTCAGCACAGTTGTATGAGTGTTTCGTCCGGGCAGGATAATTTATTCAATACGTCATTCTTCGCATATTTTAGAGTCAGCTCAATTCTAATTGGCTCTCGCCAACACACCCATTTAGATAACAGATACTACCGAAACAATGGCAAAAATTGCTTACCTTTAGTTTAGTATTTACAAAAATTCTTAACAAGCGAGCGTTGGTCATAAAAAAACGGTCTATTATCCAGTGTGTCGCTTTGAATTATTTAGTATGAACACAGGATAATACGCTCTTTATTTTGTTATTCTCGCTATGTTAGTTTCATTGGCCTAGATAAGTCTTTAAAATCGAATTTTTGCTTTTATATCAGTGGCATTTTCGCCGAATCCGAGACAAATTTTTTGTTGCACTAACTTCTTCGGCACTGATTGTTGTCTAGCTTTTTCAGTGGGATTACAAGAAAACGTTAAATACTGAAGTCGTGGTCTTAGTCAAAAGCCAAGTGTTGAATGGAAACACCTGTCGCCCTATTAAAAGAAATCCAGGTGCCCCTCGGATTCCAGATATCCCAGCTCGTGGATTCCGGATCCCGAATAAGGGATCCCGAATCCCGAGTCGTGGATTTACGGGTTCCGCCGAAATGGTCCTGGATTCCATCGAAAGTTGTAGATTCCACGCTCTGGATTCCGGATTCCAAAGCCTAACATTTGCTGGATTCCGGATTCCTTCACATCGGGCGATACCTAGTATTTTGAAATAGACTTCAGTTCAAGCGCATATCGGTCAGTGGGGCATATCTTTTCCAGAGCCTCTTTAACTAGTTGTCCGTCCTATTTGACTCGACAGTGATAAATATCAGTTAGGCAAGGAATAAATCTTGGTGAAAGGTTTGTTAAACTATTATTCGATTCTTTGTCATTGCAAGTACTAATAATAATATCTGTGTGTTTATTAAAAATATATTAACTGATGAGAAGCCCGCCGGCATAGCGTAATCTGAGGGAGAACAGTGCCTCCGACAGTCGTTGTTAGACTTGTTGCTATCTTGCGCGTAATTTGTCCCTAAATTAAAAGCTAAGACTGTGACCACCTGCATGAGAATAGCAATCATTGTTGTGTTCAATTTTAACGACCTTGTAAGTTTGATCCAATTCAGCCTGTGACTTTGAAGATGTTTGGTCTTTATGTTTGGAAAAACGGATAAAGTTAGTCTAACTACAATGGAGAAACATTATTTTCAAACACGCACAAAGTATGGTCTGAAACAAGCAGGTGAAACCAGAACTGGGCGTTACTTTTAAGTGTCTCTATATCTATATTTAGTATCACCTAAGTAGTGGACTAATGCAAATCCTGCATTTTAATTGGCTACGCTACTAGAGGACTATTAGTAATAGTCCTCGAGTAGCGAAAAGCGTGACGCTTTTTTTGGTTTTATTCCCAAATAAATATTTCTTCAACTTGCATATGCTAACTTTGTTATTGCCTTTTCTGTTCGACTAGTTGGGTGATATTAAAACACCCAAATCTTCAATTATAGGTTCGATTTTGACTGTCCTCTTGATTGGGTCTGGATAAATTTCTCATTCGCCATGAAACATGGAGGAAACGGGAAATCAGAGATTAGGAATCAGAGAAAATTCAACTAATAGCCGGTTGTCAGAAATTCTCTATAACATGAATTGTTAATCTTTCTGCTGAAATGAAGTAATTTATGATTTTGTTCGTTTCATATTTTAAGACCAAACACAATTAAAGACCATTGATGTAATATATTCATTGCAGCTGATTTTATGTTGAAGGAACATTTTATCTTGTGGTAGAAAAGAAAAAAAATCCCGTCTTTGAATGTTTGTATATAGAGTCATTTTGATCTAGCACTTCAGCTCTGAAAGGTTTCCAGACAGAAATGAAATGTTGAGTACCCACAGCATAAGAGCTGAGAAATGGTAATTAGCCAATGTATTGGTTCTAAGGTTTTTATTGCATTTAAAGTCGAGATATACGTGTTGCTCCAGTGTGCCATGAAACAAAATAGTTTCAGTGCCTATTGCGTTAGTTATCATGGCTGTGCTAGTTGTCTAGACGCGAAAAGACGAGGTCATTCCACCCAAATTTACGCTGTATTAGTCTCAGTGACACACTTTTTTGCGTATTGATTATTTTATTAAGGACAAGGACGAGCAAGTCTTGCTTTGAAAATTTCTTTGTGTTGGACAGTGATACTTTAATTTCGGGGCGCAGATTACTTCAATGTTTTCAGTAGATTTTCAGCAAAGCTCGCGTCTTACTTTGTCTACAAATTAATCGAGACAGACAGAGTTGTTGGACAATGAAACTTTTGATGTTGCAGACTACTGCAATGCTTTCTGTTTTTCGGCACAGCTCGCCTCGTATAGTGTCTGCAAATTAATCGGAACTTCGGAACGCTACAGAAGGCCTGTCTCCTAGAAACAGCGAGAATTTCTAATTATATATATATATATATATATTGTATTTTAGTGATTTTTATTCAAATTGTAGAATGTACTGTAGACTGCATCATCCTTGCCACCCTACAAATCTTGGACAGAATAAAATGGAACAGCAAACCCCCATTCTCCCCCCCCCCCCCAAATCAAGGATGTAAGCCGCGCAAAAGACAAAACGCGCCATTTTCCCATCCTTACTTGGGGGGGGGGGGTGAGAGGGGGTACAAATTTCCTATCTATTTTGCCCAAGATTGTAGCGATACATACAAGTACAGAGATTATACAACAAAAAGAAACTCGCTGATACAGAAAAACGGAAAAAACCAGCAAAATGGGGTAAAATCGTTCTGGGTATCTCTTTTGGCTGTGCTACGACAACACTGGCAAGAAATAGATTGTATTGAGGAGAGCAAAAGACACGAAAAGGACACAAAAATGCAGCTATAATTGACCACTCCAAACATCATAAGCCGATACAAGAATGTTCAGCTGCGCAGCACTTCAATTATTTGTATCATGCAAAACATTTACGCTAATCAGATCTGATTTCTTCCAAAACAGAATTCCTCTCATGCGAGTTTCCTCTCGGGGTCAAGTGAAGGTAAAAAATGTAAATATCAAATTTGTTCCGAATCCTTAACTCGACGGTATAAAAAAGAATGGCATCCCTTGTAGATGCATCCGAGAACAGAGGGTTATCTTGGAATACAGAGGTTTTGTTCGGACAGCGTATGAACCAATCATAGACGAAATTTATGCAGCCGGTGCCTCAGAGCGCGGGAAAACACACGTGCTCCGCGGCGAGCAAAGTCACGCTATTTTATTTCATGTCGATCAGCAGTAATCCGCAGCAAAACTAAAACAATCTCAAACCTCACTGAAAAGACAGAAAACCGTTTTATTGCAGATTCTATTGAAGATTCAGTTGAAGTTCTACAATGATGTCCATTGCCGGAATTAAAGTTACCTTTACAGATAGACTGACTGAGAAGATCCTCTAATTTTCTGTCGGAGAATAATAAGCTGCGAAGACTTTTAATCCAGAAAGACAAAATGATTCTTTGCTAAATGCTTCCATATGTCACTCCGTCTATTTTTGGAACTCTGTTTTTAGTTAACAGGCACATTGAAATCATATTAACTCTAAAGTGGTTATGGTTTAGGTCTGTTTGCAATTAAAATCGATAGCTCAATGTGGTAGTTTTATGGAAGAGTAAACAAATATAGTAGTCTTGGGGAAAATCGGGAAGTGGCTGGTTGGATTTCAATTTTTTAAGTGTATTTTATGGTTTTTGGGCCGTGAAGGATTCGTTGAGTTAACTGTCGAGATTATATGCAAGTACCGTTGTGTTTGTCTTGTTGGTTTTTTTTTGGTCTTTTGGCTTTTTTTTTTTATTTTTAAGATCATCGTTTTTTTTTCAGTACATGAAGCAAGCGCCATTTTTTCAATGAAGTTTTCCCTTGTGTCTTGGAGTAGGCGAAGAAAATGATTTGCTGTTGTCTACATGATCCTGCTACGCTTTTGTAATGAAACAATATGAAAGCGAAGACAAATCTGAAACATAAATTTTGTTGTATTTGTTTTGGTCACTATTTCTTCAAAATTTTATCGTATTTCTTTAAAAATCGAATGCATTACTCAATCGTCGCGCGCTTTAGCGTTTATGACAGCTGGTTTCACTGGATGATCAGTGGTTCTCTCCTGCGGCCTGTAGCTCCAAGCTTGGTCTTGCGACAACAAAAAACGGAAGGGTCTTAACCTCGAAACGTTACTAAAATTTTCTTACGATCACCTCTCGCGGATGCGTTCAACGCCTGAAATAATACAAAGATTTTATAGTGCTTACGTGAACGGCAAACTGTAGTTCAGAGAGGCTCTGCTCGCAGTGTGGCCGGTTCTTTGCCTTTTTCGAACTTCTCTCTTAGAACTGTGAAGTTACTTGAAATCTGCACATAACAGACAAGAAGTGAAACCAAATCACACATTTTTCTTTAAAGTTTTGGAAAAACGCAAATTTCAACTCCATTTCAACTTACCGTTTGCTGTTTCAGTGCTGTAAATGCATGCGATCCTAAATTTCTCTTTTACCGGTAATCCACGACCTGCACCCAACTAAACTTTCAAGTATAAAAGAGACTCGCGCTTTCGTCTTGCGTAATTGCACTCCTTCTAATTGTCTGATGTCTTACATTCCAGTCATTTTCTTTTTAAACCGTAAGACATCCAGACATTCCTGAGCTGTTGACCTTAGCTGGAAGGGAATGTTAAGAACGACATAGACTTCTTGATTTTGCGGTCTAATTCTTGAAAGTGCTTATCCGCTTATTTACTCAACCGTGCACTAGAGTCAAAGTTTGTTTTATTTCCGTTAATCGTTTTAAAAGAAATATCAATAGGATGATGGATCTTTTACCTTGAAATTTTACCTCCAAATTTGGCAATATATTTTGAATTACGTAATCATATTACTTCGGTTAAAAAATGTAATATCTTGTCATTTTATATAGCATAGCTTAACGGGGCTAGGTCACGCAATTGAATTTTAGCCAATTTCAGCACTGATCGAATGGTCATAGAGTTAACTAAAATATCAAAATAACTGTTCAAAACTATACTGGAAGAACTCTAACAAAACACAGGGAAGCCAAGAAGGCACATGGATGGACAAAACTGGAGAGGATTGAAATGGATTGAATTTGGGTAAATTTAAAAAACTTCGGCCGACCTTTTTTCAAATTTATATCAGTATATATCAAAATGTCAGTTACACAGCTGGAAAATCCGTGAAAAGCCGTGATTTTGCAAATGAAAGACTCTTGCTCTGCCAATTTGACGTTTAGAGCTCATAATTAAAAAAATTAAACAAAATTACCTAAAATAGCGTGACCTAGCCCCTTTAATTAGACCCTACGCACGTGTGACAACCTGCTGGGAGACAACTTGTCTAGTTCCTAGGCCTCTGCTTTCACCGCGGACAATCCGTTTTGAGTCACGTGGCCGCTCATCCAGTGACGCCAGCGAAAAGGATTGACGCGTGAAGCCTGGGAAAAAGCCGTACAGAGACTAGTTTCGAATTGTGCAGCAACAAAAGAACAGAGTCGAGGTTCAGGGGAATAATTAGCATTTGTATTGTTCAAATCAAAGGAAAATGCAAATTATTCCCCTGAACCTCGACTCTGTTCTTTT
>NC_090885.1:14847257-14867257 GCF_036669925.1 Montipora capricornis | reverse complement strand
TATTAACAATTGTAATTTTAGTTATATATTGCCTTATTTGAGACAAATACATTTCTGTAACGAGCAGTAATGCTCTTCAATGTTATGTGTGTAAATAAAGTTCAAAGTGGAAATCGAGGATGTCCACGATACGATGTTCAAGAGGCGCAACTACAATTTATCGTGGGATTCGGGGTCAAAGTCTCTGAAATGGCGAAAATGTTAGCAGTCAGTCAGGCCACTGTAAACAGAAAGTTACGCGACTAGGCTTAGCTACATAATTCCAGAATTTTTTTGGGAATTTTAGACATTAAAAAGAATTTTAGAAATGCTCGGGAATTTTAGAAAAAAAAAAAGACAATTTCGAGAACTTTAGAGCAATTTGAACTTTCCCCTGACATGTTGGAAACTTTTCACAGGCCAAAACGTTGACACAATTATTTTTTTGTATTCCAGCCTACCAGGAGAGGGGTCTGTCGGTTCATGTCCATTCCTTATCAGCGGTTATTCACCAAAAGGGGTCCTACATTTGCATCTATTTCACCGTAGTTTCCTGATTGGATCTTTGCTTGATAGCAAATATGGCAGACTTTGTACTATAAGAAACGAAATTTATAAGAATTTTCGGGAATTTTTCGAGAGTTTTTGGGGAATTTCAGAGCCTTTGTTTGGGAAATTCCGGAAAGAATTTTAGACAGTTTTTCGGGAATTATGTAGCTAAGCCTGTACGGGATTGTCTACGAAGTTTTTGCCAGATGTCGGATTCTGACCTAGATGAAATTGTAAAGAATGTAAGAGAACATTTTCCACGCAGTAGGTATCGTGTTTCCTATGGGATACTACGCTCAATAGGGTATCATATTCAGGAGTGGAGTATAAGAGAGTCTTTGCGAAGAGCAGATTTTGAAGGACTGCTTATGAGGTCCGTTCAGCTTCAAGTAATTCACCGTAGAAGGTACAGTGTTTACGGACCAAGAGCTTTATGGCACCTTGGCACCAGTCACAACCTCTTCAGGTCCATGTACATCAACGTTTTGTACATCATATCGCGGACGTCCTCGATTTCCACCTTTAAAACCTTTTCAGACCTTTTGCGTACAATATTAATATCCTTGATCACTTGTATGCAGACCCGGTCCAACTCATACTCTAGAAGTTCCTTAATAGCATCCCTTACATACTGAAAACGGCTGTATTCGATATCCACAACCTGTGAACTTAGACTGCCAAAATGTCCTCTAGCCTATCAATTTTAAAATAAATATAGTCAATCTCATTATTCCGCAAGTTACCAGCATATAGCAGACTAAAACGTTCCTTTAATTTAGATCGAGCAATGTGTTTTTTTACGTTGCCTCTTTGACTTTGAGTTGAGTCGCCATTGTCGTTTTGCGTCTTCAATAAATGTCTATAAGCAGTCATCCCACGCAGGTCAATCACTTGGCGATAATTTCTCGTATCTTCGTGGGCCATTCAGTGCTGTTCGCACAGTGTGGACGTTCTTTGCACGAAGTCAACGTTGTTTGCACAAAGTTGACGTTGCTTGTACAAACTAGATGTTGTTCGTAAAAAAGTTGAGGTTCGTATACAAAGTGCCGGCGAACGTTGTTTTCACAAACGTTAACGTTGTTTGTACAAAAAGGTCGACGTTCCTTGTACAAAGTTGGCGTTCCTCGTTCAAAGTTTTGAACAAAGAAAGAAGAAAATTGACAAGTTAATTTTTATATAAGAACGGCTTCATACTCCTAGTACATTAATTTTGCTACCAGAATCGAACCGTGGACCAGTGCAAGCATGCAAAGTATGGAGAAAGGTGGGGCCAAGCCCGATGACGAAAGCGGATATCCGCAGTTTTCGGTATTCTTGTATAGACGGTTGAAACCGCTAAAAAAAGGAAGGGAAAAAAAGGAACTTTATTAGTCGTTGTAGCGCTGGACCACTTATTTGAGACACTGTAAACTGAGATTAACAATTAACGCAAATCATGCAAGTCAAATGTTGGTTTTTGACTCCATTAGAGTGGAAAGTAAACCTATTTACAGCGGTCTTACCCAAGCGAGTATAAGAGGTATCGCCGACATGGATTCATTCATTATCATTTCGATAGAAGACTCGAGCATTTTCTGTAAAGCGTCTCCTATCTCCTTTGCACTCTCTTACCTGTGCTCCTTTCCAATGGCCACCTTCGGATCACCTATACCCTCCCTCTCCTCCCAATTCGTCAATGTACTTACTGTTCTGTATATCTTCATCTGAAGGTGGCCGCCAGACCTCCATACCTCAGTAGGGGTAAGATCGGTGTAAATAGGTTACTATTTGTGCGTTTTTCAAGAAAATGAAAACGGAGGTTTTTAATGTGGGCGGGACAAACGGTTTTTAAGAGACTTCTTAACTCTTGGATGGTTTGTCGGGCAACTATGACGCGCCAAAACGGACAAAAATACTTCCTTAATATATATAGTACTTCCTTAATATATGTAAGACTTCTGCTTAATATATATATATATATATATAAGACTTCTTCTTGATATGTAAAACTTGTTTCATATAGATACAACTAAATCTTGAAATATCCAACTTGTTCCCAAATAAACACAACATCTTGCAAATACATAAGGCTTTCTTTGAACATTTATACAACTCGTGGCACACATACAAAACTTGCCTCAAATATTTGACTTCTTTCACGCAAATAGGACTTGTCTTAAATATGAAACTTGGAGCCGCCACATTTATAAAACTTCTTATCGATTAGTTTGTTGATAACCGATACTGGAATTGTACTTTGCCGCAACCTTGTTCCCAGGGTCTACTCCGCTTTCAAGATGGCGGGGCGGAGAAGATCCTGGCACACACCGTTATACCCCCCGCGAAATACTCCACGAATCTTGGAGTATTTTGGTCACGTGACACACAATTCTTGGTTTTCATGTGACGTCATCAAAAATGATCAATCCTTTTCAGATTTTATTTTAGTTAGTTATTAGAACAGCTGAAGACCTCTCTTTCACAAATTTTCAGTTTGGTGGGGGGGGGGGGGGGGGGGGTTATCTTGTGATAAAGCAAGGTTGAATTTCTAAGCTTTAGCGTGACACGATTTTAAAATTGCGGGCGCGAATGCAAGTTAAAAAAGTATTTCCTTGGTAAATGAGTTGTTCCTGTATTTGTACCTGATTTATTTTTGTACGCTTAAAACCTAAGTACGGAAACGGTTAAGTAATATAGTCCAATCACCCTGGGAACGAGGTTGCTTTTGCCGCAAACCAGGTGATCTGGTGACGTACTTCGGAGGACTGGGAAGAAAAATATTAAAGCCGTATCCCACAACCGCGCGCGGCCTTCGGTGTTGTTTCCAAACTCCCTGCAGTATTTCCATCGCCAAAACTCAACAGATCATTCCGTGTCTACCACATTTCCTGTTACTGAATGTAGAACCCGGCAAGATTTAACCTCGCCTCTGCCATGCTGAATTCGAAAATAAGGCCGCGCGCGGTTGTGGGATAGGGCGTTAAAATTTTTCTCCCCAGTCCTCCAAAATTACGTCACCAGATCACCTGGAAATCATGGAAATCATGGCGGAGAACGGCGGGAATCAACAAAGACCAGCGGAAGACGTTTTATAAGACTTACTATCCTTTTAGAGATCTCAGTCGCCTTCATCATCAACCAGTCAAGTTTCCCTTCCGGCAACTCTTGCCCCTGCAAATTTTCCAGTCCGATTTAACAGAAATCAGACACAAACAAGCACATATCAATTGAGTGTCAAGGATGCGTTGTCGCTTGCTTTACGGTCATTTCGCAATGGTTTTTCTTCTATGATACCTTATCTATCAGTCATTTTTTTCGTGACTTTTTTTAATAATGCGGGATCCCAGTGATGTCTTAAAATGTAGCCACCAAAATCACCCTAAATACCTACAAAGATAATTTAACCATAGGCATTGGCTACGGCCATGGAATAGGGTGGTTTCCTGCTTTTTTTTTTTGAACGCCTATAACGTTGTGTCATGTATCAATGAGATAGCTGGCTTTTTATAGGCTTTGTTTGCCTTTCTTCTGTTTTTCTTAGCAGATCGTTACGTTAAATGAATTTTGAAATATTGACATGCCTAAAACAACACCTGCTGTTTCCTCGTGTTAGTTCTCCCTTAAATTTCTTATAATTTCTTCAGCGTGTTTTGGTTTGTGGCCATGGTCAGTCTCTATCTTCCTAACTTCTGGAGTTTGTTCTCTTCGATGCTCTTTTGATATTTGATTTCGATGTCTTCGCTCCTTTGTCGAGGCATTTAGATAACCCGATTGTCTTTCCATCTCTATAAGGTGAGAGGGAAACCGTGAAATCGTCTCTTCAAGATGACAATCAACGTTAGTTCCTCTAAACACCACCGCCATTTTTCCCAGGGGCCCGGTCACTATCTGTAATTAAGTGTCTTACACGAAGTACAATTCCACTAGCGGCGAAATACGAGATACAAAAACCCTCAACTTAGTAGTAGTAGTTTATTAAAAAATTATTTGCAGCCGATAGGCTGAATTACATAATTTCTCTTTAAAATATATATATATAAAACTATCTATTATTACAATAAATACAATTTAAAAAACAATTAAAGAAGAAAACATAAGGTATCCCAAATGTTCACCAACACCAACCGAGACAAAGAAGACGTCCTCACTGGCCATGTTGATGGATACTATATCATCCACACATGGACAGGATGAACGAATTCTTTGCCCGGTTGGTGCGAGCGACCGGAGCTTTATATTTATGCTTATTCCTAAGATTATATTTATTGATATTTTCCATAGGTAGTAATTGCCTTAATTTATGGCTCTTGTTTGTCTCTATTGATTGGAAAAATCGTTCACACAATTGTTGGTGGTGTAGTTCTACAGTTGACAGTCCTAACTTATCCAATCCTGCTATATAATCATATCCGGGCAATATAATTGAAATGGCTCTCTTTTCAACTCGTGTAAATTCGTACTTAAGGTACTTAGGTAAAGAACTAAAATAACTCACAACCCCATAGTCCATTACTGATCTAATGCAAGTCACATAAAAAAGAGAAAGATCTTTTGGAGGCACCTTAGCTCTCTTTAACTGAATTAGGAAGTAGATTCGTTTGTTAACTTTCTTGATTACATTATCAACTTGTTCGTTCCATGTCAAATCGTTACTTATGGTAACGCCAAAGTAATTTCGCTGATTTTACTACTTCAATCTCATTTCCATTTATGATAAGTGGATCAAAAGTTGATGGCTGCTTGCAAAAGGTTATTCTTAGCTCCTTACACTTATCAGGATGTAACTGGACTCTGTTCTTATTGGACCAACTCGTCGCGCAACATTGTTTCGTTGCACGTCTTGATCGCTGTTTCGCGTTTTATACAACTCGTGACACACATGCAAAACTTGCCTCAAATATTTGACTTCATTCACACAAATAGGACTTGTCTTAAATATGAAACTTTGAGCCACATCAAGAGAAAATGAGAGGACAGAGAGGGAGGCTCAGGGCGTTGGCCGGGATATATCATGTCCACGAAATTTATTTTTAGGCGAGCGGAAGTCTTTGTTCTAGCGGAAGTCTGTCTTCCGAGACGTCCGCATGAAGTCTTGCCTCGCTCTCAGGTTCTTAGTGAAAAGAAAAAATGGCGGCGCACGTGGAAGGATGATGAATATTTATATTCATTCAAACATCAGACCGAGGTTGGCCTGCATGAGGACGTCTCGGAAGACAGACTTCCGCTAGAACAAAGACTTCCGCTCGTCTAAAAATAACTTTTGTGGACATGACATATCCCAAGGGCTGGACCGGGAGCCTCCCGCTCTGTCCCCTCATTTTCTCTTGGCTACATTTATAAAACTTCTTAAGGCGGGGAAATACGAGATACTAAAACCTTAAACTTGACGCGCAACATTGTTTCGTTACTGATTGTGGTGCGATGGATCGTCCAAACCTTTCACTGATTCAGGTGCGATAGATCGTCCAAACCTTGTCACTGACTGTGGTGTTATGGATCGTCCAAACCTTGTCACTAATTGTGGTGTGATGAATCGTCCAAACCTTGTCACTGATTGTGGTGTGATGGATCGTCCAAATCTTGTCACTGATTAAGGTGTGATGGATCGTCCAAACCTTGTCACGGATTGTGGTGTGATGGATCGCCCAAACCTTGTCACTGATTGTGGTGCGATAGATCGTCCAAATCTTGTCACTGATTGAGGTGCGATAGATCGTCCAAATCTTGTCACTGATTGAGGTGTGATAGATCGTCCAAATCTTGTCACTGATTGAGGTGCGATAGATCGTCCAAATCTTGTCACTGATTGCGGTGTGATAGATCGTCCAAATCTTGTCACTGATTGAGGTGTGATAGATTGTCCAAATCTTGTCACTGATTGAGGTGCGATAGATCTTCCAAATCTTGTCACTGATTGCGGTGTGATAGATCGTCCAAATCTTGTCACTGATTGAGGTGCGATAGATCGTCCAAATCTGGTCACTGATTGAGGTGCGATAGATCGTCCAAATCTTGTCACTGATTGAGGTGCGATAGATCGTCCAAATCTTGTCACTGATTGAGGTGCGATAGATCGTCCAAATCTTGTCACTGATTGAGGTGCGATAGATCGTCCAAATCTTGTCACTGATTGAGGTGCGATAGATCGTCCAAATCTTGTCACTGATTGAGGTGCGATAGATCGTCCAAATCTTGTCACTGATTGAGGTGTGATAGATCGTCCAAATCTTGTCACTGATTGAGGTGTGATAGATTGTCCAAATCTTGTCACTGATTGCGGTGTGATAGATCGTCCAAATCTTGTCACTGATTGAGGTGCGATAGATCGTCCAAACCTTGTCACTGATTGAGGTGCGATAGATCGTCCAAATCTTGTCACTGATTGAGGTGTCATGGATCGTCCAAATCTTGTCACTGATTGTGGTGCGATAGATCGTCCAAATCTTGTCACTGATTGAGGTGTGATAGATCGTCCAAATCTTGTCACTGATTGAGGTGCGATAGATCGTCCAAATCTTGTCACTGATTGAGGTGCGATAGATCGTCCAAATCTTGTCACTGATTGAGGTGTGATAGATTGTCCAAATCTTGTCACTGATTGAGGTGTGATAGATCGTCCAAATCTTGTCACTGATTGAGGTGTGATAGATCGTCCAAATCTTGTCACTGATTGAGGTGTGATGGATCGTCCAAACCTTGTCACTGATTGAGGTGCGATAGATCGTCCAAATCTTGTCACTGATTGAGGTGTCATGGATCGTCCAAATCTTGTCACTGATTGTGGTGCGATAGATCGTCCAAATCTTGTCACTGATTGAGGTGTGATAGATCGTCCAAATCTTGTCACTGATTGAGGTGTGATGGATCGTCCAAACCTTGTCACTGATTGAGGTGCGATAGATCGTCCAAATCTTGTCACTGATTGAGGTGTCATGGATCGTCCAAATCTTGTCACTGATTGTGGTGCGATAGATCGTCCAAATCTTGTCACTGATTGAGGTGTGATAGATCGTCCAAATCTTGTCACTGATTGAGGTGTGATAGATCGTCCAAATCTTGTCACTGATTGAGGTGTGATGGATCGTCCAAACCTTGTCACTGATTGTGGTCTGAGGGATCGTCCAAATCTTGTTACTGCTTGTGGTGTGATGGATCGTCCAATTCCTGTTACCGATTGTAGGAAATTGGGGAAGCCATAAAGACCAGGCAAAAGACTCCAAAGGATCAATACTTGAATAAACCAGAACAAGTGCATTTTCACAAATCAAAACTAAAGCTCGGTAATATTCCGCTCTACCTTTCGAATGCTTCACTCGAATTTTGTGATCTGATGATAGCTTCTTTATCTCTTTCGGCTTTGGTACTTTCTTATATAGCTTATCCAGAGACCTAGAGCGACAAACAACTGTCTTCATAAGTAGTGGAGGACTTGATTTTGACAGTTTTCTCTAGCCATCAATACGTTCAGGTGTGATCGCAATAACAAGAATAGAAAAAAAGTTTACATCAACAAAAAATGATGAAAATAAGAAGATGAAAACAAAAATAAAACAAAT
This sequence comes from Montipora capricornis, assembly GCF_036669925.1. NCBI lineage: Eukaryota > Metazoa > Cnidaria > Anthozoa > Scleractinia > Acroporidae > Montipora > Montipora capricornis. Next base: position 14,859,194 of record NC_090885.1, on the reverse strand, counting down.
CTTGAGACATGCAGAGAAAGCAAAAGAAGGCTTCGGAACAAACATAGTTACCTTATCCTTTAAATTTTTTGCAGCGTCAATTGAAGGATTAAAGAAATATTTTCAAGTTGTGCTTTAAGTGGTGAAATATAGGAACAAATGTGCCAATCCACATCTCGTGAATAGACATAACAAAAATACTGGCTGATCACAAGTGAAATACATTTACACGTGAACTTATTTCCAGTGATCTTCGTATCATTACAAGTGGACAGACAATGATCTTCTGCATTGCCCTTGGCACAAGGAAGAGACTTTTCGTGAATCCAAATATCTTTTTCGGAGGGTTATAACTTCTGACGGAATATTTTCAAGTTGTCAGTGTTGCTGATCTTACCGGCGTTTACAAATGTTTGTTTACATAACTATGCGGGTTTAGGTTGACTGAAGAGAGGCACATACGTTCCAAAGTGATTTGTTTGGAAATGTCACTACTACACATTCCAGCTCTCCTTTCGTGAAGAGAGTCTCAAGTCAAACAAAATTACTATCAGATCAAATGCGAAATATGCGTTCTTGCGCGCATACTGAGCCTATTTTCATGTGCTTTGCCGACCAATCCCATTGAAGTTTCATTTTCGCTGGAGGTTGACACTATATGCTGTGCGATTGGGAGACATTTTCTTATTTGTTGGAGTGCCATCCCGCTTTAAACTAAAAAGTAGAGTATAGAATATATTTATTGATGGTGATATTTAAAACTTGAAGCTCCAGGGAACCTGTATAAAAAGAGATATTTCAGATAAACAGAAAAGCGTTAAGAAATTCATTTCGGAAAACTTTAGAAGCAAGAAACTGAAGAATTAAAGAAAGGGCGTTCTTCGAAGGTGAAGCAAAAGATTCTGAACAAGTACACATTGGTGCAATTAATTGTGCACCGCCTTTTCACCCACCAACGCGAAGACTTTTTAAAATACATATCGAAATGGAATCGACAGACACATGGTGAGAAGACAATCTCTGTCGATCCGCTAAGCTCACGCGGGGGATTAATAAATTCCATTTGGAAGGTGACATCGAAGCTAAAGAGTATACCAATGTTTATCAAAGCTATCACGAAGTTTTGCAAGCTATGAGCTATCAAATTAAAGCCATATGAATCCAACTTGAACATTAGTGACAACCAAGCAACCCATGCTTCCAGACACTAAAACTTGTGTGGCGGACCATAATGACGAACTGTCGAAAGACTCGGTCATTGATTATAGATTATGTAAGGAAAACTGATGAGGAATCCGTACCAATCTCCTGTGATAGAGCGAGGGCTGAGGCCGTTCGCAAATGCAAACATGCTCCCTGGGACAGAGAACCTTCCAAAATTCCTTACAAGAAAACGTCGAGCTTGTTTCATAAAGACAAGGTAATAAGAAAGTGTATGGTGCATTATTTAAAGAAGAACGCACCGAGCTCGTCAGAGTTGAGAAAGTGTTTATCTCTTGCTTTCGGAAATTAATATTATATTACAGTAAGAATGTCTAGACCTAGACCCGACCTAGATCGCAACTCAGACGTAACAAATCTTCGAGAGTAGGAGATTCTAATCGTCATTTTTATCTAATTACCCGCAGGACTGCTAAACACAAAAAAGATTTGTCAGTTCTAGTGTGTATTCAAGATCAATCTTTTACTAAGCATTCAACAAAATTGAACCAACAAAATGAGAGTTATTGTCTATCAAGAAAGGCTATAGATATCAGGAGACATTGAATCGAACCCAGGCCCTGTTGCTCATGGAATGAGTACAAATACTGTGATACAGTACTGAGAAATCCTTCTATAGCACTGTTGCAGGATCGATTAGCTCAGAAAGGGTTGAAGGCACTAGAATGCACCTCAGACGGTTCATGCTTCTTTTCTTCTGTTGCCCACCAGTTATACAATGATCCTTCCTATCACATGAACGTGCCGCATGCTGCTGGAGTTGAATACATAAGAAACAACCGTCAAAAATGTATTGGATCCATTACAGAGCAATTGTGTTTGTGTTGTCACAGCTGTCACAGCAACATACATGGTGTGATGCACTTATTGTGCAAGCAGTTTTCGATGTATTAAATGTTACAATACGTATAAATGAATCCATTGAGGGGTGGGCAACATTAACTGTTATCAGTCCTATAAGCGGACAACAGGGAATTACTGTCATTAACACTGGACACCTAGATGAAAGACACAATGTTTCAGCAGTTCAGTTAGATTATTATTATTATTATTATTATTATTATTATTATTATTATTATTATTATTATTATTATTATTATACATTGTAGTCACCATCTGTCTTCTCATTGGCTAAAAGCCTACAGTTAATTCTGGGAAACAGCGCAACCTACAGATTATTCACAAAGCTGTACCTACAGATTATTCAACTACAGATTATTCAATAATCTGTAGGTTGCCAGATTAGTGAATAATCTGTAGGTTGCGCGCACAATGCATGATGTGTTTGAAAATAAACTGTGATCGCTGCGATAATGCGTTTGTCGTTATTTTCTTCAAAACAATGTATAATAAAACAATTATTAGATTCGGTTTTGGTGATATCCGGAATAATCAAGGTCTCGGTTACACTCACCTCGACCTTGATTATTCGGATATCACAAAAACCTCATCCAATAATTGTTTTATAATGACAGTATTTCAGGTTACCAATGTCAACAATTATTCATAGGTAATAATCGATTATTTAACCATGGCCAAAAATGATGTGAGTGTCAGTAATAATTTCTACAAAGCAGTGGCAAAATAAGCTTATCCGAGAGAATCTATCAAGCGGAAGAGACAAAATAAAGAGTTCAGGGAAAAACCAACAACGCACAACGCCAAAAAAGACCTGAAAATATTGAAGCAGCAAGGGAATATGAAAAGCAAACATTTCACACGGGTAAAGCTTCCAATCCAGAACATATCAGAGAACTAAACAGAAAAGCATAGAACCATTTAAGGAAAGCTATGCAGAGCTCAAGGCTAAACCAAACTGAAATTTGTCAAGGTCAAGACTCTATTAGACATTCCATGTCAAAAGTGATTCAGTCTTTTCGTGATAAGTTGGTTGATGTTGTTGTAAAATTAAGACAACGTGGGAAAAACGATCAACCACCGAAACTCCTATGCGACATAAAAATGGTCTTAATTTTTTTTTTTGAAAATGCTAAAAATTTCGGCCAGTCGTACGACGCTAAACGGAAAAAATAAAGGGGATGGCCTTGAGCGGCAATAAAAGCGATGCAAGTTTAAAGAACGTAAAAGTTATCATCTCCAAATGAAGCACAAAAGTGGATCCGTATTGTTGACTTTATTCTTCAGTATACCTTTTTGAAATCTACAGCTACCAAATAAAATATACTTAAAGTTCAGAAACAAGAAACAATATTGGCCCGCCCTGTTCACTAAACCTAACGCAAGTCAGTATTGTCTTAACCTGCGATCAGGCGTACTTTTCTTTAGATTGAGGGTACTTTTCTCGCGCCCTGTCTATAGAAAACTACACCTGATCGCAGTTTAGTATTGTCTAAAGTATTCTGTCCTGTGTTTAGGTTCAGGATAATGTTTTCGACGCTTAAGAAACAAACAAAAGACTTGTAATTTATATTACCATACAAACTTAAAACACTTCAGATAGCTGTATTCCGAGTAGCTATTCCGCAGATGACTTACATTTTATCTTTCAATTTACCAAGAAATTAAGACAAAAGACACGCCATGGCGAACAATGCAAGTTGGACAAATACATGGAGTCCGGTCCTGACGCCATCGCTCTTTGCTAAAGGTTTTCCTATTAATTTAAAAGGGAAAAAAAAGAGAAATTCACATGCTTGCTTCTTTCAAAAGTTGTTTACACAGGGTAGTGTAAGCTCAACTACTGTAAAACCAAAAGAATGTGTTATAACAAGTTGATGCGCTTGGTGACCGGAACCCGGCGGCAGCTGTTGCATGTGTCCGCTACTCGTGCGTATTACAATACATACTTATTGACCGCTCCCCATAGGGGCTTTTCAGGGCCAATGAAACACAACGAAACGACAGAACAGAACAACAACAACTGTTAAGAATCCCAACTGGCTGGAGGCAAACTAGTTGGCTATTTACAAGTGCGGCTGGGAATTTGAACCAGGGACTACCAGGATCAAATTCAAGAGTGGTCAGAGCGGGTCTTGAACCCGGGATCTCCGGATCTCAAGACACCACCAAGCCCTAACCACTGAGCCACACTGCCTCCTGAAAATTCCTCCTTGCTGAGTTGTGTGCACTGTTGTTTACAGGAAGAAATTTTTATCATATTTTAATTACGTTAGAAAACAAATAGCTGACACTACAGCTGTGCATTGCTGAGTACTGGAACTTTTCGGACATTCGGAATTCCACTTTTCTGTTGGATCGGAGTCAGAGGCGTAGATGCATGCAGCAAACGCGCAGATTATTATTCCGCGAAAATTGACTTAGTTTTTGGCGCAAATTAGAATTTCCAAAAACGGAATTAATGAAAATTATAATTCAATTAAATCTTATCGTTTTGAAAACCGGGGTCGGTTGAAATTTGCTCAGCAAGAGTTGGAGATTTTTTCCGTAAATCCGAACATAGAGGGCCAAGCTGAGATTGAAAAGACATTCACGGGATGTGCACCAATTGAAAAGGAAGATAAGGACATTGTCATAAAAAAAACGTTGAGTATGTATCATGTCCTAAATTGTTTTTGTACCATGTTTTGTCTTTTACTGAAATGCCTTAAAATAAGTTTGCCATAGAGCTATGGGCTAGATGATTGGAGCCTTCATTTTAGGAATTCGAAGTCTGTTTTTCAGTTATTTTGCTTGCCAGCGCAAAATGGCGGCAACGTTGGATGTCCTTCAAGTTCTAAAAATGCTTAGTAATTTAGGGAAAAGGTGGCTTTGATGTTCAAAAAGCAACCTTCGATAAATGAAAAAAGTGATTTTCATCGCAATCTAAGTGAAAAATCTACCAGATTATTGAAAATCAAAATGTTATTTATCACTGAAGAACGCCGCGTTTCCTCGTGCTGACCCAGTCATCAAACAAGTGAAATATTGTTCTTACCTCTTCGTATCTTGAACTTGATTTGATTGGGAAGGTTGCAGTCTCGTTCTGAGTGCGATGGGACAAAATCAAGTTAAAAAGTAACAACAGTTGAGAATTCAAGCTCTATGTTTATTCATTTATGGGTTATCAAGGACACTGGACACCTTTCTCTTCCCGTTTCAGCAACAATAACGATGGAGACGAAGTTTTTCAGTAAGCAAAGACGACGCAAACGCTAACGAACTTGTCACTTGGAAATAAACATTTCCACGATCGTAAGTTTTTTGCTATAATTTTCTCTTGTTTGCGTTATGCAACCGCGTCGAAGGGACGTATACAAAACATGGACCCCAGGTCCATGGACCACCCCCGTGGACCTGGTCCATGGACCCCTTCATGGAACCAGTCCATGGACTACCCCTGTGGGCCACCCCTTCGTTTGTACAGTTTCCTGCAGAAAAATCTTTAGACGAGAAAGAGAAGCCATCCTGGCACTTGTCTGGACAATTTGAGCAATAATTATTTTCTCTTACAGAGACATGAAAAATTCCGACAGGAGGCCTCAACGGATTTGAAGCCATGACCTCTGCGATGCCGGTGCAATGCCGCGGTACAAACTGAACTCAGTTGGGAGCATGTCATGTTTTGCATACATTGTCCTCTTAGGGCCTTAGCGTGCCTTTTTGGCCTAGCCTGTTTTATGCCACGCTAGTATGTCTGGACTCAGCCGACCGGTTGGCTCACGGTTGTGTGAGCACCGGACTACTGTGCGAGAGGTCGCAGGTTGATATCAAAACCACGGCGAGACCAACATTCAGGGTCTTTAAATAACAAAAGAACTAGCTTCCTGAGAAAAATCTTGAAAAACTCTCCCCTTACTTTGTATAGAAGAGGGAGATCTTTGAATGATGTACTCGTTATGGTTTAAACTTCCTATCTTGACTAATAGAAGTGGTGTTTGGCCTGTCTACGCCTTCAACGTCATGCGGAGTGACCTATGATGACTGACACCCGAGTGTTTACAGACGGAAGTCACTTCTGTCGCTAACCGCTTTCATCCGAGACTATGACTTGCTTTCCTGCTTGTAACTTTACAAAATAAGGGGTGGTCCATAGGGGTAGTCCATGGACCGAGTCCATAAAGGGGTCCATTGACCGGGTTCACAGGGGTGGTCCATGGACCTGGGGTCCATGTTTTGTATACGTCCGCGTCGACGAGGTAATCTACAATGATTACCTTGATTAGCGGCAACGCAGTTGAAGAAGATATCTAGAAAGTGCGCATTTACGTTGCCGTCAAAGCCTTCAGTCGTACCCCAGAAAAATGAGAAGAAATTATTTAATATAAAATTTAGTTTTCAGTGGCTTCGCCTGTCCTTACGGAAGACTCCTCGTGTTGCAACCACATAACAGTATGCGTGCAACAAAAACGCCAAACATCTGCATATTTAATGAGCCAAAACGTACGTTTATAACTGAACGTTGAATAAATTCCTTCCACCGTTCCCTTTAACTCAGTTAAAGGACCAAATTCAAGGCATTTTGGAAAACGAAAGGACGCCAGAATTTGTTGCATCCTCATAACTTAACTAAGCGTCGTCCAAAGCGGTTTTATTCTTGAACACCTTTTATTTGTCACACTGAAACGATCCGGAGATTGTCGCGAAGTGATTATACCAGCGCGAATTTAAATTTTTAGATGAAATTCTTGTTGCGATGGCCTACTATTTCCTGTTAATAAAAACCTGGGAGAAGGGGTTGACTCTGGAGTTAAAGGTGATCTTATTTTCCAAATAAGAACACCGCGTCTGTGTGCGTCCCTTTGATGGTTTGTGGAATATTGCGAGAGAATAATTAAAGAAACGCAATTAATGTGACAAACCTGAGCACGTCAGAGATGACGACTCTCCGTAGATTCCAAGGTGGATGGAAGGACAAGTGTCCGAAGAGTTGTAGCCTAAGTAAAAAAGTACAACATTTTACCCCTTGCGAATTCCCAATAGATTGTTTGGTGCAAGGGCACTGAACGCGAAGGAAGGAAGATCAAAGGAGGAGAGGATGGAAGAGAGGGGGTATAAATCGATACTTTTACCATCAATGCCTGTCGTCCACATAGAAAACTAAAATTTATATTCTGACAATTCCCTCGTGATGATGTTTGTCCAGTGTTTGTTCATCACAAAGCCATTTTAGAACATGTGCAGATCAAGATCCGTAATCTATGCATTCTTTCCAGGAGTGTAGCAGCTGATCCAACGATTACTCGCCATTGGTTCGCAACCCTTGCAGGAAACCATTCTTTCGCCTATTAACCTGACCGAATGATAATATGAATCCTTATTAAAATCTCAATCATATCTCCATGCTCAAGTACTCCGCTAATGTGGAAGAAGACTGAAGAAGTTTCCGATCACCTGAGAACCTGTTAGCCCTTCAGCTCAAATCAAGTTGAAAATTAAGGAGCTAACGGTTTCCTTTGAAAAAATGTAATCGATGTAACACAATGCGGAAACACCAATAGCTTTTTTTCTTAAACGAAGCTTTTTGCACAAAGAAGTGATCCTATGGAATACCGAATAGATATTTTAATACTGCTACTGACATCAATTTCTTCTTTTTGTGAAAATAATTTGTACTTAGGAATGCAAATAAATCATAATTGGTGTTGTTAATTGGGGAGACTGTAAATCAGATCACATAACATCAAATCAAAGCAGAATGGCGGTTTGAAGACGCACTAAACGATTTAGTTCGTCCAGCTGAAGCATAATACATCTATCGCCCGTCTTTACACTGGACGAATTAAATAACAAACTAAATTAAAGATGCATTCAAATCAATTGCCCAAAGTCTCCCAGACTCATTGAGCAGCTCTCGTATAAAAACGGCCATCAAATCGATTGTTGTTGTTTTTTTATGGGAGGGAAAAACTGGGAACCGAGCAGAGAAACAACAATTTGACGTCGAGTCTTGAAAATCGAGCCCGGGCTTTATAGACCAATTCGGCGAACTCAATGTTGTATCCAATTCAGATCTGTCGGGGTTAAAATTCTTTTTGTGTTGAATTTGCATGACAATGAAGCATTCGATTTAAATGATATGGAAGTACTTGGAACAAAACGTTTTATTCCCAAAAGATTTTAATCGGATACAACATTTAGTTAGCCGAATTGGTCTATTAGTAGAAGGCGAGCGCTATCACCGACGCAAATTTCCCTTTCGTAAACGGTCGTTGCCATTTCTCAGAACGGTCGTTGCCATTTGAAACGGTCGATGCCATTTATAACGGTCGACTACACACTTCACTTCAAAGAAAATTAAAAGAAACAAACTAAGAAAAAATATTTAAAAAAATTATGATAAAAAAGGAAAAAAAAAAATTTATAAAAGAAAAACTGGAGGAAAAAAAAGAGTCCGAGAATTTCAAGATTCGAACTCGGGTTCTTAGCCCTCACCTTAAACAGAACCCTACCCCGAACCCTAACTCATATGACCAGCGAGACACAACTCCCAGTAACTACAACCTTTTGAGTTCTTACACCTAATGAGTGTCATTCAGAGCTAAAAAATGGCATCAACCGTTTCAAATGGCAACGACCGTTTTGAGAAATGGCAACGATGCTTTTAAAATGGAACGACCGTTTACGAAAGGGAAATAAGCATCACCGACTTAGTCTCTATGTACATTTCCATTAGTGAACGCGTACATTACCATTTACGTGCATTTTCTCATGCATACAATTGGCTCTCTGAGAGCTCAGTGAACCTTTGGGGAAAACAAAACTGGACTCTTGCACATCTAGCTGCTATTTTAGTTAAATAATTATGCATTGTGAAGATTGAATACTCTATTTCTTACCAGCACAAAGGTCTGAAAACTCCAGCTGCATACTCTCTCCCTCACCTTCGATAAATCAATATGTCAGCGTAATTAACCCTTTAGACATGCATTGGAATGTTTTAGCAACAATCCTGGACATAAAAGTTTCGAGACTTTTCCGATGGCGCTATGCCCACTCCCCTGTTCCAGCAAAAAAAAACCGTTTATTTTTTCAGAAGGAAAAAACTTTGTGACATTCGGTTTTGACATGTAATATAGTTTAAAATCAATGCCTACCTTCGTACCATATATCAAACGCAATGACCGAATTCCAAATAAAATATTCCAAAAAATATACTTTGCACTAGTAATTCATTCTACTGGTCTTGTTTCATCCCTTTGTTCTTTGTCCCCCTGGGCTTCTTTTTTGTGTTTGTCTTATGTTTAGTGTTTATAGGGGCGGGGTTCGATTTGACAAGCTCGGTCCTCCCTCATTTAAGGCGAACCGTTGTTGTGTGACGGATTCTGAGTCGATATGTCTGGAAGGTATTGCATCTACCGCACTGGAGCCCTGGCCATTTTGTCTTAAAGATAAGAAAGTCTAAGAGTGTTGGTGTCGGGTGAAGAAATTCACATTCAAAATCCGGAGAAAACCTTCGGCCTCGTATGCAAACAACCCGAGGATATATATCTTGGTCACATGGAAGGGAGGCGATTGCGAGCGTCTTTTCCCAAAACTTAAAGTGCCCCTGTGATTTTTAAAGTGTTTGCTTAACACCTGACTCACAAAATTTTGAGCTTTGACTTTTATCTAAAGGCCTTTTACTTTGAGTGCAAGTTTTGGATTTTACGGTCACTGTCACTACTCACGTTCAAATTGCACCTCAGAGAAAAGTAACGTCAAAGGCTCACTAGCTTAAAATTTCAGCCTGTGAATGTACCTTATTACATATGCAAAACGCGAGTTTAAAAGTCTAAAAGCCCAACTCCCGTGCTGCATATTAATTCTGCGGCGTGCACACGTATTGCATTCTTAAACTAGTGAGCCTTTGACGTCATTTTCTCCTCGATCCAGCTCTCTCAAGATGTTAAAGTTAGTAATGGCGGCCCACTAAATAGAAAAATTCCAGTTAAAATAAACAGGTGTCTAAAATTACCGTAGTTGTAGTCAGGTATGATAAAAAGAATTCAAAAAACTTGTTGTCACTGACTAAAAAACTTATGTAAAAAGGACGTTTCGGTCAAAATGCTATGACCTTCTTCAGCATAAAATGGCTTACGAATACAAAATGAGTGCGTTTACATTCCAGACATTTACAAGTCCCTTGGCAATCCTAAGTGACGTTTCTACGGCTCTCGTAATTAAAGCACTCATTTTGTATTCGTAAGCCATTTTATGCTGAAGAAGGTCGTAGTATTTTGACCGAAACGTCCTTTTTACATAAGTTTTTTGGTCAGTGAAAATTATTTCTTTTTAAACAGGTGTCTTTTTAAAAAAGGCTTAAAACTTTGGTCGCTTAGTGTTTAGTTAACAAAGTTTTGAAATCCAAACAAAAATAAGTTTTGGTCACAGTGGTACTTAAAGCTTGGAGTTTCGTTTGCTGGTCTACCTGCGGGTCCAACTCTCTGTGTGTAATTGTCAGGACCAGGTGTTTCGGTTAATCTTGAAGCGTAAACCGTCACTGTTCCGTATTGTGGCACCACCTGCAACAGACATAAGAACAAAAGCGATTTGAAATGAAACTGATTGTGTCTGCGAAGTTGGCTTCATATGATTGAAGAGTACATATATGGGTTATTGACCAAGCGTGAAGTCAACATGGGTGGATACTGACTAAGACGAAGTAGAGGTCCATAAACACGCAAAGAAAAAAAACCGAAGCCAATATCCAGCCATGTTGACCGAACAAGCTTGGCTAATAAAGGATTTATTATATGGGATAAAGCACCAAAAAATGATCTTTGATCTTGCGGGACCAAGCGAGAAACCCTGAGCGGCCAAGATAGCTCCATCTTGCCCGCTGGGGTAGCCAATCACAGCGCGGGATTTGGTTCAACTTGGCCGCTCACGGAGCAAGTCGTATAATAAGAAATGTTATACATTTGAACAACGGAATAAAAATGAAATAACCATATCGTGATCGCAGTTAGATGAGCTACTTAAGCGGTTGCATGGCTAAAATGTTATTGATTCGAATAAAGCCTCGATTTTTCAGGTTTGCGGCGGAGGTTGGGGGTTTTTCCATTCCTTATCACAAAACAAGGGTTTATAAGAGATTACGATTGTAACTCAGATGGTCCAAAACAGTGCTACGGGGGACTCTCTATACACGAGGGACCCGCAATGTTCTCGGAAACGACTATTCTGCCAATAGACCTTATTCATAAATGGCGGTCAATTTATAATTCTTTTGTCGAAGTGCAAATTAACCTACCAAGCCTCGATACCATACAGTGAATTGAAAAGAATTCTTGCTCTAAAATGAGGCCGGGTAGGCTAATTTGCACGTGGACCAAAGAATTATAAATGTGACCGCCATTTATAAATAAGGTCTATAGGCAATTGCAATTTTCACGATCGCGATATTGTCATTTGACTACAACTACTACCATTCAGTTTCTTTTTCTTTTCTTATTTAAATTTTGTATTTCCAGCTGGCTAGAAATAACAATAGCTCTAATTAGAATGAGACAAGCAAAACAAATGTCCTATTGCTATACGATTGTAATTTCACTTGCATGGCTGTTCAGGAATCATAAAAGACGAATTATTATTCGCATCAGACACAAACAATCATTTTAGCCAATCATATCGCAAAGCAAACGCGGTAGGCAGCCCTGCGCAAAGCGCGGGAAAACCAAGCGTTCGATTCGGAATTTGATTGGCCATTGCACAAGACTTTAAACCAATCACGAGTAATGAGCAGTGCGAGGCCAAAGCAATCACAACATTTTTTTTTTTCGAAACCCAATCGAAATCCGCTCCGGACGAGGGAGGGTTGAAAAGATGTTTTGGTGGGTCTTACGCGGGTTTCAGGGC